>NC_141153.1:124809561-125119061 GCF_053477565.2 Lygodium microphyllum | reverse complement strand
GAAAAGGAGAGATTGCACATAAGAAAGAGGGGAGAGGAGAGGGTTTTGATTGATGTTAACCCTCAGATAAACAAGGTGGAAAATCTAAAAAATCTAAAGCAAAAGACAAGGCCAAGGCAAAAGTGAAACGAAAGACGAAGGCGCGCCAAGAAGAATCTGGAAACACAAGAAGTGTAAAAAAGTCCTAAATCAAGGAAAAATGTGCACAATAATAAGTGCATGTCAACACTTTTGTAAAAGAGCGCAAGGCACACCGTGATTTATTTTAAGAGCGCCTGACTCTCACCCGTGCAATTTGTAAAGGTAGATATGGGCAGTAGGAAGGAAGCTAGGAAGATAGGAGGATAATAGGAAAAAGGACCTAGGCCATGGCCGCCCATGTAAAAAAGGGGATAAGGGGATGACCACCCAAAAGGGATTTAGGGTTTTATATATAAAGTTGAAAAGTGAATGAGAAGCTCATTCTTGTGTATGACCAAAGTAGCTCTCTTCTTCTTCTTCTTCTTGCTTGCTTGAGCTTGTGCTTGAGGGAGGGAGTGTGAGAGTGTGAGAGTGTGAGGGAGTGAGTGTGTGAGGGTGAGGAACCGTGGTGGAGAAGCTCTCCATCTTCCGCTCTCTTCTTCTCTTGACTTGTCTTCTCTTCTCTTCTCTTGCTCCCGGCAATGGAGCTTGGAGAGTGGAGCTTGAGGATGGAGCTCGCTTGAAGCTTGCACTTGGATTGTGGAGTTATTGGAGTGCTCGAGAGTGGAGACAACTCGATCGGGCACGGATGTAAGCTCATTACACTCGTAGAGATGGATAGCGTGTCGGCTATGTGAGAGATAGCCATTAGTGCTCGGCTTGGAACGCTTGAACAATAAGCAGTCTGTGGGTCTTAGTGGTTGAGCTTGTGCTCACCTCTACATTTTGGTTCCGTTGCCGGGACCAACGAATTCAAACCTTAAGTGTTTGCGCACTTCGAATCGAGCATTAAAGTAGAGTTTTCCCAGAACCGGTGCTTAAGATAGATAGGTAGGAAGCGAGGGAGTTTAAAGAGGTTTTCAATCTCCTTAGCAAGTAAGTTTTTTGTTTTTTTTTAAATTTGAAAAAGCACGTTGTAGTGTACATATTTTTTTTGTAATTTGGATGCATTAGGGTAAGAAAAAATAGACAAAAACAAAGAAAAATAAGCAATAGGGTTTCTGATGTCATAACATGACATGAGGGTTTGATTTATTTACCGATTTTCATTCTGGAATTTATTTGCTATTCCAGATATATACAACTTTTTTCGTTTATCTATAGCTTTGATCTGGAGGTATATGCGATACGTCGTGACCTGAATCGTGTGATTTATTGTTGCGTAGGCCAAAATCGCGCTGCATTCGACCCGTCTAAGTGATAGCGATTCTAGACCGAGTCCCAAAATCGACCCTCCGCCCTCCTGTATTCGGTTATTAGTCTTAAAAGAGTTACAAGTGGCTTTTTCATGGCAACAATGCAATTGACCAATTGATCTCTTGGGAGAGGGAAAACGATGAGCTCACCATTGGGAACGATTGGATAGACTCCCCTTTGCTGGACTACAAAGAACACGGCTTCCAAAGACGCAATTACGAATCTCGTACTTTACGTAAGTGCCTTAACTTGTTTAACATTAAAATAATTTTACATAAATATTTCTTTAGTTTGGAATTTTTATAAAATACCTTTGAATCTCCATTTCAACTCTGGATAGTTTTTAGAATTTATGTAGGTCTTATTTTATTTTAAAAATAAAAAACTTTTAAAAATATTTTAAATGGCTTAAAAATGATATAGATAAATATGGAATACAAAAATGTCGCTCACAAGCTGGTCAATATACTCCTTCAATGCAGAGTCCTACACCCTTCCTTGGCTACTAGATTGGCCACCTTGTCTAGATGAAAACTCATCTATATAGACAATGTCCTGCATCACACAAGTTCAGTGTCAGACTCATTGTGTCACACTCAATATGGATGGACTGTGGTAAAGATATATATATCGGATATGCGTCAAAATTTACTAGTAGGGCCCCTAGGGCATCGGAAGTGTGCCCATCAAATTTTACTGGGATCGGGCCCCCAGAGCCTCTTGGCTGGAGGCTCGCGATCTGGGCCCCCTAGAGCTGCCCTGGTCGGAGGCTCGCGTCAAGCCTCCGGCCAAGGCAGCTCTGGGAAATATTTGGTTAAACAATTATGAGATGTGATATTTTTTGATAAATTATGTATTTTTGGAAGTATTTTTAATACTGCCAAGAAGAAAGATAATAGAATGAACAAAGAAGATTCAAAGAGGAAGAGAGAGAAGGTAGTTGCACAAGAGAAAAAGAGGAGAGGAACTTGATCCTAGCCATTGACTACTACCATAATTGGTGGGTGCACCTCCACATGGCTCTGAAACTGGGCTGAAGATAGATTTCAGTAGGATCCCATAAATTTTGGTAAGTTCAACCTAAAGTGTTGTTTTTTTCCTTGCCAATCACTTTTTAAACATTAGAATATAAATCTATGCGCAAACCTTCTTCTTTCAAAACCTTACATGTGGGCGTGTTGGTAGAGCTTGGGATATAGTCCAACAAAGGAGGGGATCAATTATTGTTGAGGTGTGTTCTGTGAGATCAGACCAAACCCCCTTTTAGGGGTGCTCTTATTTGTTAAAAATGGGTTCAGCAAGTATTGGATGAACTCGGCCAAATGGCGGGACCCCCGCCGCTGATAATTATCATCAGTGCTGAAATTGAGAATTGAGTGTTGATTAATGTGTCTATCTGTGTGTGCATGAGAGAGAGAGAGAGAGAGAGAGAGAGAGAGAGAGAGAGAGAGAGAGAGAGAGAGAGAGAGAGAGAGAGAGAGAGAGAGAGAGAGAGTCTAATGTGTACGCATCAAAGATCATAGGTTTTTATAGTTAACTTAATAATTGAGTACATAAAGGCAAGGGTGACCTTCATGCTTGCATGTTGAAGAAGCTGGTATCCACATTCATATGCTAACTGTATTCTATTATGCTTACAATTAGCCTAGTCCTATGAAATGGTTCTTGATGATTGTAGATTACTTAACTCGTGGCATCATCACCCCACATGGTGCTTTAGGTAGCGGTGGTTGTATGGTGGTTTTGATCTCATGATTGTATGAAAGACTATTCCCATGATGGCTACCCTCCATTAGCTTGTTGTATTAGTCCACTTGCCTTACTCTTAAGTAGTTGCCTACATGGTTGCAATCTCATTGATTTATTATGACAAGCTGTTCCCTTACATGCTAGATGTTTTCTCTATTACTTCAATGGTAGTCCATGAAGGTGAAGGGAAAGTCACACCAACCTATAAAGCTTTGGAGTTCTCTTTGTGAGGAGGGGATAGAGATTCAAGAGGAGTATGGTTCTAAGTTCTTAGAAGACCCAACGTTCCCTGTTTCAATTTCATCCCATAAGCCCCTTCCAACACTTTTACTACTACTTTTGCATCCACTAACAAAACAAGATTTTCACCTTCCTCTCTCCAAGTTGTGCTTTTGCATTTTTCCATTGCATAAATGACATCCAAAACTGTCTTGCAATAGACATCACTACTGTTTGATGCTTATGTGATGTTTTTAGTGACACATAAAAAATGTCACATATGCAATGATGAATGCTGCATAAGCAACATCGTTGTTTAAGCAACACCAAACATTGCTTATGCTATTCTATTAGTTTTTTAAAACACATAAGAGAAAGTGAGAGTATGTTGGAGAGTGCACACTCTTCCTCACACACACACACACACACACACACACACTCTCTCTCTCTCTCTCTCTCTCTCTCTCTCTCTCTCTCTCTCTCTCTCTCTCTCTCTCTCTCTCTCTCTCTCTCTCTCTCTCTCTCTCTCTCTCTCTCTCTCTCTCTCTCTCTCTCTCTCTCTCATGTACATACACTACTCGATGTGTATACTTGATAGACTTACCATATATAACTCAATTTTGAGAATGCGACCATGATAGGCTAGTGACACCGCTATATTTTCCTAATTACAATTTGTGAGATTAAATCAAATAATGAATTATGTGAGATGAAATAATATTGTATCAATAACAAAAATATATGTATACAAATATTATATTGCTAATCCCAAAAATGATATATAAATGACCAAGCAACTAGCTAATACATCTGAATGCAACCTAGAGTATGTTGCCACTCGAGAGGTGCAACTTATAGAAGCATGCTATTCAACTTGTGTTCAAAGGGTATTTTAAAAACCCCTTTTTAACATTTTTATACTCTTTTATATAATATTTCTATGAATTTCAAAGGCAATGGTTATATCCCTTCTATAAATCTAAATTTCAAGAGAAAGTGCATTTTCATAGCCCTTTCTATACAATTCAAATTAAAACAAATGGCTACAATACTTTAGCCATTGATTTTTCACTGTGATGCAAGATGAATATCCGAAAGTGATGTCAATATTGTGAATATTTTACACTAATACTATGACATATAGTTGTATACAAAAGCCTCCAAGATCACATATTTAAAGTGCATCCTATACATTTGGATTGCATCGTATGATAAAGGCTATGCATATATATTGTATAAAAGAAGAGTAAATAAGTATGCTCACTCCATTGCTTCCATCACTATCCATGTCCAAGACTTATGCTACTTAAGATCACAACACCACAAAATTGATTTAAAAGCAAAACAAAAACAAATCACCTTGTGTCAAGCATCCCTCATCAACATCACAAATAACATGTAACATACTAAAATCAAAAGAAAAAGACTAGATCTTACTTACAATATATCAACATATTTGATCCATGATGCAACTGCGACACATCACCCTTAATATTTCGATCACAAAAATATACTTTTGTCAACCTAGCACCTTGCCATAATACTAATTTGAAGAGCTCTCAAAAGAACTCTTTAGTAGCAATACTTCAATTGCAAAAAGTATGCCCGAGCCTTGCTAAGTGCTAGCTTTGAAGATTCGTTGCCTAGTAAGAAGACACTATAATAAGGGTAATAATCTTATTCAGAAAGATAATAAAAAGCTCATCATAGATTGAAATTACTTACTTTGAGCATGCAAATGATTACTCAACGCACTTGAGAAAGTCATTAGATATCTTATAATCATTGTCATTGAGTTGGTATCTCTCATTTGATGAATCATATGTTAGATTTGGCAATGTGATGACTAACTCTATGGCAATCATGTTTAAGTCAGTTAAGTCATATTTGAATATGTGATCCTCTCACCTTTGGTACCAACCAAGCTATAATTATATCCCCTAAGGTCGATTTGTCAAATCAAAGCATCATTTAAAATCCACATATCTACCTTCTACTTTCTTCCTCATCTTCTGGACTCTACCAAGGTACCATGTGCCACAAGACTTATCCATTTTATTCAAGTTTGTAGCTTTTTCATCTCTCTTTGGATGCTTACTACATCCTTGATCTTGTGTGTTATACAGAAAATATATTGCACAATCACAACCTATCCCAGAGAAATTCACACTGATTGAGGATTGCGATTTCGATTCATGAATGAAATAGACACCTTTCCTCACTCTTGTTAATCAATCCTTTGATAATATTGAATTATCATTCAATTGGCTAACCAATGTAGATTTGAATATATAATTTCCATCAACTTCTATCATCAGGTTGATCTTCTGTCTCTCAATAGTTCTTGAGTCATGAACCTCATCTAAGAGCCCATCAATTTCATGTTGAATCTCACTAACAGTAGTGACCTCATCATCTCCATCTGAAACATCTACTATTATGCCACTTGAAGACATACATTCATAGTTTCCTAGATGGACTTCTATAATTCCTTCATTTTATTGGAATACTTGCATAAATGCTCTTGTTTCTTATGAGCCCTTGAGGAAATTAGCCTATCTTAACTGTATTCATGCATGACAATCTTATTCAAACTATCAATGCTATGCAAAAGATCTCCTTTGTCAAGTGCCCCTTCTTATCCCACCATAGCTCCAATTTTACTTAAATAAAATTGAGTTGTATCTAATCCAGTTAGATGAAATGGACACATGAGAGCTAAATAAATTTGATAAAACATCTAATCTATGGTAAACACAACAAAATGTCATGAAAGTTGAATATTTATATAGGCCTCTTTACTTATGAAATTTATCTTCAGGTTATATGTTGCACGTTGATGTATCAATGGTGACTGCTACTATCACCACACGCCCCTTCAAATTTAGATACGGCAACAAGTAAATATCAATGTAATTAGCCACAATGTGTAAATATGCCACAATTCCTTATATATTTCTCTCTTTCTTCCCTCATACAATGTTGCACTTGTTTGCTTTCAATCCTCTAAGAAACCACCCAATTCTAACTATCATTTCTTTATATATCTCCATCTCATAGCTTGTGTTCATTAATGGAAAATGAGTTGTAGACCATTGGAACATGATTGAGTATAATCCAAACTATACTAATTATAAGTTGTCAAGTAGGGCTATCAAGAAGACTAACAACCTTTTTTCCACCATGTGCAAAGTCTTGATCATGTAAACCATATACATGTCCTTTTACAATTCTCCCTTTTAATTTCCACCCATACCAATTAATATATGATTGATATTTATGCTTTTCGAGAGGTAACCTTCAAGCATGAGTTTGCACCATTTACAATATCCATCCAAAGCATGCCCAATTAATGGACCTATTATATCTTATAGCTATTTCATTGGTTTCTAATAAAAAGACTATCAAAGCGATTACATGTGATTTGCATGACCAAAGCTGGTTGTGTAGGACTCTCACGAAGAGGGTCTACTATCAAAACACTTGCATGTCTCCCCACCACATGGTTCTATAAGGCATCCACTATCTTATCATAACCTTGTGATCCCTTTCCCACAACAATTGTGTCATTTGAGGAGCATTGGTGATGTTCTCCTTTATACAATAGGATTGTCATCCTTCGCATGTCACCAACATAGATATAAATCCTCTCTAACTTTCTATCTCTTGTACACTTTCTCTACATGATTCTGGAAGGTATCCACTATCTTGTCATTACTTTGTGATCCCTCTCTCACAAAAATTGTGTCATTTGAAGAGCACTAGTGATGTTCTCCTTTACACAATGAGTGTTATCCTTTGCATGCCACCAACATAAATAAAAATTCTCTTTAACTTTCTATCTCTTGTACACTTCCTCTAGCTGATGGAAAGTAGACTACAAGCTATAAACATTAGATTTATCTAATCTTATCTTATGCAACGTTTGATTGTTTTCTCATCTTCAACGATGATGATTGGCACCATTGATGTTATTCCATGTTTGTATTTTGCATCTATGCATATCTTACCCATTGTGTCAAAGATGTATTCATGCTCTCCACATATGGAGTGAATTGCTTTCTTTACTTGCCTTTTTGTAGTGGATATGGATGGCCATCCAAGGTTATTACCCAAAAATCCATGCAAGCATGGCTCACCCTAAAACTTAATGAGCTCAAAGATGGCCTTTGTGGACTCGATGAATTTTTGTGCTTGCTTGGTTCAAACTATATTATTTGCTACATCTTGAAAGAAGTCTCATAAAGCTCGTTTATCTCCAAATTTACCTTGTCAATGGGCCTCAATTATATTATTACAAAAGGGCCACACAATTCCTGTTGAAGCATTCAAATTTGGCTTCTTTCAAGGATCTAATTCTCATAAAAAGCATGATAATAGCCAATTCCTCAAAGGGTTAAGGAAACAATTTCCTATTTACTTGATATCTTTCTTGAAGAATTGTCAAAATTGCCCCCTAGTCGAGAGGTAGACCATGAGATCAAATTGACCCTTGGAGTTGAATCAATCGCAAAGAGACACTATAAAATGTCAATTCCTAAAGCTATGGAATTGAAGGAATAGTTAAAGCACTTGATGAGTGTTGTCCATGTTTGACCATGACCTTCAGATAATGGTTGCCCTAAAAGATGATGTCCCAAATTTGCTTGGCCATGATAAGCTATTATTTCCTCGTGTCTATTCTCATGAGCAAGCTAGTTATTGACTTCCACTCTTTTTGGCATATTTGTTACCTAGGGATAAAAAGATCACACCCATGAAAATCCTCATCTTGTCTAGGAGTGGAATGAATTCCTTCATGTTGGACATGATTTCTTGGGGCAAATTGAGTTCTTTGTTTCACATTAAACTTCAATTGGTGATTTGAATCCCTTTCCCTAGAAGGTTATCCAACTTCAAAATTTGGTGCAACATGTTGGTTAAGAGACCTTGTCATAGATTTGTTAGTGCTAGTTGAATTCTAGTCCCTCGTTTTCTTGCCTTGCTACTAAGATACTTAGGGTTTTATCTCCAACCTTGCTAATCCTAGTGTTGCAATATATACCAATTTACTGCAATGTCACCATATTGCATAAATTTATGCTACCTAGCAAGATTTTAAGGTTTCTTGGAATTAGCTTGGTATTGAGATTGAGGCACCAATCTAAACCAAAGCACCTTTTACCCAAGGTGACAAAAAACCTTTCATTCTCAATCATGATGGTGCCATAGTGCTTCACTGCTACATTGTATAGTGATTAGTTAAATGTGAACCCAAGATTAAAATGAGAGCTAAGGCATATCCAAGAATCCAATCCTGCTCTAATCAAAGACATGATGGATAATAATTGGTCCCTTCGGATGAACTAAAATGGAACAATAATCATAGTATGATTTGAAGCCAATAAGGAAGCATACGTGAACATCACTTAAGGCTAATAAACAATCAATTAATTGGTTCAATGTTATAGTATCAAGACCAATATGACATTGAAATGGTTTGATCATTGTGATGTCAAAAAGATCTAGATAAACTATGATACAAACTTGTGAGAATTTTTCAAGAGGTTTGAAGCTATTCTAGAGTTGCTATCTAATCTAATGGCTACTACAAGTATAATGCTTTCTACATCAATGTTTTTAACATTTTCTCCATTTTTAATCATTTTAATCAATAGAATAAGGTACATACATTTCCTTTTTTACTTTATCGAAAAGGAGTTTCCAAAGTGCTATGTTTTCATACCAAAGTAAACTCAATCCAACTACAACAATCACCACACATCCTATTCTACCAGTGTAGTAAGAATATGGAGCTAACCAAACCAAAGTTCTAGAAATAGAAACAAAATGTTTTGAGTCAAAACTCTAGCTCAACAAGATTGGGACCCGGTCCTTTCAAGAGCTTCTCTACACTAAGCTGCCTATCTCTCACCTAGAGACCTATTTCTCTCTCCATTGTAGTTCAAATCAAGGGATGAATGGATTTGATGCGCCTCCAATGGTGACATGATGTAATCTCAAGAAATCGAAATGCAACCATCTTTTCTACTCTCCCACTTGATTGCTTCTTGACAAGAGATACTTTGTTTCACTACTTGGTGTCACGCAAGCTCTAAAAAGGAGGCTAATCCTAATTCTAGACAAGATGAGATCTAACCACTTCCAAGAAAAGCATTATTTGCATACGTTAGACCTTCACAAAAAGACAACCCTTTATACAACACAGCTTTGTTCGGTAAGATGAAATGCAGCTTCCGTAAAGGAAGAGGGGAGTTTTCGAGACCCTTTTCTGCGTTGATAGAGCCTATGCAATTTGTAAGCAGCTGCGTGGGTAATACTGCAAGCAATTGTCGCGTGACAAGATTGACAACTGATCATGGCAAATTGATGACTACGTTCGGAAGGCCACACGCAAGCAACGCAGCATATCCTTCAAGCTCTTCTGTGTTTGCGCAGCTTCAATGCTAAGCTGGCGGCTTTCTTGCAACAGCAACTAGTGAAGACTTTGAACAATTGGAATTGAGATGCCTTGGCTCGTTATTGGTTTTATGCTCTGTAACTCAGCAGAGGCGAAGGACTACAGTGCTGCCGTTGTATCTGGGAGCACAGAATGCGTTCTTCTCGTTACAGTGCTACCGCTTGTTTTGAGCCCGAATGATAAGATTATCCCTTACTTTGTGGGCACACTTGACTGTTGACAGGGACGCTCCAGCATCGTGAAGTGGTATCCTACTGGATGTCGTGATCTGAAAATTGGGAGCTCTTCTAGAGGATTCTGCTCTGACTATGGTCTCATAATATCGATGATAACACCACGTTTGCTAACCAAGTCAGAAAACCAAGGATTAGAGTGTAGAAACAGTATTGACCAATATGTTTCCATCCGACTATGGTGTCAACAGTTTGATGAGAGAACCAGGTCAACAAATTAGGGGGTTAGATTCTAGAAACTGTATTCATCAACCAAGCAAAAGGTCAAGATACATGTGCCACACAATACATCGTAATCTCGGCATGATATAAGCGCACTTGTGTTTCATTTGGCTTATGTACGACTTCACCCCACCACGTTACACTTCAAAGCTTTTTCAATGTTCCAACAATTCAATGCTATGTGGAAAAGGAAGGCATTGCATACATTCAAGACAGCTTTCCTGCTCGAGTATTTCAGACCATTGCTTCTCTTTAGACAGTGAGACATACGTTGAGATGCTCTGTCTGTGACATTTTTTCAACCAAATCATCTATTGAAATGTTTATTATGCAGTAGTGTTCAAGGTGGTTACGAAGATTGTAAAAATCTCTATTTAAAAGGTATCACACCATATGGTCCCAAAATTATACTAAAGGATGACAAACAGCATCATGACCAGCAATGGATAGCCTTACAACCAACATGTGAGCAAGAGTATGCCATCTGCTGGCCCTTTACAATACCGTGAAAAAGGATTGAAAAGAATTGAGCAACCACAAGCTGTGGATCAGTTTTTGTGCAGACTTTATTGTCGAGGCTGACCCTTCATATCTCATGCTTTGATATGAAAGCTCACTCTTGAGAAGTACCACAAACTTCAAGCATTAAAGTCGAGACTGCAGTCCTATGAAGCAAAAGAGGGATATATATATATATATATATATACACATTGCCAGTGGGGTTAAGAAGCTCTCCTTCCATGATCAGGTTCAAAGTTCTTCTCTACCAACATCTTTAATGAACTCGCCTTGCAAGCTTAGCTTGAAATGCACAGAACACTAATTGAAAATTTTCAATTCTAGCTGTTAAATTGCCAACCATGTTTTCATGCCTATAGCTACCATTTGCATACACAATTTCACCTTAGAAGCCTATTGAGCTCAACATCCATTTCAGCGAGGGAAGCTGTTATGTACTCATGCAACCCTTCCCATGCATCTCTTCCATCGAGTGATTGTTGGTCCAAGTTCTGTCCTCTATTCGCCCTCACCCTTCGACGTAGGGTGCCCAAGCACATGCTCAGAGACCAATTACTGTGATTTCTGCTGATATTTCTAGCATTGTTATTTGCCATGCCAGATGTTTTCTTTGTCCCTCCTAGGATGTCAGCCCTGCAACATGGGCAACAAGCATGCTTGTTCTCAATCCAAGGTGTAATGCAGGCACTATGGAACCGATGCTTGCAAGGAAGCAACAGCAGCTGATCCTTGGCCATAAATGTTTCTAAGCACACTGGGCATTCATTGTGATCATCTTCTGATTTACCCTTTCCCCACCGTGTACCGTTGGGCTTGTACACCACTTTGTGGCATTTTTTCAGCACAGACGAGACATCTATCAGATCTGGGGTTCTCAAGTGAAGTACTCCATTTCTTCGGGTAAGCCAGTCCCTGATTGTTGAGTTCATATCACTACTATCCATCCTGGAACATATCAGTAGCAAAGGCTGCTTTATAGAAGAACCAAGCCAGGAATTTAACAATATACATACAAGACATTATAGCACAAACACCTGGGGCTACCCCGTGCAGGAGAGCCTTCTATAAATTCATCAAGGAGATCCCAGATATCCATGTCTATTGCCTGTCAAACAAAGGTATCAAATTATGGAAGACATATTACTGATTTGTAGCTTCGCAGTTTCAACATTGTTATAGATAGTCAAAGGTGGAAAACTTTAAAAATGATTGTCAGAACATTAACATCGAACTACCTCAAGAGGCCCAGATGACACAACAGTGATTCTGCAGATTTATGCCAACTGTGAAAATAAAAAACACAGCTACCAGGATCCACTAAAAAGTTGAACCCCAATACCTCATGGACATTGCTTGAAAAACTAAGGCATGCAATGCTACACATTATAATATCTACAAAATAAAAGGCAACATTGAACATTAAAAGAATCAACAAGAGTGTAAGGATTAAGACACGATTGCATTCATGCGAATCTCCAGCAGATGATTGTTTACAATACACCAAGTTCAATATAATAAGAGGAGTTGCTAGTGTAGTCTTTGACAATCTTGATCTGCAGATGTAGTGCTATTTTCCTGCAAAGTTCCTTAGTATCAGCCTATTCAATATTGTGGTTCTATCCTCTTCTCTACATTCCAAAACATGTCTCGTTCTCAACCAATGCCCTGCTCTATATGCTCAATAAATTTCTTTATGTTACCTGCTATGATCTACTTTGGCTCCAGTCACACGATTTCTACTTTCACATTAGAATCAGAGTCATCCATTGTTATACGCATCCATTCAGTCCGATGGAAACAGAAGTGCAATGAAGGTAAGACAGGAAGCAGAGCAAAAAAATGCAATGAAAGCAGAGATGGAACAAAGGCCCAAGGCTAAGAGACCAGTGTGAAGGCCATATATAGGGTGGCCAACCTGTCATGCATGTGGGACAGAAATATGGCAAACCTGTCATGAATGATGGCACCATCTGCCACATGGTCAAAATGCCTAGAAGCTGACTAGTGTGGAGAATGCCCAATGCAGTGGATGCCTGATATGGAGCTAAACACCAAAACAAAACACCCCTCTCTCAGTGACATATTGGGGGAGGATACAAAATGAGCTAGGGATATGCGCACGTGCACACACAATGAAATGAGGGGCAATAACATGACCCCCCTCTGACCAATGAACACAGAATTCCAACTCCAACTCTGTAGGAGAGATCTCCAAGCCTACTGAAGGGTAAATTTTTGGTGAAGACATCTGCTGCAATGCACTCAAATATTTGGTGTGGATATCCATGAGATGATCCTATGAATACCTTTATCCCAAGATGATAATCAGAAATAGGGCCTCAAATCTAGAGCCGGGAAACCTGCATCATGTGAAAATGGAACAAGGGAAGATCCTCCAATATGGGGAAGTAAAAGAGATCTGAGAAACATGAGAATCCATCATAAAATTTTGCTGTACTACACACCCACAGCCCCTAAACAAGTGGACATCCACTTTCTTGTCGCTTTCAACCTGAGAAACAATCTTTTCTATTGTCTTTTGCAAGTTTCTTCATCGGACATCTATGGCAAACCAATACGACTAGGGGATCATGTGGATCAAGACCATGAAGACCATTGAAGTGTTGACTAAGACCATGAAGACCAGCATTCACAAAGCCGTGACCATGAGGATCAACATTCAAACTACCGAGCTTGACACAATGATTGTGATATAGATCAAAGGACAGGACCGTGACAAGGTTCCTTCCGGACCACCATCTTATCATTCTCTCCCTTCTCAATCTTTCGAGGCTACCAATCCCCAATTGGCTATCATGGCACCCCCTATGCAAGTGCTTGTCCTACCCACTTTTCCTGCATCCAAGCTGGATGGGATGAAGTACCCTCTATGGCCATGCAAAGTCCCAATGTATCTACGACTCCTTTGACCTTTGGGATTTTGTGATAGTTCCTATTCCCTGACCTAGCGTGGATCCCCATGTTGTAGCAATTGCAAACTCGACACCTTTATGGGATTGGTTCAATGCTAGAGACCACTCTTATTTTTTTTCAAAGTCGTGCAAATTTTGTGCTCGTGCATGTAAGACACATCCACATCGTTGCAAAGATCTCGAAGAGATTGGCATCTCGTTACTAGGTCCAAACTATAATGATATGCTAGCATTTGCATTGAGTAAACAAAGAATGTACGATGCTAGAGACCACTCTTTTTTTTTTTTCAAAGTTGTGCAAATTTTGTGCTCGTGCATGTAAGACACATCCACATCGTTGCAAAGATCTCGAAGAGATTGACATCTCTTTACTAGGTCCAAACTATAATGATATACTAGCATTTGCATTGAGTAAACAAAGAATGTACGAACATGCCTAAAACAGAATAATTCAAACAGTAATGCAACAAATGCAAAAACACAAACACAATACAGGAAGAAAGAGAACTCTAAAGTGAATGAATCAATGCTGTAAATGATGAAAATAGTGTACAAAATGCTCAAGGGCAAAGTGAAGGGAGTAATCAAAGAGCCAAGTCCATCAGAGAAGAATCTCGAGTACTATAGCCAACATTTGAGCATCGCCTTTTTCTCGAGTTGAAGCTACAATAGCTCTTTGTCGCAAACTCCCCCATAATTGAGGGATTACATCAACAAGATGGAGGAGATTCTAGATAAGCTTGTAAGCTGTATCCCTTAGTAAGGACATTCCTTTGGAAGACCTAGCCGTGACACTACTTTCACATCTTCCATCATTGACATTTGATGTGTTCTACACCAATCTTCTCACCTCTCATACATAGGACACTATCACTTGGGAGGAGCTAGTCCCATTGGTGCTTGAGCACGATATGCATCATGTGGAGAGAGATTCTGGCAAAGCCAATGCACACAATCATGCTTTTGTAGCACCATCTACGAGAGAGAGAAAGAGAGAGAGAGAGAGAGAGAGCTGAATTCACTCGTGCCTAGCTGAGGAAAGGAAGTTGATTGCGGCCACCTGCTGTTACGGTGATTTACTGCTGAGAAACTTCATTTATTGCAGCTGATGACAGCATTTTTCAGCCTTTGGTGATTAGCCAACAACTATAGAAGG
Organism: Lygodium microphyllum; assembly: GCF_053477565.2. Lineage (NCBI taxonomy): Eukaryota > Viridiplantae > Streptophyta > Polypodiopsida > Schizaeales > Lygodiaceae > Lygodium > Lygodium microphyllum. The sequence continues at coordinate 125,104,193 of NC_141153.1, read as the reverse complement.
GCATAAGGAGCTGGCAACAGCAGATTCCACCTTCCCAAGGGCTGGCGCCTGCTGGTTGGGGTCCTTGGGCTGCTGGTTATCAGACATTCACAACAGGGCAGCATTGAATTTCAGCCAAATTTGGCAATGAAACTCGAAATTCTCTCCTCAACTTTCTCTCTATTCTCTCAGCCAACTCACAACTTTCCTCGAGAGATCTTAACCCCATTCAATCCTACGAGGGTGGAATTGAAGAATTTCTGCTGTAAACCCTAACAACAAAAATTAGGGTTTACCAGTCACCTTGGGAAGTGCACTCAATAATTGGAGGCTTAGCACTTAAGAAACATTAACTCGGTGGTAATGGCTGGCATTGAAGTACAAATAGAGGGAGGCTTCAATGTAGATCCACCCTTTGCTCATCACGGATGAAGGTAAGCGTATTCCTTCCAACACTTCTTCTTGGGGTGCGAGGTCCTTCCATAACGAGGTGAAACTAGCATTCTTTCTTGGGAAGGGTGGTAATGACCTGATCAATAACCAATTACCGCAAGCAACAAATTCACATAAACTGACAATTTAAATGCTACCGATTAATCTTGGACAATGGGCACTTGGTTAGCCCCAAAAACTAGCACCCCTTGTGGTATTTCTTTAACTTGTACTAGCGTTCTACGCACATAGAACACTAGGCCGCTTCACTGCCTCGAAGCGGCAAGTGAAGTTGCAGCGCTATTGCACGGCAACTTCGCTCAACAATCCATCTCATATTTCTCTCTCCTCTTTTCTCTCTCTCTCTCTCTCTCTCTCTCTCTCTCAAATTCCCTGTCTAATTTTCTCTCTCTCTCTCTCTCCCCTTTTATTCTCCCCCTCTCTTCTCTCTTTTCCTTCTCTCTCCCTCTCCTCTTTTTTCCTTTTTTTCTTCTTCCTCTCTCTCTCTTCATTCTCTTTTTAAATTTTTTCTTCTCTCTCTCTCTCTCTATTTTTTATTCTCTTTTTAAATTTTATCTTCTCTCTCTATAATTCTCTCTACATGTTTTCTCTCTCTTTTTCTTCTTTCACTTTCTCCCCCCTCCCCTCAATCTCTCTTAAAGTATGTAAATTTTATCTTTTTCGTATGATTCTCTCTTTTTGTCCTCTCTCTCTCTCTCTCTCTCTCTCTCTCTCTCCCCTTTTTTTCTTCTCCCCTTTCTTTCAATTTTCATTTTTTTCTTCTCTCCCTCTCTCCCTTTTAAATTTTATCTTTTTCTTCTCTTCTCTCTCTTTTAAATTTTATCCTCTCTCTCTCTCTCTCTCTCTCTCTCTCTCTCTCTCTCTCAAAAAATATTTAAATTTTAAAAAGAATTCTCTTTTCTCTTTTTCCTCATCTCTCTTTCTCTTTTCCTCTTTCTTTTTCTTATTATTCTTCTCTCTCTCTCTCTCCCCCTCTCCTCTCCTTTCCTTCTCTCTCATCTTTTTTCTTTTTTTTAATTCTCTTTAAATTTTTTTCTTTTCTCTTTCTTTTAAATTTTATATTTCCTCTCTCTATAATTCTCTCTGTGTTCAAATTCTCTCTTCTTATTTTCTCTCTCTCATTTTCTTCTCTCTGTCTCTGTCTCCCCTCTCTCCTCTTTTCCTTCTTTCTCTCTCTCTCTCTCTCTAATTTTATATTTCCTCTCTATAATTCTCTCTCTGTTCTCCCTCTCTCTCCCTCCCTCCCTCTCCTCTTCTTTTTTTTCCTCTTTCTCTCTCTCTCTCCTTATTTTAATTAAACAAAACGTTTACATTAAAAAGTTTAATCTAACATAGAGAGAGAGAGAGAGAGAGAGAAAACCTAGGCCATACGCATGAGAGAGGGAAGAGGGGGAGATGAAAAATGTTTAATTAAAAAAAGACTATTCTCTTTCCTCTTTCTCCCCCTTCTCTCTCCGTCTTCTTTTTATCCTTCTTCTTCTTCTCTCTCTCTCTCTCTCTCTCTCTCTCTCTCTCTCTCTCTCTCTGTGTGTCTCTCTCCTCAAAGTGTGTGAAAAACTATGTTCGAAAAACTTTAAATTAAAAAAAGCTTTTAAAATGTTTAATTAAAGAAAAGTTTAATCTAATTGTGTGTGTGTGTGTGTGAGAGAGAGAGAGAGAGAGAGAACCTAGGCCCTACACATGAGAGAGAGGGGGGAGAGGAGGAAAGAATTTAATTAAAAAGGAGATGGGGAAAAGAAAAAGAGAGATTATAAGTGAGAGAGAGGGGAAGGGGTTTTAATTTAAAAAAAGGAAGTGAGTTGGGGAAGGCTTTATTGAAGAAAGGAAAGGGAAAGAGAAAATGAGATGTTGCACGTGAGAAAGAGAAGAGGGGAGAGAGTCTTGATTGAAAAAGGGAGGTTTGAAAAAGGGGGTAGGTTCGAGAAGCCCTCTGGAGGTTCGGGGCTTTCCGAACCTATAGCTAAAATAATATAGTAGTAAGATAGCAAGTGGATAAAGTCCACTGAGATTGCTCCAACTTGCTTAGCTTTCCAATGCCTCTTGCTGTCATAAAAGACCAGCAAGCCTTGAAACCAATTTGCCCTTGGTTGGATTGGCCTTCAATTTTGCTCCTTCGATGACAAATTGAGACCCAAATTCGATTATGACTAGTTGGTCGAGGAACTATCTTTTGTTGTCTCATCTTCTAAGAGGCCTTGGCTCACTGACAACCATACTTTAAGTCATATGATTGCTAGAGGAGATTGGCTCCAAGATCATCATTCACCAAAGGGTATATTCACAGTTGGCAACATTTCTTCAATGTCTATTTGTGATGTTGGCACCTTGCCTATATTGCATGATCGTCCATTGAGCTCCATTTCATTGGCCCCACATGTTTTGGACTTGGGCTTCCATCTCCTCTCAATTTATGGCCTTACCAAACTCAGAGCTGGATTTGTCTTCATTGAGCAAGCCGTCTTTGTTGAGGATTCTTCCACGAGCCATTCTTACAATAGCTTGGAGGGAGAAGGAGCTATACGAGCTCTATTCCCCTTCCATTGTGAAGGGACCTCCAAGGCAATTTTCCATTGTTGCACCCACAATTGTGCACCAGCTGTCATCACATCCCCCACCATCTCCTTTGGTTGCTTCCTTAAATCTCCCATTCCTTTCAAAGGGAGACAATGTTGAGCTAAAAATGCAATATATATTGATTTGCCATATTAAAGTCTCAAAACAAGCTTAATTAATTAAATTACAAACTCTCATTTAAAAAATGTGTTCCTACAAAGTATCTACGTTACATAAGCCAAATCCTAATTTGGAAGGACCCATCCCTCTATATAGTATAAATGCATAGACTACCCATCACTCAATCTCAATCTCATTTTGCAATTTACAAATGCCATCTCTCCATTTCCCAATGAATCATTATAGGACTTATATGATCCACCAATGCCACTATCTTGGACTTTGGTCCTCAAGCACTCCTTGTCTCCCTTGAGGATAGACTTGATGAGTCCGCGTCTCCATCAAGCACACAACCAGAAGCAATTAAGTCCACTTTCTGTAGAGATCCTTTGATCTAGTGAATCGTGGAGCCTTTCAGTGGTTCAGATGTCGACACACTAACTATAGACCTATCACACCTCCTATCTATATATTTGTTGATTCTTACAATGCACACTCTAGTCTAGCTTCACTATTCCGTTGCACATTTTTACTCCTACTTTTCTACATCTTTAGTGTACCTATCTTTTGGTAGTGGGACCATTTCACAACCCACACATTGCACTCACAAGCACTTTTCATTGAAGTTGAGATATACATGTTTTATGATCTTGTGTGGCATTTTTGCTCCGAACTTGTCTTATGCAAGTTGATACTAACCCTTATGAGATCTACTGATTAATCAGAGTGAAGACTTGGATTGTTTGACACTCTTGGATTGCCCTTCTTGATGGGGCTATACACTCTAAACCAACAAGGAGTCTTTTCCTCCCAAAACCGAGGTCTTGCCTTCCTTGAGGCGACCTTGGAGACCATTCATTTCACGGGTTTTCAACTCAACATACAGCTCACTATTCTTCCTTGGATGCTTCTCTCTTCCCCCATTGACTTTAACATCTCAAAAAAAGAGGGGGTACTTACTTCTCCTTCAACCATCTAATAATGAGAGGAGGTAATCTTTTACTCTTAGTGTCTACAAGATTTTGATTACTTTAGAAACATTATTTTTGTACTTTGTATCATTATTTATATCATCAAGATAAATAATTCCCCTACAAGGACATTGTCCAAGTAGCACCGTTGCATAGCATATTGCATGAGCATGATGATTTGCATTGCCCTTTGAATTACCCCATGCATTGGCATTTTGATCTTGTAAGCATGCATCTATGCATATTTATCCCTTTTTAGTCAAAGAGTAGTCGACTCTGCATCCACCATATTCGTAGTAGCTCACATGGTAATCTCCTGAAACAATCTTCTCTTTCCTTCATCTTTTTTGCTTCACCACATATCCCCATAGTTTCCTTTTATCACCAACACCCAGTTGTTGGTCAGGATAGCTTGTTTGTTTTATAATGTGTTTAGTCTAACCATCCCTTTTATTTTCTCCTAGGGACATAGGTCACTCACTAGGACAAACACTGATTTAAAACCTACACTTATACTAAATGAACTCAAAGGTTCAAAACCTTCACAAAAAGAAAAGCAGAAGTCCAATGTGGTTCTATCCGCCTTAGTAGGTGAAACCAACCTTCCTCCTCGGATAGGGTGGAAAAATAACTTGATTAAGCACTATTTACAACAATTAACAAATTCAAAAAATTGAAGTACACACTTTACCATACAATCTTGGACATTGGACACCCTGTTGGCCCCAAAATTGGCACCCCTTTCAATATTTATCTAACTTAATTGAAGAAGAAGTTTATGTACAATGGGATTCTCCCAACCCCTTTCGGTATTCCAATTTGCTGTCCAAAATGACCAGCAAGTCTTCATCTGATTTGCCCCTTGATTCAAGAAGTCAATTGACCTTCACCCGCTTAGATGGAGATGGAAAATGCCCCAAATTCATTGATTTGTTGGTCCCTTCACTTGAATTTGACGAAAAACAACTTCAGCCCCATTGAATCCAAGTCTTGGAGCTTTCAACAACAACAACAACACAGTGGAAAAATAACTTGATTAAGCACTATTTACAACAATTAACAAATTCAAAAAATTGAAGTACACACTTTACCATACAATCTTGGACATTGGACACCCTGTTGACCCCAAAATTGGCACCCCTTTCAATATTTATCTAACTTAATTGAAGAAGAAGTTTATGTACAATGGGATTCTCCCAACCCCTTTCGGTATTCCAATTTGCTGTCCAAAATGACCAGCAAGTCTTCATCTGATTTGCCCCTTGATTCAAAAAGTCAATTGACCTTCACCCGCTTAGATGGAGATGGAAAATGCCCCAAATTCATTGATTTGTTGATCCCTTCACTTGAATTTGACTAAAAACAACTTCAGCCCCATTGAATCCAAGTCTTGGAGCTTTCAACAACAACAACAACACACACACACACACACACACCACAACAACAAAAAAAAAACAAAAAACAAAAAAACAAAAAAATATGCTTCCCGAGGTTGTTGCTAAACCCTTATTTCTACTGTAGATTAGGGTTTACAGCAAAGATATCTAAAATTGGAGTTTACAACCAAGCCTTTTACCCAGTAGTGAGACGATAGTGAGGAGTTATCGAATACGCCATAACTTGTAAAGAAATAATAGGGACCAAGTGGCAAAGAATGGTGGCTCGATGATGAAAAAAAAAGTTGTTGCATTAAAAAAAGGCTCGGTAATCCTTGAAGAGACTCCTCAAGATTGTGGGAATCTCCCTCTTGACACAAAGGGCTAGCGAATCCACAGTCACATCACCAATATTATTTATAAGAAATGCTTGACTACAAAATACAAACACAATCATACGACAATCGTACAAACTAATTTTAAAAAACAGTTAGGGTTAGGGTAACATAGAGACAATGAACACAAAAGATGAATAAATTTGAATAATATATGAATACAATGCTTAATGCAACAAACACACTTTGTAAAGGTGAAATACTGATCCTCGAACTTGTGTCCCTAGGACAAACGCATAGAGTATGAGTAAAAGAGTGTTTTGTACTTTGACCGATCACAAAATGCAGCATGCAACCTCCAAGGATGTTTGGTAGAAGCAAATGCAACCTTGATAATGGCTCGGTTAGTGCCAAAAACAAGCAATTGGAAGTAAAAGACGTTCACATATTTGCATACCCCAAAACTGAAGTCCCTTTCAGTATTTATTTAACTTAATTAAAAAAGAAGTTGATGTACAATGGGATTCTCCCAATCCCTTTCGGTATTCCAACTTCCCTTGCTGTCCAAAATGACCAACAAGTCTTCATCTGAATTGCCCCATGATTCAAGAAGTCAATTGGCCTTCACCTGCTTTGATGGAGATGGAAAATGCCCCAAATTCATTGATTTATTGGTCCCTCCACTTGAATTTGACTAAAAACAACTTCAGCCTTGTTGGAGCCTTTTTTGGCACGCTTCCCGAGGTTGTTGCTAAACCCTTATTTATGCTACAGTTTAGGGTTTACAACAAAGAAATCTAAAATTAGAGTCTACAGCCAAGCCTTTTACCCAATAGTGAGACAATAATGAAGAGTTAAAAGGATGATGGCTCAATGATAAAGAAAACAGACTATTGCATGAAAGAAAGGCTCAAAGATGATTGCAATCCTTGAAGAGACTCCTCAAGATTGTGGGAATCTCCCTCTTGACACAAAGGACTAGGAAATCTACATTCGCATCACCGATATTATTTGTAAAGAAATGCTTGACTTGACTACAAACACAATCATACAACAATCGTACAAACTAATTTAAAAAAACGATTAGGGTTAGGATAATATAGAGACAATGAACATAGAAGATGAATAAATTTAAATAATGTATGAATATGATGCTCAATGCAGCAAACACACTTTGCAAAGGTGAAATACTGACCCTCGAACTCGTGTCTCTAGACCAAGGCATAGAGTATGAGTAGAAGACTATTTTGTACTTTGACGGATCACGAAATGCAGTAGGCAATCTCCAAGGATGTTTGGTAGCACCAAATGCAACCTTGATAATGGCTCGGTTAGTGCCAAAAACAAGTAATTGGAAGTAGAGGGCATTCACATATTTGCATATCCAATTAGTCAAATCCAAGTGGAGGGACCAGCAAATCAATGAATTTGGGACATTTTCCATCTTATCAAAGCAAGTGATGTCAGAGTGCAGCGGTGCGGAAGCGTAGGACTGAGAGAGAGAGAACGCAAAGAAAGAAGGGAGAGAAAGAGACAGTGGACGATGAAGATCTGTTGTATAAAGAATGCTGAATACAAAGATATACACGGGCGCAGTGCGCTGGACTGCGTGTCTCCACCTCGACGATGCGACCTGCTGTCCACCTCGAAGTCTGCTGCAGTCTGCACTGTCTGCTGTCTGAAATCTGTGAATAGAGACAGAAACTGCGCGTCACTGGTCTGTAATCTGCGTCAGAGAAGTGTGTATGCAGACTGCTGAAAGTGTCGACTATAAATAGTCGAAATCTGCCAGGAAATAAGTCGGCTGCATTAAATGCACCGCCTGTGGTCCACGTCACCAGCCCAATCCGAGTCGCTCCAACCTGCAAGTACAAGATCTGACCCATCTGTCCCTGCGGGGTAATGAATCCCTAAATCAGACGTCCCCCTCAGATATCGAAGTATCCTCTGAGCAGCCTGCCAATGCACCGTCTTAGGTTCACTGATGAACCCTGCCAAGAGCCCAACAGCAAAACATAGATCAACCCTCGTGTTGAGAAGCCAAATCAAAGACCCAATCAACTGTCGATAGCGGGACGCATCCGCCAAAGGAGAAGCTGAATGGGAAGTGGCCTTCCAGTTCGGATCCATAGGAGTAGAGAGGGCCCGACAGTCTTCCATCTCAAAAGACACCAAGAGCTCCTGTACATATCTCTGTTGGGAGAGAAAGATCCCCCTCTGAGACTGATAAATCTCATGGCCTAAAAAGAAATGGAGTAGACCCAAATCCGTCATCCCGAACGTCCGATGTAACGCTGACTTTGTCTCCTGGACCTGCTGTGCAGCATCACCTGTGACAATCAAATCATCAACATATAGTACAAACAGCACACAACCATCCTCGGAAGTGTGTACATACAGCTGCGGATCGGCCTTGGACCGCCGATATCCCAACTGAGACTGGAGGAACGAATCAATCTTCTCGTTCCAAGCTCGCGGGGCCTGCTTGAGGCCATACAAGGCCTTCTTCAACCTGTAGACTTTTCCATCTGAAGAACCAAAGCCAGGAGGCTGCTCAACATAGATCTCCTCCTTCAAATCACCATTCACGAAGGCCGACTTCACATCCAACTAATAAACAGGCCATCTCCTATGGCCAGCCAAAGCAAGAACAGCTCTAATGGTTGCCATGCGAGCTGTGGGGGCAAAAGTGTCATGACAGTCAATCCCTGGGCACTGGGCAAAACCTTTAGCAACAAGGCGAGCCTTGTGCTTATCCAAAGTACCATCACTGAGATATTTGGTCTTGAAGACCCACTTGACTCCAATCACCTTCTTCTTCGGGGGGCGAGGCACGAGTGACCAAGTGCCATTCCTCTCAATAGCCTCCAACTCAGCTTCCATAGCTTTCTTCCATGGGGCGGACTGTAAAGCCTCCTTCACGGAGGTGGGCTCTTGATCCTGCATAACACGGGACATCAAACAATAGTTGGAGCAAACAAGCTCCGAAGAATGCGCCTGGTGCCTCCGTGACCGCCGCGGACCATCCTGCGGTCCCCACTCCTCAAGAACCCCCTTGATCCCTGAATCACGGAGTGTGTCACGGGCCCAGCGAGGAGGAGGCCGAACCTCCCCTCGTCGTTCTCCACCAACAGAAGACTCTGGAATATCCACCGGTGGTAACTCCTCAGAGGGGTCCGATGGAACAGTAGACTCTGTGTCAGAAACAGAATCATAATCAAAAGGCACGGGCTCCAGTGGAACTGTAGAATGAGCCCAACTCTCCCCTGGATCTCCAAGAACGGGATGCTCCTCACCCGTTGAAGTAGCCGGAACCTCCACAAACCGCACATCACGGCTAGTGTATACATCCCGCTTGACGGGATCATACAGTCGGTAGCCTTGGGACTGGGAGCTGTAGCCAACAAATACCTGTTTTCGAGAAGCCGCTTCAAATTTATCACGGTGAGCCTTGGGAATGTGAACATAGGCATCACACCCAAAGACCCGAAAGTAAGAAACATCTGGCTTCGTCCCAAAATAAGCCTCAAATGGAGTCATCCCTTCCACGGCCGAAGTAGGGGATCGATTAAGGATGTGGACTGCAGTAGCCACAGCCTCGGCCCACAGAACCTAAGGGGTCTGTCGGTGCTCCATCATGGTACGTGCCATCTCGATCACACTGCGGTTCTTCAGTTCAAGAATACCATTTTCTTGAGGAGTATTGGTATTGGCAAACTCCTGGTGAATTCCTCTATCTGCACAAAACCGAGCAAACTCATTAGACACAAATTCACCTCCCTTGTCGGATCGCAAGGTCTTCAACTTCCGGCCTGATCGGTTCTCCTCAAAGAGAAGCCAATCCTTGAAGTGCGAGAAAGCTTCTGACTTTAGTGCCAAAAAGTAGGCCCATGTCATCCTGCTATAGTCATCCACGATCAGCATGAAGTACGAGCTCCCACACAGGGACTCATTCCTCATAGGGCCACATAGATCCGTAGATACGAGCTCCAGCGATGAAGTAGACCGCCGCAAAGCTGTGTGGGGAATGGCATCCCTATGCTGCTTCCCCCGTATGCAGGAGACACATGGCTGCTGGCTCACCACTATATCCGGCAACCCTCGAACAAGCTGTCCACGTGATGCCCTCCGAAGATAGTCATAGTTCAGGTGACCAAACCTAGCATGACATAACTCTGACTGTGACTGTGAGGCAAGAAGAAGAGTAGAGAGAGCGGTGGAAGACTTCAGTTTGTAAATGCCGTTCTCCTCATATCCAGATGATAGAACCTTCCTCGATTCACGATCAAGGACTCGCACTGTAGTACTATCAAACTCCACCAGAAGACCAAGGGAGCAAATCTTATGAACTGAAAGGAGATGGTACCCTAGTCCTGGTACATGCAAAACCTCTAAGGTATGGGTACCACCTCGTCCATCCAGAATAAGCTGCATCTTACCCCGACCTGCAACAGAAACTGAAGAGCTGTCGCCAATGAGAATCTGCCCACGCGAGGGTCGCAGCTGGGCAACACCATCTCATGAAGGAGTCATGTGCCGTGAGGCACCACTATCAACAATCCACTCTCGAGCCTGGGGGGCCGTCATCGCAGCATCAGAAGCATTCGGTAAAGCGTCCTCAATGACAACTAGATGTAGAAATGCAGCTGATGAGGGTGCAACCACTGCTCCAGAATCCTTGGTTTCCTTCTTCTTGGTGTCCTTTGTGTCTTTGTCAGGGCAATCCTTCTTCCAATGGCCAGTCTTTCCACAAATATGGCATGTGGAGTCTTTGTCCTTGTCCTTCTCCTTGTCCTTCTTGGACTTGTTATCCCCATTCTTCTTCTTTTGGTCCTTCCCCTTCTTCTGAGAGGCTTGACCTGTCAGCGCCTCCGTCTTGGAAGCATTCTGTCCCTTTAACTGTTCCTCTTGGTCCAAGACCATAGGAACCAACTCTTCCCACCGAAGAGTAGACTCTCGCCCAGAAGCAATGAGGGCAGAGTAAAATGTACCGAATCGTGGCGGCAACTGGGACAGTAGTGTGATCGCCATGTCTTCGGAGGAAATCGGCTTCCCCACATTCTAAACCTGCATCTGTAGCTGCCTTAGCTTATTAATGTGTTCCCTTAGCGAAGAAGACTTATTGACGGACAAGATCCGCATCTGTACCTCCAAAGAAACCCTCTTCATTAGGGTCATCCGATTGTACATCTGATCAAGCTCCAGCTATATCTCCCAAGCCACCGTCAAGTGCTCGATGTGAGCAATCACGGCTGTAGTGCATGATAGAAAGAGAAAGGATCGAATCCTCGCATTCAGTTTGTCCCAATGAGACTGGGCCTTGGCCAACTCCGCACGAGCATCGGAAGAGAGTTTGGACTTATCTCTTACCGAGGGCCGGTCAATCTCCTCCTGTACCAACTCCGCCAAATCATAGGACTCAAGAATGGCCAACATCATGACGCGCCAAATGCGGTAGTTGTCGCCGTCGAGCTTCTGATCTGTAGGAAGAGCCGGTAAGACAGGCACCTTCCGGTCCATAATCGCCTGGAACTCCAAGTCAATCTCTGTAGACATCTTCACCTGCAATGCCTTCACAAACGCAAAAGCAGCCCCCTCTGACTGGGAAAACTCAGCCTGCTAAGGCTCTTCCGCGTCCTGAACCTTCTTCACCCGCACTTGTAGGCTGAAAACTCAAACTTCCTCCGCGTCAAACAGCAGTAAACAGCAACAAATCCACCACCTGTACTCCTTTCCTATGCGCCCACACTCGTTTCAGCCTTGTTCCAAGGCGTAGCCCTCCTGTCTGCCCTTAAACGCAAAAAACGCAAATTTGTGTCGCGATGGAAACTCCTCTTCAGGTTGATTCTACGCTCAGTCAACCCTCAAACGCTGCTCTGATACCATGTCAGAGTGCAGCGGTGCGGAAGCGTAGGACTGAGAGAGAGAGAACGCAGAGAGAGAAGGGAGAGAAAGAGACAGTGGACGATGAAGATCTGCTGTATAAAGAATGCTGAATACAAAGATATACACGGGCGCAGTGCGCTGGACTGCGTGTCTCCACCTCGACGATGCGACCTGCTGTCCACCTCGAAGTCTGCTGCAGTCTGCACTGTCTCCTATCTGAAATCTGTGAACAGAGACAGAAACTGCGCGTCACCGGTCTGTAATCTGCGTCAGAGAAGTGTGTATGCAGACTGCTGAAAGTGTCGACTATAAATAGTCGAAATCTGCCAGGAAATAGGGCGCCAGAAATAGGGCGCAGCCAGGAAATAAGTCGGCTGCATTAAATGCAGCCAACTGGGCTGCATGCAGTACTGCACAGTCCGACTGTGCAGCTGCCCTGTTGGTCCGATTGTGCAGCTGCCCTCCAAACAGGCTATGATCTCTAACAAGTGAAGGCCAATTGACTGCCCGAATCAAGGGACAAATCAGATTGAAGCCTTGCTGGTCATTTTGGACAGCAAGGGAAGTTGGAATATTGAAAGGGATTGAGAGAATCCCACTGTACATCAACTTCTTCTTCAATTAAGTTAAATAAATACTGAAAGGGACGCTAGTTTTGGGGCCAATAAGGTGTCCAATGTCCAAGATTATATGGTAAAGTGTACATTTCAGTTTTGTGAATTTGTTAATTGTTGTAAGTAGTGCTTAATCAGGTTATTTACCACCCCATCCGAGAAGGAAAGCTGGTTTTAGTAGGCCATTGAACAACCGATATACACCCTTTATCTAATGCCTTGGTCTCTCTAGGGTAATCACTTAGGCCTCTTGGTAGCTAACATACACCCTTTGTCCCATGCCCTAGTTACTTTGGGATTGGAAGCCTTGGGAAAAAAATATATATATAGGCTTGGGCTAGTACAATCCCTTTCTAGTTCCAATTTTAAGCTTGAGGAGGGATGTTGAGCTAAAAATGTATTATATGCTAATTAGCCATATCAAACAAACCCAAAACAAGCTTAATTAATTACCAAAACAAGCTTAATTAATTACATTACCAAACTTTCCTTAAAAGAAGCGCGTTCCTAGAGAAAGTTGTGTCCCGTAAGTCAAATCCTAATTTGGAAGGACCCATCCATCCATAAATAAATAGGCTGCCTGCCACTCAATCTCAATCTCATTTTTGCAATTTGCAAATGCCATCTCTCTATTGTCCACACCCCATTCGCAGAGGGTGTCTCAGTTCGAGTTGCTGCCCACTAATGTCCATCATTAGGCACTTGCTATCCAACCTCCTACTACTATCCGTGACTATTTTCAGCTTGTCTACAATTGTTGATTAGTTGGTGATGCTATCTATTGCTGCTAACATGCGTTTACTATTGTAGGACCTTTTGTTGCTGCTGTTTTTGACTGATCTATTGTCACCAGCTTGCCACATGGCACCAATTGTTGTGTTTTCAGTTTCCAACCTGCCATGTCATCATACAACTTGTGTTTGCTGCCTTCTACTCCCAACGACTTGTTTTTGGCACTAACCGAGCCATTATCAAGGCTACATTTGCTGTTACCAAACATCCTTGGAGGTTGCCTGCTGCATTTCGCGATTCGTCAAAGTACAGAACACTCTTCTACTCATACTCTATGCCTTCATCCTAGAGAGACAAGTTCGAGGATCGGTATTTCACCTTTGCAAAGTGTGTTTGCTGCATTGAGATGAGCATCATATTAATACATTATTCAAATTTATTCATCTTCTATGTTCATTGTCTCTATGTTACCCTAACCCTAACTGTTTTTATTTATTAGTTTGTACGATTGTCGTATGATTGTGTTTGTATTCTGTAGTCAAGCATTTCTTTACAGATAATATCGGTGATGTGACTATTGATTCCCTAGCTCTTTGTGTCAAGAGGGAGATTTCCACAATCTTAAGGAGCCTCTTCAAGGATTGCAATCATCTCCAAGCCTTTCTTTCATGCAACAACCAGTTTTCTTTATCATCGAGCCACCATCCTCTGCCACTAAACACTTGGTTCCTATTGTTTCTTTGCAAGTTATGACGCCTTCGATAACTCCTCACTATCATCTCACTACTGGGTAAAAGGCTTGGCTCATCTATCCCCAACTAGAGTTTTTTAGAGTGATCCGTTCGAGGCTTCTTTGTTTCCATTGGCTTATGGGACCTCCCATTTCATCAAGCTTTTATCTAGAGAGGGGATCTTGCTCCTTGGTTGGCATTCTTCATCAACAAACTTCATTAACATTGGCACTCTTCTTGTCACTCTTAGATCCACATCTTAAGCCCTTCACCACATCCATGATTTGAGAGGAGGTGTTAGCGAACATGTGTGCCTTATATAGACATCTCCTACCTACGAGGGGTTGGGACGCCTTGGGGTAATTATGGGCTTGAGCTATCTTGACAGACCCTTCCTAGTTCCAATTGAGAGGGATTGTTGAGCTTTAAATACATTATAAGCAATTTGGCTCTTTATTGCAGCCCCAAAACTCTACCAAACTTACATTAAACTAACTGCTTTCCCAGAGTCCCTGTCCCATAAGCCAAACTCTAATTTGGGAGAATCCACTCATCTATAGAAATACAAGCAACAAACTGCCCACCACTCAGCCCCATCCTTGTTTTGTAGATTGTTGGCATTGTCCTCTGCTATCCACATCCCTTCTTGACAAATATCTCAGTTTCCCGTCCACCCACTGGTGCTTGCATCTAGCCCTCCTCCATTAGCTAGCAGTTGTTTTCTATCTTCTAGGTGTATGTTTATTATTGATCTACAGCCATTAGACAATAGTTTCCCGCCATTGTCCACTGCCTTGGAGTCACTAGACTGCTGCATTAACTACTAACCAAACATTTGCAACCTGCGTTTACTGCTGACCAGGCATATGCAGCCTGCATTTTCAGTCCAACAGCTATTGCCAGCCTACCACGTCATCATTACTGCTGCATTTTTCTGTCTATAGCGATCGCTTGCATCCTGCTGCATTTTTCTGTCTGTAGCAATCGCTTGCATCCTATTGACAATTTCCAGATTGCTGCCTACTATCCAGGCTGTCCCAAACCTGTCTGTCATTGTTCCAGACTCTCCAGATCTGCATTTACTACCATTGTACATTTTCAGAGGCCTTTTGCTATGTTTTAGGAGCCATACAAAGGACGACACACTATTTGCCCCGATCCTAGAGACATGGGAGTTCGAGGTTTTATATTCACCCTGCATAGTGTCTTTACTGCATAAGCATTGTATTTATTCTTTATTCTTTATTCTTTATTCATCTTCAATGTTCATTGTCTTTGAGTTACCCTAACCCTACCAATATCTTTTATCAATCAATGCTTTGTCGTACGATTGTGTTTGTTATCTATAGACAAGCATTTCTTTATAGCAATAACGACAACATGCTCAATTCTAAAAAAATGTGTTGGTCATTTTGTATGTGTATTCGATCTTAATTGTGTGCAATCAAGATCGCTTGCAATGTTTTAAGAGGACATATGTCACCAGAATGAGAAATGGGCTTAATGATTCAACTAAAATGAACTCTAATTCTCATATCCCTAGTTCTTGACACCATAGTTTTTCCTTACAACAATCATACCTCATACGCAAAAGGGTATGAAAGTATGATTGCAGTCCGATTCAGGCCCTAGGGCTGAATCATACGTTGCCCTAATTTCAATGTTAAAAACCAGTAAAAATGTATCTAGAGTAATTAAGATAATAAGCTAAATAAAAAATTAGAATTTCACTATTTCATTAACTTTACATTCTACAAAATAGTCACTACCAATATGGCATTCAATGATCAAGACACAACACAAAGTACATGCTTATATGTTTATTATGCAAAAATGTATGTATTGTCTATTTTCCAAATTGACATTCTTCACAAACTTTCTACATATTTATCACTTTAAACTTCACCTGACTATATATTCTTTAGACATCACATATTTACATAGTATAATTATACAAAGCTATACCTCATGCACCATGTGCAAACATAGCAACTTTAACCTTAGACACACCTATCTTCGGGTTGTCCATATGCTAAACTTTTGTAATCAATTTATATCTATTCTTATAATCTTCTACAAAACAACCATCTTGATTGAACGTTACTTCCAATCCTTACTCAACCATTTGCCCAACAAAAACCAAAATCTCTATAATATTAAGCACACCGACCAATACTTAACTTTTTCATCTTGCATAGATAATAAAACACTTCCAACATGAGCAATCAAATACTCTATATTATCATTTATTTTCACAAAACCAAGCATTTCAGAATCTTTTATCCCCCCTAAACCTCTCTTCATGACACCTCATATGATTAGAGACACCTAAATCCACTTATAACACATAACCCCTCATTATCAACTTGATTCTACTACACACATAATTGTTATGCTACTTGTTTTCATTTTTATTATTTCCACCTCTTTTCTTTTCACAATAATCATATGAAATATAACCTTTCTCACCACAATTGTATCGTAATCTATATTTTATCTACCATGTTCTCTAAGGCCTCTCCTACCTCGAGATTGGCCTCTACCATTTGTATATGACAACTCTTACATGTCAAGACAACACCTAATTTTGCCCATGATGGCCACCACCTCAACCTCCACCACCACGACCTCTACCTCTATCTATGTTAGAATAGAGTACCTATTTTGAATTGTTCTTTTTTTGTAACAAAGATGCAACAAGATCCAAGTTCTTCTCTTCCAATATTGTTATAGATTTCAAATCTACAAAATCAAGGATCATATCCCTTGTATTTGTTGTTTTCTAGCTAGGCATTTCTTTTGATTAGGTTTTCTTTACTCCACTTGGAAAACATGGCAGTTTCATCTTTTTCTCCTCGGCTCACGTTGGCCTCTTGTAGAGGGGGCACACACACACACTCTCTCTCTCTCTCTCTCTCTCTCTCTCTCTCTCTCGTTTGTGTGTGTATCGACTGTGCCAGTCTATATGATCATCCATGGTAAGACGATTATTAACAAGGTCATCAAGGCAAGACCTCTTTCGAGAAGAAAATTACAAATTTTGCAGGCACCGTCATCATCTGAATTCTGAAATCCAACTAAAAACCCACCCCAAACGCCAACCTTTAAAATTTTTATTTCAAGAAAAACCGAAAAGGTGTATCTGCAGAGAGACAGTACCCGGGACTCAAGCCTATGTCGATGTCTGAGGCGCGACCAGAGGGACGGACGATCTTCCGACGACGCCATGGCCATACCTTATATAGAAAGGGTAGCAGTAATCTGCCGGGATTCGATAACGAAAGGAGCAGCGAGCGAGCGCGCGCGCGAGAGAGAGAGAGGGAGGCGGAGGGGGGGGGCGGACGTTGACGCATTCGATCGTAAGAAGGCTGCTATAGCACGTCGAGCATTTCGCCTCGGATTTTAAACCCAAAGCCCCCTTTTCAAATTTAAATGCGCCGGTCGCCCATGTTTTTATGTGCGTCTGTGGTGGCCATTGGATTCCTTACCCCTCTCCCCAAAGACCCAAAATACATTTTCTTTTGGGCTGCCCCAGGCCTGCATTGCATGGGGTATCACACACAATCAAGGCCTACATTTGACACGGTACCCTAGTATTTCATGTGACACCTAAAGCCTTTTGAAACACGTTCCACTTAATTTGATTGCATCTCAAACTATTTAGAAATTCAAATATGTTGCACACAAGACCAACGAACTAGGCTCACACGTGCATCAAGGTTTAGATAATTTGATTCTATTCAATCGTTGGTCGAAGTTCTTGTTGATGCTTACTTTGGTAGAGTCCGGTCTACTTTCCATTGCTTGAAAATAGCTATTGAATAGAAAATGGATTTTTTAAAGCGAACAAGCAGTATGAAAAGCACTCACAATTATATGAAGGTAAGCTCATAGTGGTGAACAACGCTCACAAGTTTCGAAAGCTAATTAGATTTGGCTAGAAATTTATCATCTAGCCTAACACATCGTGTTGATGAAAAGAGTACATTGCAAAACATAAAACCAAAAACCACAAAGTTGATTGGTCTAATTCTAAGATGCAATGGCTTTGATACTTTACTGTTTTTTAAGTTAATAATTAATATATATAAGTTCATCAAAGCATAGCAATAACCAATGTTTGTGAAAAACCAAGGTTTAATGTAAAATGAATGGCAAAATTTTTGAAGAACCCTCCAAATTTTAAGAATGGATGTTTAAAATCTTAAACTTTTCAAATTTATTATTTATAAAAATGGTAAACATATTCAATTTGATTCAAAAATCCCTCCAAATTTTTTTGTTAAAATTTTTTGTATCTGCAAATATGTTTTTCATGAACCTTGGAATAACATAAAAACACATAAACATGCTATACAAGCAGCATGTCGAACAGCTAGTACAAGGCTCTTCATTGTTTCATAATTATAGGGAAAGGTGTCATTTCTCCATCTTTTGAGAAGATGTACCCTTTTCTTTACTTTTTTGTAATGTTCATTATCACAAAGGACAAAAAAGAGGTAGACTCTAACCTTGTGAAAGATTGCAAGCCTCCTCACCACCTTGGCTTGCCTGATTAGTGCTCAGCTTTCCCATGCTTCAGCCCCATCATGGTCCATCATGTTAACATCATTGCTTTAACAATTGTCATATGCTTTTCTCCATGTAATTTTGATGATATTGCCCTAACATCTTCCAATATATGTACCATCAACAATCATACTCCATAGTCTTAAGCTCAACTTAGATGAGTGACAACAAGACCCCCTTTTTTATAGTACTTTGTCAACCACAAACAAGTGCCATCAACAATGGAGTTCTAGTCAACACACCTATCCACACATAAGAGAACTTTGCAATCAACTCAAATAAACGCATGCTTGTTATCACTCTAAAAATTTTACTTATGTATATAAAGCATACAAAGATATGTGCACATGTAATATGACTGTCAATTGTTCCTATTCAATTTTTTTTTCTTAAAAATGATATTTGCATTGTTGCTTAGCACTTCTTTTTGCCACATTTAAATGTTGTGGTATGTCCTTGTGAACCAATACAAAAGCCTTCAACTTGAAATTTTACTTAATCATTTTATCTTCTACATTTACATGAAATGCCATTCCTAAAACTTATGGATCAATTAATGGAGACACAAAAACCAAGCTTCAAATTTTACAAATTTTCCTTGTTTAGATAACTTGAAAAGTATTTATTTTGCATCTAGACTGGTGCTTTGCACTAGTGTTAAAACAATTAGGGTGCTTCACACCATAACTCTGTGTGTGTGTGTGTGTGTGTGTGTGTGTGTGTGTGTGTGTGTGTGTGTGTGTGTGTGTGTGTGTGTGTGTGTGTGTGTGTGTGTGTGTGTGTGTGTGTGTGTGTGTGTGTGTGTGTGTGTGTGTGTGCGTGTGTGTGTGCGTGCGCGCGCGTGCGCGCGTGTGCGTGCATGCTCGCGCGCGCACGCGAGCGTGCTTGCGTGTGTGTGCGTGTGCACTTCTACTCTCACTATTTGTCTCCTCTTCTTTCGTATCGCCACGTGGCAAGGTCGAAAACCTTCTATGAATACATATTATAGATATAGATTTTGTTAATAACATTTGTTATTTATTGTAAAATGTATATCATTAATGCAACATACTCATTCTTTGTCACTTATCCTCCCCCCCCCCCCTTTCTTGCTGGTGCTTCTTTTTATTTCCTAAAACTCACAATTAATGCACTCATGTGCTAATCACTCTCTCAATCCATACACACATAGACACACTCTAAGAACTCGTGCTCCCACACTCTCTTCTCTTCATAACACCATATGTTGAGGTTGAAAGCCTTCTGTTAATATCTGGTATAGATCATTGGGGCATGCCCTTTTGGACTTGCACATCCTTTGGGACTTAGATGTACTAAGGTTTTGTGATTTATAAACCTTATATTTGTTGGAAAATAGTGAAATGATGTATGATGCATGATGAGGAGACTTGTATCCCATAAGCACAGTGAGGAGAGTGGAGAAGCTGGAAAGCTATAAAGACATGTACTTGGTTCACTTTTCAATATAATGCTATTGTACTTTGCACTTCACTGTGAGTCCATGTCATGTCCTACTCAGGATTGTGTTTATAAGTCCAAGAATTCTATCCTGGAACCTAATTCAACCGAGTAATAGTTAGTGTCATTTGCATATGTTGTCATGGTTCTAGTTACTACATTCCAATCTCCATAGCTATAGCCATGCTCAAGATCCATGTTCTTCAACATGGTATCAGAGCCATGGTGAGCATGGCTTAGCCCTATTTACTACTCCTTCAACTCTCTTGAATCTCAGCTTAGTTCATAGTCATAGAAAGTCTTCAATCTCTTACTCTACTTTACTCAATCCACATTCTACCTTTGAACTACCATGGTTGTTTGCCATACCTACTAACCTTGGAGGAGTCCATGTGAGCAAACCAAAGCATTTTAGTCCATGATTTCTTCTAAGAATACTCTCCTTACCTTAAGATGCTTCTACCCAACATGAATAAGCTCGATATTAGGCGCTCTAGGACACGACATTGTCAAATATACGAAAATCGGTGCTATTCTGAACCACCAACAGTTTGTACACTCTGTGCACACATCACATGATTTACCTCTCACATAGCCGACCCGCAATGCCTACCTTACGGGTGTAGTGAGCTTACCTTGATGATGAATCGAGTTCCCTCCTCTCTCTTGTACACCGGTAGCTCCACGATCCTTGCGGCAAGCTCAAGCCCTCTCCGTCAAGCTCCATCCTCCATAGCCATGTGAGAGAAGAGAAGAGAAGAGAAGAAGATGAAGATGAAGATAGAAGATGGGGAGCTTCTTCTCCACGATCCCTCACTCTCACACACTCACTCGCTCACACTCCCTCAATCCCTCACTCAAGCACAAGCAAGAAGGCAAGAAACAAGAGAAGAAGAAGAAGCTTTGGCTACACGCAAGAATGAGCTTCTTATTCACTTTTGAACTTTATATACATGCCCTACTTTTTGGGCGGTCATCCCCACTTTTTACATGGCCGTCCATTAGCCTAGGCCCTCTTTTCCTATTTTCCACCGTTCTAACTTATCCCATTCCCAACTAGTGCATACAATTTGCACATGAGTGAGCCTGGAACTCTTTTACAAGGATTCGGGAGCGCTTTCACAATTAATGGTGCGCTTTTACTCTTTTCTTTTCTCGAGGCGACATTGAGGCCTTCTGGAGAGGTCGTCATTCAAATTTTTCAGGGTCTGATTTCCATCCGGAGCGCCTTTTCCTTCCTTTGTCTTGTGCCCTTTCGGTTGTCTCCTTCTTCCATTTTTCTGCTCCTTTGTGATGCGGTAAACATTACCCCCCTCCTAGCTGAGTGCCAATCCCATGGCGTTGTGGTGGGGAGTAGTGGGGTAGTTGGAGTTGTTGCTAAGTGGAACTGGTGGGTAGATGACCACAATCAAAAGGTGCTATTGTGAATGAGAGGTGATGGAGTTTGATTAACGATGATCAGGAGAGATTCTGGCGTGCTTTAGACTTCATGATGATGCTCGGCATTTCTCGCACAGTTGTAGCTCCCATTCTGCGACGGCTGATAAACTTGGGGATCTCTAATAATTTGGAGAATATGAGGTTCCAAAATCTATGCCAATGGTGGGCCCATTACTGAGTTTTCCTTTTGCTTGATTTGGTTCAGTCATGGTAGCCATCAACAGGTAGATGGTCAGCTACATCAAGCATGTTGGTCCATCCAACCATCGGAATATGCAAAAGCTCCTGAAGCTACTATAGTGATGTTCTGTCCAACTCAAAGAAAAATTATTGGGCATTAGCAGATGTCGTGGATGATCTTCTTTAGCTGGGTAGCCATTCACTGAGTCATGATCATAACCTGTAAGAGAAAGTTGTGCACTCCCTAAGGGGTGTGTCTGTCTCACGATGTGGTGTAAGTGCATGTGTAGTGGAACTGGGAGATGGGTCTAACCTTGGGTAAGCCCTTGGTAATGTCCCACACTTGAGGACCCAGTTCGTGTGTTGTTGGAGGTGCAGTACAAAACTTAGGGTGACATGTCTGGAAGTCCTGCCCTTGATGTGCCCTAAGCGTGAAGTGGGGGAGGGGGGACTAGGTATAAACCCTAGGTGTAGTGAGTGAAGTGAGGCCTCGTGTTTTTTTTTTCTCTCTTTTTCTTTTTCTTCTCTTTTCTCCCCCTTTTTTGTTTTTTTTTCTTTTCTCTCTTCTCTCTTTTTTTTATATTAAAGAATTGCATACAAGGAAGATGTTCTAGCTAATGCCTATCACCTTCAATTGGATTACGAGGCGGTCGCAAGCATTAGGATAGGGATGCATGACTTTGTAGATATTCTTTAATACCGGCCCAGGCCTTCAGAGGTGTGGATGACAAGAAAGGATGATTGCACCTCGTGAAGCGGGTATCACTCATATCCTCTAAGATTTCTAGGCAAAAGGAGGGAAGCAGGGTTGCCCTCATCATTAATCTAGTCATGGCTCTACTATCTATCCCTAGGTCTCTGCATTAGTAGAAACTCGATAAGCCTAAGATAATTACAGGTAGTTAAGAAGGCTAGATTTCGGCAAGAAGAAAAATCCGCGAGGAAGCAGTTGATAAATGGGAGGAGATCCTCTAACCTAAAGACTAGGCATTCCTCGGGGCTCCGAGCATTAACATTATATATCTTAGAAAAGTTAAAATCCCCATGAATATTTCGATCATAGTCAACTCCATGCCTACAGGGGTAGGGCATGTAGATGGGGTTGTTGCGTTCTTCAGGGAGCGAGCTGCAGAAGGCGGTCCAGGCGTCAAAATTGGTATCCCAAATCCTCCTCTGCCACTTCGGCTGTGCCTCGTAGCCTTGGACAGTTTTGGGAACCCTGTTTACCTTGTCTTGCCAGTAGTCTTCAGGCTCTTGCCTCCATCTCGTTATTATGAGGCTTCTTTCTTCTATCCACTTGTTTGCAAGATCATTAGCCAGATCCTTGATCTTGGCTAGAATACCTAGAGGCAAAGCACGGTCCAGAGAGCGTGGAAAAGCAAATGAAAGTTCAAATGGCCTTGTCTGGAACTCCTGTTCATGCCATATGACCAATTCATGAGGCCAATCTATAGGATGGGAATCCCCCCATAGTGGCATAGGCTCTTCAGGTAATTGTCTTGGCAGTGATCATGCTCTGTGTTGGGCTTCCTCTACTAGTTCTTGTCTTCTTCTTCTGGCTGCCACAATGGGCTCGGGCATATGGGCATCTTCGGGCTCTTCGGGCGGGAGGTTTGGTAGAGGCAGACTGGGGCATTCTTTGTTGCTCTTCCTCAGCATCCTGCTCAAAGTCCGGACCCTCTTCGACATTCTGCTCGCGGCAACTGATGGGACCGCTTGTGGTAGTGGTGGTGGTGGCTGCTCATGCTCTTCGAACCCAAGTTCCTTAAGCTCAACAATGGAGAGGCTAGCATGACGTAGATAGTGAAATTGCTGCTCTTTTGTGATTCATGTGCCTGTTGGAAGCTCCCATTCTTGAAGGCCATACTTTAGTGCTCGGGTGGTCAGTTCTAGCTTCCTTATTACCTTCTCCACTGAATCATTGCCCTCCGCCTGGGTGACATGTAGTACTGTGCTGAGGAAGGCTTGCCTTTGTGCATTGGCGCATACATCATCAGCTTCTGCCCTGGACTCTGCAATCACTCTCTCGCACTCAGCCACCGCCAAGCGTTCTGCTAAGTCCCTAACTCTTTCAAAATTGTTTCTTTCCCACTCGCTGGCTCTCCCGTCCATCTTCTTTCTTCCCTCTTCCAGCTCACTTGCCAAGGTTATTACAACCTGCTGTTGCTCATTTGTTAAGAACTAGAGTTGGTTCCTTTCCCTAGATTTTCGAGCCAACTGTTCTTCAGCAATTTCTTTTGCTTGATTTGTAATGCTGAATCTTTTTTCTGCCTCAAGAAGTAGCTCTGACTTTTCTTGCACCAACTGCTCGTGGCTTTGGATCTCTACGAAGTGCAATCTTTTTTGGGTGAAGGCCATGGCCATGAGGGCCTCTATGTCTCCCTTAGTAATCTCCAATGCATCTTGCAGTTATTGTGCGTCGTTCTGCAGCCTTTGTGCTTCTGCTACGGGAACTCCTGGCCTTTCCTGTTCTAGGAACTCTATCTCTCTCTCCAATCTGTCTTGTTCTTCAAGTTCATACCATAGCTGAAAAGCTATGGCATCCTCTTGTCGCTCACTTGGCTCGCCCTCCTGAGCTTCTATCTGTCCGTACCTTTTCAGTTTGGCAGTTCTTTGTTCCAAGTCAGCATATTGCTGCACTAGTAACTTCAGGCTTCGCTATTCTGCCACCAGGTTTTGCTCTTCATCTTCCAGTCTTTGTCTTAGGCGGCTCTCAGTGTCCTGGGCTTCCTTGGTCTTTGCTTCCAGTTGATCTTGTAGCGCTTTCACTTCCCTTCTTCGGTTGGCTCCTTGCTTTGAAACTTCTAGCCTTAAAGCTGCTGAAGTTTCCTTTTCTTTCTCTAACTCTACCAGGGCTATCTTCTTTTCTTCTTTTGCCTTGTCCAATTGTGCTAGAAGCTCAGCCACATAAGCGTCGTATTCGGCACTAGGTGGCATGGGAGTAGGGGCTGTAGTGGTTGATGCCTCTAGCTTCTGTCATTTTGGATCTCGCCTAGACTCGGCATCTACGGCAGCGAACCTTTTTGCTTCGGCTTCTGGTACAATTTTAGCCACTTTACTAACAAGTAGCTGCATCATGCTCATCAGTTGGGCCGTGTCTAGAGAGGGTGTGGGTTGCGGGGTGGTTGTGGTTGTGGTGTCGGTTGGTACTGGCACCAAGGAGGAAGGCGGGGGTGCAGCATGGACTTGCCCTTGCCCACAACTACTGGGGCCATTTCCACATTGCCACTTGCTTCAGCTCCATGGCGGCGACTCGAAGGGTCGATCTCTCCTCCCCCATGGGTTTCTTTGATAGATCTACGAGTGGCCTTTGCTAACTCAGCCAGTTCTTTTATTCTTAGTTCGTCGACTTCCTCCTCTGCCCTTCTTTGCCTCTCTTCTTCTGCTCTCTTTGATTCTTCTCTAATTCTTTCGAGTTATCCCTCTTCTTTTTTCCTTCATTCCTCCTCCACCCTTCTTGACTCTCTTTGAGCCCTCTTCATCTCGGGTCGCTCTTCTTTGCTCAGTCTTTCTTTCTTCTTCTTCTGGCTCTTGTCAGTCTTCTTTTGCTCCCGTGGTTTAGCCGCTTGAGTGGGTGATACCTCCGGCTCTCCTTAGTTGCTTATTGTCTTTTCACTCGAGCCTTCTTCCTCGCGGTGAGGTGAGCTTTGGTGCACAGCTTGCTCTTCATCTACACTGGCATCCTTGATAGCCTCATCACAATGATTGCCGTCAGGACACCGCTGTATCTGATTGTGGAGGCTTTCGAGTCAGGCTTTTTCCTTGCGGATCATGAAGTAGAGGTAGGAGACTCCCCACCAGCTGGTGCTGTGGTTGGAGCCAGGAGCGTGGCTGAACTCTTAATCGTTTTCTGTACAAAACTGTTCCAATCCACCTCCTCTAGAACTCCTATAGCGATGCTCTCTAATAATGGCACCCCGATTCTGTTCATTAAAGCATTGTATCTGTGTCCTAAGAAAAGGGCGTGGACCATTTTAGCTTGCATCCTTATTGCGGGGTCTGGAATATCAGCCAAACTGATTCCATCCACTGTGTGCACATCCTCTTTTTTGACTCCCATCATGGTATATACATCCCTTTTTGGGCGCCTCTCCTTCTTGGACACAAGCCCCAGGGCTTTCTCAATAATAGCTGCATTAAGGGGCACTTGCACCCTTCTTTCTTGGTCACCAATCCTTACTGTGATCGTGCCACAGCTCCTACCTTCATCAAAGCTCCATAAGAAGTCAGCGCATATGTTGTAATCTACAATCTGTATGACCTTTTCCACATACTTTTGGAGGTTGCATTTATCCACCAACTCCTTCACTATCGGCTCTTCCAGGATGGCATCGTCTAAATTCATGGTATGTTTGAATGTGAACTGGCTAAATCCACATGTCTCAACACTGATCCCATACTTTGTCAGCTCCTCTTCAGTGAATGGAAGTTTACCCCCCTTTTCTTGTCCTGCCATGGTAGGTGCCTGTCATTACACCATGCCAATATTAGCGTTATGAATTGAGTCATCACTAACGAAAACCCAAGAAAGAATGCATGTGACAATTTGCCATAGGTATGAAACTTGGAAATAATTCAAAAGCAACATCTATTTCCTCCTTGCATTCTTTCCTATTTGAATTCAGTTGATCATTTTCATCCCTCACTACACTTTGCTACATCACTTGGCTCTCACTTTGCTCCCCCCCCCTTCCTTAAGTTTTAAAGGAATCCTTCCTAGGATTAGCAAGGGAAGAAGGAGGGCTCACATGGACTTTGTGGGGCAAGTTACTTGGCCAATAGCCAAGTATAGAGGTTAGGGTTATATTCAAGCTAGGCATGACGATCAAGTTCACATGGTCATATGGAAGCTTGGGTGATATAGGTCAAGACATCATGAAAGATGTCCCCAGAGTTGAGGTGGCTAGCAACGTGCAACTCCTCTTCCATAAGGAATTGGTGAATGTAAGGGTGGGCCAACACATGGTCAACTAGGTGTATGTTGCGTATAATAGCCAAAACCCTAAACGAAAGAGGTGCCAGATGAGTAGGGTCGTGTTCAATTGTTTTGATTGCCCTTCTTTGCTCAGCATTGGTCATGATGCGGCAGCCTTTTTCCTCCCATTGGAGTCGCAAGGCATACCACAGTTGTAAGAATGAAGAAGCAAAGCTAGCAAGCTATGTGAGCTCCTCCAATTCTTGTTCAAGTGGAGAGCGAGCAGGCTTGCGGTACGAGGTAATTAGTCTTTTGAGAACGGCTTACTCCTTTGAGATTTCTCCATTAGCGATTAATTCGGCGGCAATTTTGGGGAATTTGATGGTCATGAATTCATAGTCTTCCCAAGTGCATGGCAACGCACCGAACATCAGAAGCAAGGGGTTCATCGAGAAGTCCTAGGTCAAGCCTCTCATAGCTCCTAGTGAATGCGATGAAGGTGTTATCTAACTCCTTGATGCATGTCACTATGTCATCTCTCGAGGTCTCAGCAAGATCCTTGGCAATTTAAAGGAAATATCATCTTTCATACGAAGGCCTAAGACCTACTGGTGGTGATGGTGCAATTGGGCTGGACAGTGGTGACTCCATTGATGGCGTCACAGATGGGACTTTGCACTCAGGAGCACTTTGAGATGCTACAGGGGGCTCTAGTGGCATAGGAGGTGTTCTGCATTCTACTTGAGCCGGCATGGAGGTGCTTAACTCCTTTGACTTGGATAATGCTGGGGCATCTAGCTTTGGACGATAAATGTGTTGGGATTCATTAATCACAAGCTTGCTTTGCATTGTGTGCTTCGTATGTGCAAGCCTCTCTTGCTGGAGTGGGGTTGCTTAGAGTTGAGCCTCTTGAATGGCCACTCTTAGGCACCCATATCCAGGGGTTTCTCTCATAGTATCCTTGTGCTCGCAAGAGATCTTTGGGGATCCATCGCGGCATGGTAGTGCGCCTATGTCGATAGCGTCTGAGCTACCTCTTAGGCTGTGACTGATAGTTTTTGTGTTTAGAAGCACGTTTCTACAGTTTACAAGGAGGTGGCCCTTGTCGTTTTGGCACCCATATGAGCGTGGACTCTTTGGCCTTGTGAATGACCTTGGTGGACTTGGTTCTAGTAGTTTGAGCATGGGGTGAGATATCACAGTCCTTCTCTCTAGGCTTGGTCATAGGCGTGGTCGTAGGGGTTTCTATCGGTGGCTTTGCAATTGTAGAAGGATCAAGATAACCCTTATTGAAAGTAGTCACTATGTGCACATTGCCTATAGCAAGATGGATGCAATCTAGGTTATATTCCACATTGCAATTCACCTGCTTTTTAAAAGTGCAACCTAGTAGTGACTTATTACCAGCCCCTTTAGTGTTTGGCAACACATAAAAGAAGACTAGTATACTTTCAGACTCGATAGAGACGACCACTTTGCATTTTCCTAAGACTAAGTAAGTGTTGCTCCCAAATGGGTTGAGTTTAGCATTTGTGGGCTGTAATTTAGATTGACCAATGCGTGTCCAATGGTCATGCGTCAAGATATTATAGTCGGCACCTTCGTCGATCAAGGCATCAAAAGAATGAGTCCATTCTGCAGCGACTGTGATTCGTAGGTAGGCGGATGCCACTGCTTCTTCATCTTGATCTGTCAGTTCGGTAATAGTGGCCACGCAGATGTTGACAGGGGCTTCAAGAATAGGTGGCTTGTGCAACGGATGGGAAGGAGGATAGTACTTTTTCATGTGTCTGCCATTGAAGAAGCCTATTCCTTCACCTTCGAGTGTCTCCAACTCAACATTGCATGTTCTACTAATTGTACGTACTCGAAAAGGTCCTAGTCCTCGAAATTTCATTTTTAGTTTGTGACCCTTCACAGAGTATAGTAGAACGAGGTCCCCCTGATCAAAGTTGCGCTATTTGACATGCTTGTCTAACCACATCTTTCTTCATGTCTTCTCACAAATCAAAGCGTGGGTGGCAAAGAGTCGAGTCTCCATGAGACGCTCTAACCCCACTAAGCAGTTGGTCCAAGCCTCTCTTCCCTCCCAACGCTCCTGGGCTGCTATCCTTAAGCTAGGGACAAAGAACTCTAAGGGTAGAATGGCCTCTGTTCCATAAGTCAGCCTGAAGGGCGTCTGTCCTACAGCCGTCTTATAAGCTGTACGATAGGCCCACAAGGCTGCCATTAATTTGTTATCCCAGTCACTTCGTGATGTGGATATTATTTTCGTAAGCATGTTGACTAGGATTTTATTCGTGGATTCTGCTTGGCCATTTGCTTGAGGGTAGGAGGGCGAGAACCTTCTATGAATGATTAGGAAGGTCGAGAGCAGGTGGGATATCACTTCATTAATGAAGTGTGTGCCCTAATCACTTACTAATTCAATTGGACAGCCAAAATGTGAAAGGACCTGCTTCCATAAGAACTTCGCAGTGGTTCTAGTGTCGTTCTTCCTAGTGGCTCTTGCCTCTGCCCGCTTCGTCAGATAATCAGTGCCACAATGATGTAGCGTACCTGGGAGTACTGTGTCGCATGACTGATAGGTCCATTGAAGTAAATGCCCCATTTTTCGAAGGACTGTCATGCTATTACGGGGGTCAACTCCATCTTATCCTTGTGCACATGCACCTTAGTCCTCTGGCACTCATCGCACTGTTTTACAAATTTAGCAGCATCACGGAATAGGGTGGGCTACCATAGTTGGGATTGTAGCACCTTATGGCCTGTTGTATCCCCACTAAAGTGTCCTCCAGCTATTCCACCATGCGCTTCTCTCAATACATCATGCATCTCGTGCTCACACACACATCTACGCAACAAACTGTCTTGTCTTAGCCTATAGAGTTGGCCGGTGATTAGTTGGTATGGCTAGATCTTTAAGGTAAGTCTCCTTAGCCTGGCTTTCTCAATAGGTCTCTCAGGGCAGACCGTTCTCTAGCACTTGAACTACATCATCGGCCCAATATGGCATCAAATTGGCCCTAAACAAGTCTCTTTTGCTAGATAGGCCAAAGAGATGAGCGTCCGGTAGGTTGTCAGGTATGCCTTGTCCAACAGCTTCTCCTGTGGGTATGCAAGACATGTGATCAGCCATGTAGTGCTGCTTTCCCTTACGTACAACCATAGAAAAATCAAATTCCAACAAGAGAAGTAAGCATCTAGTTATGCGACCTGTAGTGCACGGCTTGTTCACGAGATAAAGCAAGGATTGATGGTCAATGAAAAAGACGAAGGGGGTGGCCAACAGATAATGCCTAAATTTATTTCAAGCAAACACCATGGCTAACCCTTCCCTTTCTATAGTGGAATAGTTCATCTCTGTTTTAGTGAGCTGTCTGCTGGCAAAACTCACGGGGTAATCTAGGCTATGCTCACCAGGCTAGCATAGAACAGCTCCAATAGCAAACTTAGAGGCATCTATGTGTATATGAAACGTTATGCTCCAGTCTGGGGCTCGTAAGATTGGTGCAGTGGTGAGAGCCTTCTTCAACTCTTCATATGCATGTTGGCATTCCTCAGTCCACTCGAATATGATCAACAGCTTGTACAGTGGTCCAGCAATCAATGCGTAATTCAATACAAAGCGTCGATAGTATCTCCTATGGCCTAAGAAACACTAAACGCCCTTGTAGTTAATGGGTGGTGGTAGGTCAATAATGACCCTGACTTTTGAGAAGTCAGTGGCGATGCCATTCCTTGACACTACATGCCCTAGGATACATCTGAGCTTCACCCAGAACTGGCACTTTAAAGGGTTCAATGAGAGGTTGTATAACCGACACTGTTAAACAACTCTCAACTTTTCTAAGTGTTTGAGTGTATGCATAAGTTGTCTACGAACACCTCTAGTTTGCATCTAAGCATATCCTTGAAGATAGTGCACATTAATCATTGGAAGGTCGCAGGCGCATTCATTACCCCAAAGGGCATAACGATGTAGGAAAATACACCCCACTCCGTGGCGAAGGCAGTCTTGTGCCTGTCGTCAGGGTGCACTTGCACTTGATTATAGCCAGAGAAGCCATCCAGGAAGCTGTAGGCTTCTTTGCTTGCCACCCTCTCTAGCATGTGCTCGGTATACGGTAAGGGGTAGTTATCCCTCTTTGTAGTGGCATTAACTTTCTTGTAATTCACGCACACTCAAATCTTACCATTTTTTTTCATAACGATCACTATAGGTGATACCCAATCCGTGTGCTCAATCTCATATATAAATCCCGCCTTTAGGAGCTTATCGATTTCCTCCTTCACTGCATAGATGTGTTTGGGATTCATAGGGTAAGGTTGTTGCTTTGTTGGCTTCGCATCTGGAACCATTGGGATATTATGGGTCACAACCCTAGGGTCGACTCCTTTAAGTTCCTCCAAGGACCAGGCAAACACGTCGACATTCTCTCGTAGGAGAGCAACAAGTTTAGCCTCCTTATCCTTGGTTAAGTCATCAGCAATGAACATAGGTCGAGGCTTCTCGCCTTCCCCTGCCAAGTTGACTTCCTTAACCTTGGCGGGTCCCTCGATTGGCTCAATGGTTTGCCCTTGTCTCTTTGCTCCTAGCAGAATCACCACTCTATCACCCTTCTTAAACTTTGTGAAGCGTTTGGGGAGATCCTTCGACTTCTTTTGCCTCTCTGCTTCTGAGTCCTTAGTTCGCTTCCTAGCCTCCTCCTTTAGCCCTCTGCGCCTTAGGTGGACTGGCAAGTCCCCTTTGGTGTGTCTGACCTTAGAGGGTTGGGGTATTTCGGGATCACACTCCGTACTAACTTGGCAGAATTCTGGCTAGGTGTCCTGGTATTTTACTCCCCTTTCGAAGCCAATGGGAGCATCAAATTGGTGATCTGAGCAGCATAGAGGAAGGTATTATTTTATATACGTTTTTTTCTATTAGAGTTTTATCTTCTCATAATGTTGAAATAAACTGACAGGCTTCATCTATGTTAGTATTCTTCTATATTTTCTAAATTTTTTTGGGAGTATTCTTCTACATCTTCAATTTTTTTGAATCCCTTTTCTTCCGTCTACTCCTCTCCCTGAACAGCTTCTTTTGAAGTTCCTCCTGAAGAAGATGCACCACCATTTCTCTGCTCCTCAGAAATTAGAAGAGCAATCAACTCCTCAAAGTCAGGAAATCTTTCACGAACTGAAATTGATGTCCGAAACTGTGCATAATCCTTTCCTAGACCATTCAAGGTCACAGAAACTAAATCATCATCTTCCACTGGCGACCCGATGGAAGCAAGTGCATCTGCAATCTTCTTCACCTTCATGTGGTAGTCATTGATGCTCATATTTTCTCTTTGCACATTATGCAACTCTTGCTTGAGCTGCATTTTCCTGGCTTGCGTATTTGTGCTATACATTTTTGACAAAGTATCCCATGCCTCCTTTGGCGTACTTGCATCCTGAATATGCACAATCATAGAGTCTGAAATGCTGATAGATAGCCAATACATAACTTTCCTGGCTCTCTCATGCCATGCTTTAAATGCCTGCATTTGCTGTTGATTGGGAACATCAGGAAGAACTGGTTCTTCTTCATTTCCTGCAACAAATTCCCAATATTCTTTTCCCATAAGGAAATTCGTCATTCTAAACTTCCATGCTTGGAAGTTGTTCTTGTCAAGCTTTTTAGTGACAATCTGTGAAAGAGAATCAGACGCCATTACAAAACACTGCAAAAAATTCTGTCACTGCAAAAAACACAGCTTCACCCTCACAAGGGAAAATCTGCAAAACTGGCGAAAGTGGTATTTGACCACACAGTCACTTCCTAGTGACGATTTTGCATAACCAGGAACCAAGGATGATTCTGT
Source organism: Lygodium microphyllum (assembly GCF_053477565.2). Lineage (NCBI taxonomy): Eukaryota > Viridiplantae > Streptophyta > Polypodiopsida > Schizaeales > Lygodiaceae > Lygodium > Lygodium microphyllum. The sequence goes on along the minus strand of NC_141153.1, from coordinate 125,072,026 downwards.
AACTCCCAATGTCTCTGCACACAAGCATACGATGCAATTTCTGTGGTAACTGTTCACCGACCTGTAGAACAGTGGTCGCACAGCATAAAACATGGCTTTTTCCTGAGTGCATGCAGAAAACTTCCGCCTCCAAAACAGGCCCCGAAATGGCCTCAAATAAAAGAAACAAGGTCGCCAAGGGCTAAAGCCCTATCCCGCAGCATATATTGCCCTCTTGCTTCACCGCGAAGGGCGTCTCAACCTGAAACAATGCACTCCTGCACTTTCCAGCTGTGCTACCTGCAGAGATCTGCTCCCAAAACAGAAAATGAAAGCAACACTGCTCCTCTTACCAGAACACCGTGAGCTTGGCTTGCTTTCTTGAGCTCCTTACCACGAACAAGGCTTTGATACCATGTCAAGATTGTGGGAGAGAAGGAAGGAGTCTCACTTGAAGCTTTCTTGCTTGCAAAATGGGGGAATACACACAAGGGTGGAGGCTGAAAACAGTTTTCCTCTTCTTAGTTGTGTAAGCCAAAAGAACTCAAGTACAAAGAAATAGAAGAACCCTATATATGGGTCTCAAACCAAACTCAACTAACTAAGGTGGCATACTAACTGAGCCACGAACTAGAGTAGATAAGGATAGCTGTCATCTAGCTATTATTCATGGGCAGTGTACCAACCGCGTCTGCAACTGACAAGTCGGTGACATAAATACACAATGGTCACCCTGGCGTATCACGAGTGGAGCTCGATATCTCAACATGCGGACCATCTTGCGGTCCCCACTCCTCAGGGACCCCCTCAATCCCTGAATCTCAAAATGTGTCATGGGCCCAATGAGGAGGAGGCCGGATCTCTCCTCGTCTCTCTCCATCAGCTGAAGACTCTGCGATATCCACCGGTGGTGACTCCTCGGGGGTGACCGATGGAATAGTAGACTCTGTATCAGAAACAGAATCAGAATCAAAAGGCGCTGGCTCTAAAGGAACTGTCTCAGGAGCCCAACTCTCCCCTGGATCTCCAAGAACGGGATGCTCCTCACCCGTTGCTATGGCCGAAACCTCCATGAACCACACATCTCGACTGGTGTACACATCCTGCTTGATGGGATCATACAAACGATAGCCTTGGGACTGAGAGCTATAGCCAACAAACAGCTGTCTTCGAGAAGCTCCTTCAAATTTATCATGATGAGTCTTGGGAATGTGAACATAGGCATCACACCCAAAAACCCTGAAATAAGAAACATCGGGCTTAGTCCCAAAGTAAGCCTCAAAAGGTGTCATCCCATCAATGGCCGAAGTGGGGGATCAGTTAAGATGTGGACGGTAGTAGCCACAGCCTCGGCCCACAGAAACTGAGATGTCTGTTGGTGCTCCATCATGGTGCACGCCATCTTGATCACACTTCGGTTCTTCCGTTCAAGAATGCCATTTTCTTGAGGAGTGTTGGTGTTAGCAAACTCCTGGTGAATACCTTTATGTGCACAAAAATGAGCAAACTCATTAGAAACAAATTCACCACCCTTGTCGGATCACAAGGTCTTCAATCGCCGGCCCGATTGGTTCTCCTCAAAGAGAAGCCAATCCTTGAAGCGGGAGAAAGCCTCCGACTTCAACACCAAGAAATAGGCCCATGTCATCCTGTTGTAGTCATCTACGATCAACATGAAGTACAAGCTTCCTCTCAAGGACTCGTTCCTCATAGGGCCACAAAGATCCGTATATACAAGCTCCATCAGGGAAGTAGACTGCCGCGAAGCTTTGTTGGGAATTGCATCCCTATGCTGTTTTCCACGAATGCAAGAGACGCATGGCTGCTAGCTCACCACCATGTCCGGCAACCCTCGACGAACAAGCTGTCCACATGATGCCCTTCGAAGATAATCATAGTTGAGGTGACCAAACCGAGCATGCCATAGCTCTGACTATGTCTATGTTTGAGTGGGAAGAAGAAGAGTAGGGAGAGCGGTAGAAGACGTCGATTTGTAGATGCCGTTCTCCTCATATCCTGATGAGAGAACTTTCCTTGACCCATGATCAAGGACTCGCACCGAATCACTGTCAAACTCCAACAAAATTCCAAGTGAACAAATCTTATGAACCAAAAGTAGATGATACCCTAAACCTGGCACATGCAAGACCTCTGAGGTATGAGTACCACCACGTCCATCTGGAATAAGCTGCATCTCACCCCGTCCTGCAATAGACACCGAAGAGCTATCTCCGATGAGAATCTGCCCACGCGAAGGTCGCAACTGGTCAACACCACAACTGATGAAGGAATCATGTGCCGGGAGGCACCACTGTCAACGATCCACTCTCGAGCTTGGGGAGCTATCATCGTAGCATCAGAAGCATTTGGTGTAGAGTCCTCCATGACTGCTAGATGAAGAAATGCAGCTGATGAGGGTGCAGCCACCACTCCAGAATCCTTCGAGTCCTTCTTGTTGGTGTCCTTCTTGTCTTTGTCAGGGGAATCCTTCTTCTAATGGTCATCTTGCCACAAATATGGCATGTGGATTCTTTGTCCTTGTCCTTCTTTGACTTGTTATCCTCCTTCTTCTTCTTTTGGTCCTTCCCCTTCTTCTGAGAGGCTTGACCTGTTAAGGCTTCCGACTTGGAAGCATGCTGTCCCTTCAGTTGTTCCTCTTGGTCCAAGACCATAGGAACCAACTCTTCCCAACGAAGAGTAGACTCATGCCCCGAAGCAATAAGGGTAGAGTAAAAAGCACCGAATCATGGCGGCAACTGGGACAAGAGTGTGATCACCATGTTTTCGGAGGAAATTGGCTTCCCTGCATTCTGAAGCTGCATCTGAAGCTGTGTAAGCTTGTTGATGTGCTCCCGCAACGAAGAAGACTTGTTTACGGACAAGATCCGCATCTGCACCTCCAAAGAAACCCGCTTCATAAGGGTCATTCGGTTATACATTTGATCAAGCTCCAGCCATATCTCCCGAGCCGCCTCAAGTGCTCGATGTGGGCTATCACGGCGGTAGTACAAGAGAGAAAAAGAAAAGAGCGAATCCGAGCGTTCAGTTTGTCCCAGTGAGACTGTGCCTTGGCCAACTCTGCACGAGTATCGGAAGAGAGTTTGGACTCATCTCTCACAGAGGGCCGGTCAATCTCCTCCTGTACAAGCTCCGCCAAATCGTAAGACTCAAGGATGCCAACATCATCATGCACCAAATGCGGTAATTATCACCATCGAGCTGTTGATATGCGGGAAGAGCTGGTAAGACAGGCACCTTTCGGTCCATGATCGTTTGGAACTCCAAGTCAATCTTTGTAGACATCTTCACCTGTAATGCCTTCTCAAACGCAAAAGCAGCCCCCTCTGACTGTGAAAATGCAGCCTGCTAGGGCTCTTTCTTCCGCGTAACGAACCTTCTTCACCCGACGGAGGCGATGAAAAAGCAAAACCTGCACTTGAAAGCTGAAAACTCAGCCTTCCTCCTCTTCAAACAGCAGCAAACCCACCAACTGGACTCCTTTCCCGCGCGCCCATGCTCACTTCAGCCTTGTTCCGATGCGCAACCCTCCCGCTCACCCTCGAATGCTGGAAACGCAGCCTTGTGTCGCGATGGAATCTCCTCTTCAGGTTGGTTTTTCACTCAGTTAGCCCTTCTACAAGCTCTGATACCATGTCAGAGTGCAGCGATGCGGAAGCATGGGACCAAGACTGAGAGAGAGAGAATGCAGAGAGAAGAGAGAGAAAGAGACAGTGGAAGATGAAGATCTGCTGTATAAAGTGTGCTGTATACAAAGATATGTAGATATGTACATGGGCGTAGTGCGCAGGACTACGTGTCTCCACCTCGACGATGCAACCTGCTGTTCACCTCGAAGTCCGCTGCAGTCTGCATGATCTCCAACCTGAAATCTGCAAACAGAGGTGTAATCTGCACGAAACTCTAGCCTGAAACCTGCGATCAGAAGTGTGTGAAGTAGTGTTGGATATCGGCTATAAATAGCCAAAAAATAGGTGCCAGAAATAGGCAGGTTGGCTACATTAAATGCAACCGACTGGTGCAGTACAGTAGGACTGCCATGTGGCAGTCTGACTGGTCAGTCAAACTAGAATCTGACATCGCTAACACCTCCCTGGTGAGATTAGCCACCGTAGGCTCTCCCCCCCTCGTCGTGAAGAGTGCCTCCCCTCCAGCTTTGTGAGTGGCAGCACGTCCCCCCCTCTGTCTGGACAACACCCCCCCACCGATTGCAGCACGGCCCCCATTGTCTTGGACAGTGCAGTCCCCCTTGTGAGTTGAAACGAACCCCCCCTTTCCTTGTTCATCGTGAGGGAAAGAGAGAGAGAAGGAGAAGAAGAAAAGAAGAAGAAGAGGGAGAGAGAGAGAGGAGAAGAAGAAGAAGAGGGAGAGAGAGAAGGAGAAGAAGAAGAAGAGGGAGAGAGAGAGAGAGAGAGAGAGAGAGAGAGAGAGAGTTGGTGAGTAGAGAAGGTGTTGAGGGCCGTGTTTGAGGAGCCATGTTCGAGAAGCCACTTTCAACAGGACTCATCCATTGCTGCACCCACGAAAGGACCTCCTTTCAACCATCCCCTCATCTGCGAAGGTCACCTTACTCACAGCCTTTCCTTTCCCAAGCCTATCATCTTGAAGGTCCGTTAAGGTCAGGACTATCCAAATTCCGCGTGGTGAATGGCTCCCAAAAGGAGAGTAGTGGGAAGTGTAAGTGCGAAAGCTACCAATGGTACCGGTAATGTGGGAAAGGTGAGCGGAGCGACCAACGCAACAAATGTCCCTTCGATCACGAATCAAACCCAGGTCCTTTTGATATCCTAGGCTTTATAATTAATCTTGGTTAAGCATATTCTGTATTATTTCAAGAAGAAGAAATAAAGGGGTAGTTACATGCATGGAACAAGAACGAGCCTTAGGATTTTTGTTTAGTCCAAGTGATAGGTTGCATGCATGAAATGGTAGAGCATGGAGTTTGCATAAGTTTATATGCATAGAATGATAGCTTTTACACACATAGAATGATAAGGTTTTCACATTATTTCACATAAAATAATAGTTTCTAAACCAGTTCAGTGCATGAATAGTCATCTAGAATTCATGCTTCGCAATCGTGATTAAAATAAACACATGAAATGTTAGTTTCCGTTCATAGGATGCAATTGCACTGATGGATAGAAACCTAGACTTTCATATACGCAAGTCACATGAGATCTAGTGCATTAGAAATAAGTATTTGTTGTCGGGTATGAAGAGAGTTAAAGGTCGTTTAGGATGTACTAATTTATTGAACGCACCATGTGCATGATGGGTAAGTTTGATTGGAAAATTCTGCATAGTACCACACTAAGAGAGATGGACGGGACGCATGCATCTAGACTGTATTGTGAAGGCCTAGATGAAAAGTCTTGCGTTGCCAAGTGTGTTAACTAAACCTGGTTAGAGGGAGATGAGTAAAGAACTGGAAGAATAAAAGACCCTTGGTTGGGTTGTGAGTAAGGCTTGTCCGTTGCCTTGGTTGACCAGTTAATGCTTTGAGTTAGGGTTAAGATGCCATAAGGTAAAACCCAAGGGGAAGAGCAAGTCAAAATAAGTTGACTTACCAAGAACATTTGCTTGCATGATCTTTTTTGAGATTATTGGGATCTCGCCAAGTTACAAACGATCCAGGATCGGATGCTGGGAGCAACCGGGAAAAAGGAATCACACCTTAGCAGTTGATCATACAAACGGCCTTCAAAATGATCGTGATTGTACACTTAGGTACATTGTTTGAACTTCTTTGCTCAAGGAACTAATTCAAGGCAAAATACTTAATGCTTCAGGTTAAAAGCCTGGAGGGAGAGGCAGGATCAGTTACCTCTGACTATCTGCCTGGCCCTATCCAAGGGGGTTGTTAGCCACGCCGGGTATATGGACCTAACCCGTCGCGAGAGGTCTCTCCGTGGGTGTTGCTTGGAGCGGGAGGTTGCTTGGGTGCCAGGGGAGGCTCTGGCTGTAAATTCCTTGCCTCCAGATCTTGCACAAGAGGCTAACGTGACTCGAGATGGGATCTCGAGGCTCGTGTACTAGTCTACGGGTGGAACTTGGAGCAGTAATCCTATAGATTGTTGGGATAGCCTTCGGGCATGATACTTGATGTATTTCGGGATATGGAAGGATTATTTCTACGGAGGCAGAAAGGGACACTTAATTCTCCTGTATGGGCGAGAGACAAACATTAACATGAAGATAAGTTAAGGAACTGTTTGATCTTGTTTTATCTTGTCTTTATGTCCGTGCCCTAAAGTATGTAAAGGAACTTGTGATTAATGGGTTAATTAATGAAGGTGTTTTTATATGTCAAACATAATGTGTTGTAGGTAATTACATAACTAAAACAACCCCCAAGGAAAGAGTGGTGGATGTGACCCCGATGGGTCTATCCTACGGAAGGGTGGTCTCGGTTAGCTGAGAGCTTTCCTCAAAGGAAATGTTAACGAGAAATGTTAGGAAAAGTCAGACGATGACTTTAGAAAATGTTGGTTAGAACCCTGATTCATACCGTTTTAGGGGACCGAAATGGGACTATGCCCTACGGGTAGAGAGGTCGAGCGATGCATCCCTCTCGTTTCCCATTCTCTTTGAACTAAGTGCGATATGAGTCTGCTTTGGTCCAGTTGTATCTGCGCAAAGTGGAGCAGTTGTAGACCGACCCTAGAAGGCTGTTAGGAAGACCCGACTACTAGGAACCCAGACTTTAGGTTGATCCTAGTGGGAACGATTGGATAAGTTCCATTGCGAGGCAGACTCGAGAGACCCTAGTTGGCAAACCCCGTGTCATTCCTTGGGAGTGTCGGGTGGCGTCTTCTAGAGATATCTCTCGATGGACTGCTAAGACGTGTCCCACAAGCGGACGGAGCAGACACGTTACAGATATATGGCTTGTGAATGCTCCCTAGCAAACAATCATTGTATCCCAATGATTCCTTGATGTGTGATTGGGTCACACAATGTTGGTCATATTAGTGTCTCATTGCATTTCTTTATAAGTAGGGATATGGCTTGTGAATGCTTCCTAGCAAATGGTCATTGTATCCTAATGATCCCTTGATGTATGCTTGGCTTACATGATGCTGGTCATATCGGTGTCTTGTGTGCATTTCTTTATACGCATGCTTTCTTATTGACAATTGATTTAGGGTAAGCCCTTTCAATTCTAATCATCTTGTTTCCATAACACACAAAGTGGAGAGTGAGTCTTCCAAAGGTACTTATTCTTAAAGTGAATGAATCGAGCATGTTAAATCTTGATTTAAATTGAGAAGAAAGTAGATAGGAAGAGAAAGTGGTTGCATCCCTGAGAGCTTATAGACATCGTGCTCCCCTCATTGAGTCCTAGTTCACAAATCTTGCTTCTTCCCAGTTGTTGGGGGTAAAGGTGCCTATGCCTAGCCGCTCGTGTATTAGTTGCATTGACAGTACCATCATTGTGTATTAGTGACCCACACACATATACCTTACAAGTGGTGGGCGCCCATCATTATCACTTCATTCTTTATTCTTTCAGTGACATTTGAATAAAGGGAAGGCCGGTCACACATTGTGACTGTTGGAGTTCCCACATATTGTGTGTGCCTCTCTCTTGATCTTGCTCCTTCACCATAAATGTTCCACTCCTGCTTCCACTTCAAGACTCACTCCCTTCAATTGGTATCAGAGCCATCTTCCTCAAGAGCTCAAGCCAACCTGGCATTGCTTCAACTTTTGAAGAATACCTTCTGTTCGTAGTTTTCATGGTAGCCATGGCTCATCTTAAAGTAGTATATATTATGGTTCACTTGCTTGCTAGCTTATCTAGGCATGTTTTAAAGCTTCATTGAGCTCCCCTTGTGCCCCATTCACATCGGTCCAACCAGCATTGAGCCCAAGTTAGTTGGTATAATTTGCGCTCTGGGATGCCCCTCTGCCTGCTCATATTTGATCCATCCCACCTCATCTTTAGTTCTTGACATTGCTCTCGATGCCTTGGCCAATCACTTGGTATATTGTCACACACTTTTGGCATGAGTTTGAGCATTAGTTGGAGCTCCTAGGTTCAACCATTAGCTCACAATTTATGACAACATGTTATAATAGAGTTCTGGATACCCTTCACTCATTGTCTCATTGTCTATAGGTCATTTATGGTTCCCGAGATGTCTATTTGTTGATGCTAGATCACTTGGGATGCTGCGTCAATGTCTTGGAATGCTATTGGATTGATTTGAGTACTCATTTGCTTAGTTTTACAAAGGTTTTCATTGTTATAATAAGTAAGGCTGAATGCTATTTTTTCAGAGAAACTTCATGCCTATTGCTCATTGATACTTACCAACTACTTGACATGCTACATTGATATCAATGGTTGATGCCATATACTTGGCTATGCTTTCGGAATGCTCTTGGGTTTGAGATTGAAGCTCGATCTCATTGACTTTGACTACCATTTCTCACAACAAGCATTCATTTGAGACACTTCATGCCTCTTATCATTGGATGATACATGAGCCATTTGTTAGATGTATTTTGATATGGATGCTACATTCTTAGTTGTGTTATGATGGACATTGAGCTTTGCATTTGACTTGCACTTGAGCTATCTTGGAGCTTGGAAACTTAACATTGGCCGCCATTTACCTCATTTGATACTATAGTAAGAGCTTTTTGACTACATTAGGTTGATGCTCTTGATGTCTGTTACTTGGATATATGGATGCCACTCACATGAGAATTTGAGCTTTGCTTGCTCATCTAGCATCTGGCTTTAGTTCTAGTGGGAGCTGCTACTTGATACTTGGATGTACTACAAAGTATCTAGTTTATGTAGTTGAGCTTGAGCTTATTAAAATGAGATAGTGGGACTCATTTGACATGTATATGCTCTCTTAATACTCATTGGATGCAGTTACCCTATTGTGGGCTGATTTTATATTTTGTCTTGGACCTAGCACTTATGTTTGTCAAAGTGTTGTCAATGGTATTTAAATGCTTTTAGGTTATGTATTGAGCCTTTCTCAATGGGTTATGCAATTGGTAGTTCTCTTCATTTACCTTGAGACCTATCCTATGCATGACATCTATGCACCCTGCATGTATGGTTACTGACACACTGTAGTTGTGACATTCTTCAGTGCTAGTTATTCTTGGCTTTTCTTTTCTTGGTTGCTTAAAGTTGATTGTTTGCCTATGGTTGCAATTTGTTACAGCAACCTATCATTTCAGTTCTATGCATTCTATTTGAGGGCATTCACTTGGGTTTGAGAGTTTCTTACCTATAGTTTGTGGATAGCTCATTACTTTGGTAGTACCTCTTGTTTTCAGCTTGATTTGGCAGTGGATTTGGGGCTGATTTTGCAGGTTATTACAATAACCTGCTTTGTCCTTATGTGCACTTTCTTGGTCCCATTATGCCTACCAGTTCTCATGATAATGCTATCTTTAATATTGACAAGTTGGATGGCACCAATTACAGCTATTGGAAGGCACAAATCTTGCAAGTTTTAGTGTAGAACATGTAGATTAAGATTTTGAAACATAAAGATGTCAAGCTCGAACATATTGATGTAGATGATTGGACCGAATTGGATGAGCTATGTAAGTCCAAGATCGTTTCATCCCTCTCTAAGTAGGTTTTTTATAATGTTGTCTTTGGATGGACAGTCCACATGGGACTTATAGGATAAGATTTGCAATGTCTATGACAAGTAGAGCCCTGCTTCTTAGATATATTGGTTGAAGCAACTCATAGACTTTTGCATGAAGGAGGACACTTCCATGTCAATTCACTTAAATGAGTTTCATTCCATTCTCAGTTTTTTTTTTCGCAAGGAATTGAATTCAACGGTAATCTCCCTCCTTTGTTCCTCTCGGTCACATTGCCTAAATCATGGGATACATTTCGTATTACTATGTATGTAAACATGCCTACTGAAGGGTTAAAGTTGCAAGATGTAGATGGTGTACTCTTGAATGAAGAGGTTAATAGAGACAATGTTGATGTTTCAAGCACCTCTCATGCTTTGATTGTTAGAGGTAATAATGGTAGGAGCAATAATGACCACCATGGGTGAGACTCTCAATAGTCTTGTTCTCAATCATGTAGATAGTCTTATAGTAAGTCTTGTGGTCGTAAGTCCTCCTTAACTTGTCATTACTATGGGAAAGTAGGACATATTCAGCCACAGTGCCATAAATTGTGCGAGGACAAGTGCAAGGAAGAGAGCAAGCGTAAAGTACATGACCAAAATGATGATCACATCATTGTCCCTAGCAAGTCTAGCATTAGGATTGAAGAGATTAATGTTATGCATATTGATTTTGAGGATGATTTCATACTTGTAGCTTTTTCTTTTGATGCTTCACAACTGACTAATGCTTTGTTAGGATATCCTTAGTGTTGGTTAATAGATTTAGGGGTTTCCATTCATGTGACCCCTTATAGAGAGTAGTTTCGCTCCTATTGCAGTATGACTGTATCTATCTGTTTGGGTAATGACCTGGCATTAGAGATAGTTAGTATTGGTGTTGTCCCTACAATTTGGTTCAGGTAGCATGTTCATTCTTCATGATGTACGTCATATACCTGCTCTCACGAAGAGCCTTATCTCTACTGGTACCTTGGATGATGCAAGTTATGTTGTCGCTTTTGGTGATTTCTCATGGAATATTACAATGGGAATCTTATCATTGCATGTGGTGATAAGTCTAATACTCTCTATTGCTTGCTTGTATCTAGGTTAGGTTACCATGTTTTAGTAGTAGATGCAGTTCCACATGTATCTCTTTGGCATCATCGCCTTGGGCACATGTCTTTGAAATGAATGAAAATGCTTACCCATTTGTAGTATCTTCCGTCCCCTGACTATAAGTGCTTTGAGTTTTATGATCATTGTTTATATGGCAAGTAGATACATAATATGCATAAAAAGTCTGGTATGATATGCATGGGTGAGCCTTTGGCTCTTGTTCATTTGGATGTATGTGGTCCCATGCCCTACAAGTCATTAGGTGGTGTGAAGTATATCATTACCTTCATTGATGAATATACACATGAGGGCTGGGCATACCCTATTAAGCAGGAGTCAAAAGTCTTGGCTATACTTCAATGTTGGCTTGCTCTTGTTGAGAACCAGTTTGGGTATAGGCTGAAATGCCTAAGATTAGATAATGGGGGTGAGTATGTATCTAAAGCCTTTGAGCAATTTTGTGACGAGAGGGATATTAAGCATCAGTTGACTACCTTGTACACCCAACCCTAGAATGGTATGGTTGAGTGCATAAATAGGACAATTTAGGAGCGAGTCTATAATATACTTAGCCAAGTAAGCTTTCCACAACATTTTTGTGTTGAGATAGCTACTATCGCCATACCCTTGATTAATTGGTCCCCATGTACTACTCTTGACTATCAAATTGTAGATGAGATATGGTCTGGAAAACCTCTATCATATGCTCATTTGCATGTCTTTGATTGTGTGAGGCTTTCTGCCATGCTCCCAAGGATAAGAACAATAAGCTAGATCCTAAGTTTGTGAAATGCATCTTTCTTGGTTATGGGGATGCATAAGAGATGGGCTATCACCTATGGGATTTGCAGGCTTGAAAGGTCATCCACAACCATGATGTTGTTTTTCATGAGGAGAAAATGCATAAGTAGCTTGAGCTCGCATTGAGGTACGTAGGGAAATATTTCAAGAGAAGCCTCTTGCTACTGTATAACTAGTGAGACACCCTATAGTAGTGGCTCATGCTCCAATGGCCTGAGACCTTGAAGATCCATAGGATGTGTTAACCCTCAAACGAACAAAGGTGGAAAAAGTGCAAGTCAATACTTTTGTAAAAAAGCGCAAGGGCACCATGATTTATTTTAAGAGTGCCGGGCTCTCACCTGTGCAATTTGTAAAGGTAGATGGGCGGTGAAAAGGAAGCTAGGAAGATAGAATGACAATGGGAAAAAGGGCCTAGGCCACGGTCGGCCATGTAAAACAGGGGATAAGGGGATGACCGCCCAAAAGGGATTTAGGATTTTGTATATAAAGTTGAAAAGTGAATGAGAAGCTCATTCTTGTGTGTGGCCAAAAGTGGCTCTCTTCTTCTTCTTGTTCTTTCTTGCTTGAGCTTGTGCTTGAGAGAGGGAGTGTGAGAGTGTGAGGGAGTGAGTGTGTGAGGGTGAGGGACCGGGGAGGAGAAGCTCTCCATCTTCTCCTCTCTTCTTCTCTTCTCTTCTCTTCTCTTGTCTTGCTCGCAAAAATGGAGCTTGGAGCGTGGATCTTGAGGATGGAGCTTGCTTGAAGCTTGCACTTGGATTGTGGAGCTACTAGAGTGCGCAGGAGAGGAGATAACTCGATCGGCATGGAGATAAGCTCACTACACCTATAGATATGGATGGCGCGTTGGCTATGTGAGAGGTAGCCATTAGTGCTCGGCTTGGAACGCTTGAAACAATAAGCGGTCTGTGGGTCTTGGCGATTGAGTGAAAGCTCCCACATTTTGGTTCCTTTGCCGGAACCAACAGATTCAAGCCTTGAGCACTTGGGCGCTTCGAATTGAGCATTGAAGTAGGGTTTTTCCCGAACTAGCACTTGAGGTAGATAGGTAGGAAGCGAGGGAGTTTGAAGAGGTATTCAATCTCCTTAGCACGTAGGTTTTTGTTGTTTTGGACTTGGGAAAGCATGATAGAGTAGTGTAAGTATTTTCCTTATAATTTTTTCTTGCATTTAGAAAGGATAGGAGAAAAACATTGGAGCAAATAGTAGGGTTTTTTGTTGCTGTATAATAGGCTGAAACAAGGAAAAGAAGGGCAAGAAATGAAATTTTGGGTTAAATGTTAGTAAGGGAAGCAAGATTAAGGTGAGTGCAGGCCTGGACAGGGTGATAAGGGGCTAAGAGTAGCAAGAAAGGCCACATTGTGCATTGAAAGGTTTCAGGAGAGCAAGAGAGAGGAAGAAAGCTTCGTTGAGTGGATCCGCTTCGATCTGGCCATCCGGGAGTTATTTGCCCAGCCCAGGTAATTCCACACCTTCCACTGCATGAGTCCAGCAAAAAAACGTGTCCTGCTCGGCCTGTTCGAGTGACCGCGATTTTGGGCCAAGTCCCAGAATCGGCCCTCGGCCCTGCCGACTCATCCCAACCCCACTCGGACAAGTTGACATTCGGCCCGGCCAAATTCACCACTTGGCCCTCGGCCCACTTGACTCGGCCCACCTGACTCAGCCCACCTGACTCGGCCCTTGGCCCACTCGGCCACTCGGCCCACTTGGCCACTCGGCCCTCGAACAACTAAACCCAGACTGGCCGAATTCGACATTCGGACCAGTTATATTCGGCCCTTTCTACTCGGCTCTTGGATGGGCCGAATCGGGCATTTGGCCCCTGCAATTTGGACCTGTTGGGCCGAATTTGGATTTTTTCAAATTTTAACCTGTAGACCCTGAAACTGACCGAGAGACCATATAGAGCCGAAATCATATCATAGATTGATCACTGGGCTGAAACTTAGAACAAGTAGTTCAAAATTTGGCTATAAACGGTCCTCCAAATTGCGCATGGTGTTTACCGTAACGGCCCTGTGGGCCGAGAGGGACTGCTCCCCCCTCGGACTCGTGCAGAGGGGGCTGGCCCCTCCGCACCTCCCCCAAGTAGGTTGGAGAGAAAACGCGCGACCTGACAGGTCCTCCAAATTAGACCCTAGTGTAGTAATGGCTCTACACAAGCATGGATTCTCACTTGCAGAAGAGCAACCAATAGCCCATACCCGGATAAAATAGAGACCCTAGAACCTCAATGGGCCAATCTAGCCAACAAGGGCACACTGCAAAAACACGTATGTGTTGCATTCGGATTGCATCTAGTCAAAGCAAAAATCAACAACATCAAGCTACAACTGCGAGAATGACCAGATATGACAGTCCTGACGATAGATGCACCTTGAATAGCACTGCACAGGCAATCCAAGATATCAGTGGAGAATCCACATCTAGTCATGCAGTTGGGGACCCAAGGGTATTTATTAGAAGGCTTAAATTTATAAGCCAAGACCCAGAAGATGAAGATATAGTACCACCTGTTTATCTTAGGGTTAAACTCACTGCGAAAAGAGAGCACACTATCGATGCTCTAATTGATGAAGAGGCAGATTTTAATATCTTGACCTATGAGGCATGGACCCTACTAGGCCAACCAGAGCTCACATCGACTAATGCAACTCTTAGTCCTTACGGGAGACACCCACAAGTACTTATAGGGAAGTGCAAAATCCTTGTGACAATTGAAACTGAAAGCTTGCCTATCCTATTTCATGTTCCTCTAAATAGTGCTAATTATGGGAAGGAAACCCTCCTAGAAAGACCCTTCAAAAGGGTGACCAAGTGTGAGGCTGACTATGTAGCACAGAGGATACACCTGGCACTATCGGGTGTGAGGATAGCCACAACCTTTAGTAAGGGTAACCTCATTGAACCTCAAGGGAAAGGCAAGGAAGGTGCTGACATAACAGTCAAGCCTACTAATGAGAGCAAGGACTTGTTGGAAGAGTTGATACAAGCACAGGTCAAACAACGAGAACCAATGAGTGAGGCCATGCTCGAAATAAGGAGATCAGGAACCAATGCCAAGGACATGCTTTGGACTTATAAATATCATAGAAGACCCCAAAAGAAGCCTAAGTCTTATAGACGAAGGCATCAATGGAGAGCCAATACAACGCTGAGATGGATATCCAAAGCGTTGCTACGTGCTCAAGGGTATTATGCAGGTAATTGATGGATTTGGGTACCAAAACCCCCTGCTAAACCACCTCTATTAGCTGAAGGCTAGATTGCATCAAAAGCAATGAAGCATAGGAGGAAATCTAAGAGAAACTCCAGGTCTCGGGGCGGCAAGGAACCAAACATGAGTGTTTGAGAGAAAGAGCCTCAGCCTAGCATGCTTAATAAGCAGATGTCAAATGTAACCATTGAGCGTGCACAAAGACTACTAGTGCTCAAGAAGCTTTTGACTTCCCAAGAGGATAATGAGCACCAGAGGTACAACGCTGCTCGTAAGAAGGCTGATTACTCAACAAAGCAAATGGCACAATCATCTAGTAGCCTTGAGCAAATCGTTTAGCTAGTGCCAAGCCCACCTAAGAGTCCCAGATCTCCTATACCCGCTTTTCCTAAACAAACATAGGAAGCACAACAACAGTCATCAAGTGCAGTTGCTCAACCCCAATCTCTATCTCCATCTAAGCTTCCAAATGCCCAAGAGGTGGGACATGACACCATCCATAGCTCTTGGACCAAGGATATGCTTGTGCAACCTAATGTGACTAGATGCTCGATTTACACAGGTGAATGCTCAAAGGGCAACAAAAGAGACGATTTACACAAGTGAATGCTCAAAGGGCAACAAAAGACACGACCACTTTTGATCGCCCTAAGGACTTGACACCGCAATCCACCAAGAGTAGCTAGCTCACTGGACTAGCCGCTACTACTTCCAATCAGGGATCACAGTAGTCACAGTCCTTGGCCGTGACAACGCCCCTTGCAGAATGTTTCCTCGGTAGTTCACCTAGGAAGGAGGTGCCACAACCAGCATCCTAGACAACTCCAGCACTTCCAAAGCACCTAAAGTCTAGGCTTGAGGAGAAACCTCTCAAAGATGTGGCCAAGGAGATGGCACATCTGATCAATCAACCTAGAAAGGCTATCCATCAGGATGTAGCTACGTCCCATGAGGACACACCAGAGAAGAGGAAAGCTGAGACCCAACCAAGCACATCAACACTGGAGAGCTAAGGAATAAAGCATCGAGTCCATCCACCAATCAACCCATTGATATCTCTCCTAATAACAATGAGACCTCAAGCACATCCATGTGTTCTAAAAAATCAAAGCAGCCGTTACCATCAACGGTTGCTTGCAATACTCAATCCATCGACAATAGAACTCGCATTGACCAATCAAGAGTGGATACAACAGGGTGACAAATTTATACCAGTCACATCCAAGGAGAACCATGACGCAATAACAAAGCCTCAGGAGAAACATGGAAACCCCGAGAGCATAAGCAATCCTAGTGTTGACCAATCTTGCTCATCTAGGCCTGAGCCCCCAGCTATGCTAAAGCCTAGGCAAACTCCTAGAACGTTGCATGAGATAGCAACTGAGCAAGCCCTCGTTGAACATAGAAGTGTTGCAGAATGCTTAACTGAGTTGGATGCTAAGCTCTAAAAAATCAAAGCAGTCGTTACCATCAACGATTGCTTGCAACACTCAATCCACCGACAACAAAACTCGCATTGACCAATCAAGAGTGGATACAACAGGGTGACAAATTTATACTAGTCACATCCAAGGAGAACCATGACGCAATAACAAAGTCTCAGGAGAAACATGGAAACCCCGAGAGCATAAGCAATCCTAGCGTTGACCAATCTTGCTCATCTAGGCCTGAGCCCCCAGCTATGCTAAAGCCTAGGCAAACTTCTATAACCTTGCATGAGATAGCAACTGAGTAAGCCCTCGTTGAACATAGAAGTGTCGCAGAATGCTTAATTGAGTTGGATGCTAAGCTCTGAAAAATCAAAGCATCCGTTACCATCAACGATTGCTTGCAACACTCAATTCACCGACAATAGAACTCTCATTGACCAATCAAGAGTGGATACAATAGGGTGACAAATTTATACCAGTCACATCCAAGGAGAACCATGACGCAATAACAAAGCCTCAAGAGAAACATGGAAACCCCAAGAGCATAAGCAATCCTAGAATTGATCAATCTTGCTCATCTAGGCCTGAGCCCCCAGCTATGCTAAAGCCTAGGTAAACTCCTAGAACCTTGCATGAGATAGCAATCGAGCAAGCCCTCGTTGAACATAGAAGTGTCGCAGAATGCTTAACTGAGTTGGATGCTAAGCTCAAAGTGTTCGCATGTATCTATGTCCTGGTAGACATGGGCACATTCCCTAGGGAGCAGCTTGAAGAATACTTGCCATTTCCCCTATCTTGGGAAGAGCAAGAACATCTTGATGAGCACTATGATAGGCTCCTACATGAACGCATGAGACTCATCTCTGACGAGGTAACCGACGAACTACGCTTAACTGTGACATTCAATGACGTGCTTTGCCAACCAAATCTCTCAGAGAAAGAGAAACTAAAGCGACAATCAGAGGGTCAAAGTCAATTTGAAAAACGTTGGTTTGAAAATTGTGTTACAATGGCTGAACAAGGAGCCCAGATTATGACGCGGTCTCAGAGGAGCCCAGATTATGACAGAGTCTCAGAGGAGAGATTGGCCAAATGGCTATCTAAAAGAGACCTAACCTATGTTACAATGACTGAACTAGGAGCCCGGTCTTAGAGGAGTCCAGGTCTTAGAGGAGTGATTGACCAAATGGCGGTCTAAAAGAGACCCAATCTATGTGGCACCAACTTCCTTTCGAGTGCTAACTGCCATTTGGGGTACAGACTTAGCTGGAACTAGCCAAGAGAACTCTTTGACTGATAAGGTTCTCACTGAGGAGGAGTTACATATTGCCAGTAGACTCGGACAAGGTGCCATGCTACTCGATGTTGCAAAATATCTATCGTTATTGAGTAAGCTTCCAAGAGTACTGGATGCGTGTGCCACACTCCAGTACAATCCAGAGTTCTACAATTGGTTTTTATCCTCGTAAAGTGACATGGATTCGTAAATATGTACATAAATAAACAATGAATTTTGTGACCCTGTATAGATAATATCAACACACATAAGCAATGATAGTCAAGCGCAGGGAGAAGAGTTGGGTTTGATAGGTTGAGCTCCTCAGGTCCTCCTCTCACCACACATTTAGAAGTCGTGTGACCATTCCCGCCTCCAGGTGGAGGGCATACAACCCTCATTACCGCCATAGGAAGCCCTAACCAACATCTCTGATGGTGTAGACGGGGTACCGTCCCTTTCTATACACATTTCCCCCTTTCCAGTCTATCCTTCCAAGGATGAGCCTGTCCCACTCCATAACAACTAGTCCACGCAAGTTAGCATAAGCCAAGATCTGCTAATGGATGGAGGCAAAATGAACATCATCATGGGGGCCATCCCTCTACAACAAACACTGCATGCCTCACCTCTCCCCTCCTCGTCATATGCACTTGATAACCCATTGTATAATCCCTTCCATGCATTTTTTCCTGCCTCAGGGCCTAATCCTTGGTTCGCATTTTGCAGATTCCCCTATGGTAGCAGTCATGGACCACATAGTGTAGCTGGCATGTAAGGAAGCTCTCCGCCGTCGGAAAGAGCATAAGGCACTAGGGCCCCCACCAAAATGCTATGTGCCTACTCTAAAGAGGTATGCGCCGAAACGAGGCCCCAAATGACACCGCCCAGGACGTAGGGCAAAAACTCCGCTAGGCTAGGGGAGTAGAAGCTCAAGGGAGCACACGAGGTGTGGCAGCACCAGCCGTGCAGGCTCCCACTAGATGCTCGAGCACCAGGTGCTCAAAAGAGGAGAGGATAGCTCGAGACAAGCAGGAATTTGACGCATTGTTTAAAAGCATTTTGGGAAAGTTGCGGCCAGGGACTACACCATCCGGGTCCCAGCCGACATCTTCCCCGCCCAGCCTCACAGGAGCCCCTTAGTGGCACAGCCTCAGTCGCCTGACCACCCAGACTCGCCCAACCTCGTATAAATAGAGTAGCCCCTATGATATATAAGCAGCTTAACAAAGGGCATCCTGCCATAACTTTTTGTCTTTAAATGGTTAAAGGGGCAAACTCCCCACCTGTATACACTTTCCTTACCTATTGCTAATATATGCCACGTCTTTAACAAGCACCAGAATATGCATCGCAATTAGCATCATAGGATTTTGATAAAGTAATATCTTGACATGATTGCATCTGTTCATTGTACTTGATGCATGCGACTTGCATATACTCTCATAAAGTGACAAGTGGATGCAGGACGAGGCAAGTCTTCGTGCGAACGTGTTCAATGCCCAAGTCACCACAAGACCACCAACCTCACAAAGAGCCGCGACAAAGCCACGTTGTCGAAAGCAAAAATCACCCTTGTGAGTGCCTGTGTCACATGGCCCAAAGCATGATCTTAACCACTTCCTCTTTCTTGGTTACACTCTATGCCGGGCACTCATATCAGCTATTACCTCAATTGTATCAACATCGCACGTTCCAAAGAGGGTTCCAATATCTCAAGTATATCTCCCCATCTCAACAACTGCTTCTCTAACAATGAGGCTAGGGCACAATCATCATTGTAATATACATTTCTTGAGCCTTCGAAGCTTGATATTTCCCAACCCATTGAAAGGGATCTATTGAATGGCTGATAGCCTCAATATATTGCGATGGTTGTACTCAGGCAATTCCAAAAAAGAAAGAAAGAAAGAAAAAAGAGCAAGAAAAAGAAATGAAAAAGAAATCGGAAAAGAAAAAAAGAACAGAAAAGAAAAGAAAAGAATGAAAAGATACGAAGAACCCACGTAGCACAGAACCTAGGGGTCCTTAAATTAGGTATGTCCAGTGACCTTGGTCGGCTGGTCCCGTCCCTAGTCCCCTAGCCTTTACCATCATCCACAATTGTTTAGGACACATCAAGTGCAAGACATACCTAGGGAGCTTGTCTCACCTATGGTTAGACCTGTCACCCTGACCCATTTGCATGATTCCCTCTTGCACTCTGGCTTAATACCATTGCAATCAGTTGTGGTAAGCACTGCACGAATGGCCAATGAAAAGTACATCGTCATCATCAAGCAAGTCCAATAGCTCCCAGCTACAGAAAGTGCGGTGTCCCTGTGTTCAATTATGCTACGCCATGCAGTCACAACGCAAAGGGTGTCTCATACACCTTCACGTGTACTTCTTCTCAACATGGATAACTTTGCTTCATCCACATATTGTTATGAGAAACCAGCCCGCGGTCTTCTAACTACGTAATATCTAAGTATACACGAGCACTCACATAATATCTGCACTGAAATATATACACAATTTGGGTCCTCAAGTGCAGGACAATACTCTCAGCTTGCTTAGAGTTCGATCTGTCTCCCAAACTAATTGAACTATGTCTCATGTACGATAGAGAAGACTAGCACTACCCCTAGGGAGAGACCACCTATGAGAGGTTTTCAATTGCAAGTATTGAAGACTCCAACAAAAGTGTCGTTTGCTCTTCATTGATACCCAACTCTGAATTATTATCCTTTATCATCCTGCAAGCCCACCAAGAATCATCATGTGTAGAATCCCCAACAAACCAACACTTGTGCTAACCATCGGTGCAATCCCCAACAAAGAACAACCCTACCATCGACTCCAACAACCCTACCACCAGCCACCTAGGCCACCAACGTGCCCCCAACAACCTTCCTCCCCGGCAACCACCAATGTTCCTTCCACCCACGTCTTCAGTGCATGCCAAACCCTGCTACCTACAATGGTGAGTGCCATGGGACTCGCACTAGTCTAGGAGGGGGGTAATGTTAACTCTCAAATAAACAAAGATGGAAAATCCGAAAAAGTTGAAGTAGAAGACAAGGCCAAGGAAAAAGTGAAATGGAAGACGAAGGTATGCCAAGAAAAATATGAAAACACAAGAAGTGTAGAAAAGTCCTAAATAAAGGAAAAAGGCACACAAGAAAAAGCGCAAGTCAATACTTTTGTAAAAAAACGCAAGGGCACCATGATTTATTTTAAGAGTGCTGGGCTCTCACCCGTGCAATTTGTAAAGGTAGATGGGAGGTGGAAATGAAGCTAGGAAGATAGAAGGACAATGGAAAAAATGGCCTAAGCCATGGCCGACCATGTAAAAAAGGGGATAAGGGGATGACCGCCCAAAAGGGATTTAGGATTTTGTATATAAAGTTGAAAAGTGAATGAGAAGCTCATTCTTGTGTGTGGCCAAAAGTGGCTCTCTTCTTCTTGTTGTTCTTGCTTGCTTGAGCTTGTGCTTGAGAGAGGGAGTGTGAGAGTGTAAGGGAGTGAGTGTGTGAGGGTGAGGGACCGGGGAGGAGAAGCTCTCCATCTTCTCCTTTCTTCTTCTCTTCTCTTCTCTTGTCTTGCTCGTGAAAATGGAGCTTGGAGCATGGAGCTTGCTTGAAGCTTGCACTTGGATCGTGGAGATACTGGAGTGCGCAGGAGAGGAGATAACTCGATCAGCATGGAGGTAAGCTCACTACACCCGTAGATATGGATGGTGCATTGGCTATGTGAGAGGTAGCCATTAGTGCTCGGCTTGGAGCACTTGAAACAATAAGTGGTCCGTGGGTCTTGGCGGTTGAGCGAAAGCTCCCACAGGATGTATAGACCTCACAGCCTACTTTGAGATGGTCTACTAGAGATAGATGACAGCCTGAGTAGTTCGCGCCCTCTGTGGATTATGTTATGGTGACAGATGCTAGTGAGCCTCTTACTTATTATAAGGCCATGCATAGAGGTGATAGTCACTCTTAGGAGAGGGCTATGTAGTCAGAGTAATACTCACTGCAGAAAAATCATACGTGGGATTTGGTTCCTTTGCCTAGTGGAAAGAGTGGTTTGCCATGCAAGTGCGTGTACAAGTTAAAAAGCACCTTTGGATGCCCCAAGCTAGTATACGAGGCTAGATTGGTTGCTAAGGATTTCAAGCAAAAGCATGGTATGAAATTTGATGAAGTCTTTTCTCCTGTTGTGAAGATGACTACCCTACACTTGGTACTAGCTTTGGTTGCTCAGCTTAACTTGGATCTTTATCAAATGGATATCTGTCGGGACCCAAAATGGGCCCGAGATTGGCTCTAGGGCACTAGCTAGGCTATGCTTGTCATATATTATCTATCATTTCATGCCACATTTCATCTTGGACCCTAGGCTCAATGCATGAATGCTATACAATAGTAATATGATCTTTGTGACATGTGTGGAGGTCAAAAGTACAAAATCAGAGTTTACTACAAACTTTTCACTCTTCAATCTTATCTCATCTTCAACATCCCCATACTTTCCATCCCTCTCTAAGTGTCTCATGACGTCTCCTTATTCATTCCTTTACTGTCATCTTTCGACTTCAAGTAGTTTAGCTTAAAGTATCTTAGGATATCTCCACCTCCAAGACCATTCCATCCCAACAAGGTATTTGCTTGTAACTTTGCATTGGGTTGCCATATTATATGTCTATTTCTTGACCATATTTTAATATTCTTTGAGTGCTTTCACGATTAGCTGATATTTCCTTAGTACATGCAATGGCTAGAGTTTGACATATCATCAAAAAATTTACTAGACCCTTAGTACATTCAATAACTCAAGAAATATGTACAATTGAAGAAAATAAAGAATAGGCTGGGAGATTTGGAAAATGCAACAAAATTAAGGTGCTTTTGTCCATGTGAGAGCTGAATTCTAGAAGGTGTCAAGGTACAAATTTCCATCCAAGAACGGTAGTGCCAATAAAGAATCTTTGAAGTCCCAATAACCTATAGAAAATGGGTGAACCAACAAACTAAATGATTATAGATAAATTAGAAGGACATAAAAAGTTATTCATATGTTGATACCAAAAGCTCTATATTTGAGCTTGGTAAAGGATATTTGCAACAAATATTAAATGGTTGTGATGTGGACAATCATAACATTTACTTTTCTTCAAGTTATTGGAAAATACTTCTTTATATATTTTAGTAGAATGACTATATGTGTGTTTTCCATCCTCACATGGTCATTCTAATAAGCAAGGCTATGTACACAACTAAGCATTTGAGCTAAAAGTTTGACAAGCTACTTGTGCAAATATTGTTGGGGTAAAAGGGCCTTGGCCGTGCCCGTGTACAGTGACCGTCCATATTCTTTATTCATATATATATGAAAGTGCAATAAGGCTGTCATAACATTGTCGACAACACCTACATTGTGTGTGCTCTTCTCTCCCGTGTCTCTTGCATCCCTTTCAACTGGTATCAGAGCCACTCCTTCGCGAGCCCTTCCCGACATCTACATGAGGTATGAGATCTTGTTCTCTCTCATTCATTTCAATCCACACAGGTACAACAGGGTTTATAGGTTGGGGCAGCCATTGATGAGCTTCCCCCTTAAAGCTTGAAGCTTCTCGCCTTGCTTGGCTTGTTGAGGCTTTGTTTGGGCCTTCATTGGCACCTATTGAGCCCCCTTGTGGCTCCCTTGAGCCCCTCCTTCATCAAAAACTTGATCAGCCCCCTTCAAGACAGTTTGTGCCATTTTTTGGCAGGCCCTAGACAGCACGTGATTATTCTCTAGCTCCTCCACCCACTTGGCTACTCATTGGCACTTGATCTTGGTCCATTAGACCCCTCGGCACTTGGCATTTACCCTGGCACTTGGCATTTGACTTGGCATTGATTTGTGGGCTGATTTATTTCAGTCCAGGACCGCTCATAGACAGTTTGCAATAGTGCTACATTAGCATTTTATGTTTGGGCCACATTGGCATTGACATTGGTCGCCCAATTGGTCCTGAATGCTGCCCGAATGATGTGGGAATGTATGCCTATCATGTGAGATGGTTTTGGAGCTAATCTTACTCAGCCATTGACTATTTTACATAGTCCACAGGCAGCCCAAAATAGGGAAGCCCTCTCTCATTACATTTTATGCTCATTCTACATGGTCATTTGATGCCCAATTATGCCCGGTTGGGTGTCTACATGTCAGGGAATGTATGCCTATGAGTTGGCACTTGATTTGAGCTTGGTTTGAGCATTATTTTGCTCAGTTTTGGACTGTTATTTACTACTGGAAACTTCAGGGCTGAAGCTATTTATGCTACAGTTGGGTTATGCCTATTGATCACAAGGTGCTCCCGTTTACTCGGTATGATGTCATGATGTATTTGGACTATGTCACATGTCTTGTTTATGCTCCGGAATGCTTTTGAGCTGAGATTAGAGCTCGATTTGGGTTTGAATGTCACTTCTTTGCAATTGGTATTTGATCTATGACATGGTCTATGCATAGGCTACCCAGTACAGGTTATGATGTCTTGGTGAATGCTTTATGCTTTGGCTGTAGATGGTAGTTGTTTGAGCTCATCTTGACATTCATTTGAGTATTCCCTTGAGCAGTTGGACATTGACTTGAAATTTTCCCTTAAAACTTGGCTTTTTCCATTATGACCTTGGATGCTATATGGGATTTGATGCTCTGATTATGGATCTTGGCTATTACTTGGATGCACTTATAGGTATTGAGCAATGAACTACTCCCTTTTTTTGGCAGATGCCTATTGAGCTGTGATTGGTGCACAAATCAGACGCTGTATGCTCGCGTAGTGAATGCTGGAAGGTCCCCAAGAACAAAAGAACTCTACTTTTTGCACAAAAC
This sequence comes from Lygodium microphyllum, assembly GCF_053477565.2. Lineage (NCBI taxonomy): Eukaryota > Viridiplantae > Streptophyta > Polypodiopsida > Schizaeales > Lygodiaceae > Lygodium > Lygodium microphyllum. The sequence continues at coordinate 125,047,711 of NC_141153.1, read as the reverse complement.
TCAAGGTAAAAAGCATGCACGACATGAACAAGAGACCAATTGGGTGCAATCTTTCCCCATGCCTTGTGTGAGTGCTCCACAAAGCATGTATTTTATGTATTAATCATCTTCAAGCTCAAATAATAGCCCAAATTACAAAATAGCACGCTTTTGGCTTTTGAGTTTGCTTTAGCACAAAATAGAAATAAAGCTAATGGGCGGGCGTCCAAAGAGTCAGGCATACCCAATACAATGTCCAAATACAAATATCATAATCGTGTGCCCATGTGCATACAAAATAATAAATAAATATCAAATGCCTCAATAAATAGGTGCGACAAAATATAGGCGCCATGCCTAAGGTATGCGCCCTTATCTCTACACATCAACTGAAGCATTCATAATCGTTAGTAAAATAATACAATTAAACCGACAAAAGTGAATACCTAGCAGTCTTCAGCTACATAAATAAATCAACTGGTTAGAAATCAATCCTAACCTTAATTTATTACGAGTGCACACTCTAAACTCATAAATGTTTATTAATTTAATATGTATTTTGCGAAATCACCCGCTATGGAATCACCCATGTACACACTAAATTAATGAAACGCCCGAAAAGGATAGGCGTCCCCATCAACTTCTTGCACAAAGAATCCACTTTGTGTGTGAGCCCCGGTCAACAAAGTTTACGGAATCCACCGTAAAACCTCACGGAATCCATCGTGGCACGAAATCCACCATGAAATATGCCTCCTGGCATCATACCCCCAGGGTGGGATAGCAATTGTCCTCAATTGCTATTAGCTCAATGTGGAGCTAACAGAGTGGGGAAAGCATTTAAGTCTCTAGCGTGCATCCATTGGGCCTCTTCAACAGGATGGTATTTAAACTTGACTAAATATCTAGAATAGCTTCAGGTTCAAGTATTTCAGTCTCTTCATCTAACAAAGGTGGGTTTTCATAAACAGGGTGTACAGGTAATTGGCCTCTAAAGGGTCGTAATAAACTAATGTGAAATGTGTTGTGAATTTTCTAGTGAGGTGATAATTCTAACTTGAATGCATTGTCATTGATTTTGTGAATGATCTTAAAAGGTCCTTAGAATCTAGGTGCTAATTTCACAACTGGGTGTTTATCTACACTTTGTAATCTACGTTTTTCTACTCTCAACCAAACATAATCATCAATTTTGAAATTCATTGCGTGTCTTTTCTTATTGGCTTGTTTTGTATACGATTGCTAGGCTTTGGCAATCATGTCTTTAACCTCATCAAAAATAGTAGCGTGCATATTAGCAATATCAACAACACTCTGAATTCTATTTGATAAAGATGCAACAGGTGTAGACAATCTATAACCATAAATCACTTCAAATGGTGCTTTCTTTGTAGATGTGTGTGGTGTGTTGTTATATGCAAACTGCAGTAAATGCAAATGTGTGTCCCATGTTTGTGGTTTAGAAATAGTGTAAGCACGTAAAAGATCTAAAATAGTACTGTTAGTGGCTTCTGTTTGTCCATTAGTTTCAGGATAAAATGTAGATGAAAAGTCAATCTTTGTTCCTAGGTTAGCAAACAAAGTAATCCAAAAGTTGTTACAAAATCTAGAATCACGGTCTGAAATAATAACTTTTGGTAATCCATGATTAGTGAAAATAATTTTCAAAAACATTTGTGCTGCCTGAGATGCTGTTAAAGTTTTCTTACATGGAATGAAATATGCTTGTTTACTAAACCTATCTACTACAATCCAAATCATATCATGGTTAGCTTTAGTATTAGGTAAACCAGTAATAAAATCCATAGAAATCTGTTCCCATGGTCTTGATGGAATAGATAAAGGTATAAGTAATCCATATTGTTTACCATGATGTCTCTTAACTCTTTGACAAATCAAACATTCAGAAACAAAGTTAGATACATCAGTGTCCATATGTGGCCAATAAAAATCTTCAGTCAATGTACGCAAAGTAGATATGATACCTCTATGACCTTGATATGGAGGACAATGAATCTCATTCAAAAAAAAAGATCTAAATGGAACTGTAACACATAATCTTTTTTCATAAAACATGAATCCATCATTATAAGACAGTGAATCAATAGGAATCGAGTTATTTCCAACTAATTTATTCCAATCAGCATGAAAAGTAATGTCCTGATGATAAGTGTCTTTCATAGGAGTTAGAGAATCAAATGATATAACAGAGATATTATGAATGGTTGATCTTCTACTTAATGCATCGGCCACTATATTTTCTTTACCTGGTTGATATTGAATAATGGGATGAAAACTCTGAATAAAAGCTGCCCATTTGATATGTCGGTCATATATTTGAGGTTGACTAAGTAAATGTCTAATACTTTGTTGATCAGTCTTAATCATAAACTCAGAACCCATTAAGTAATGTTTCCATTGTCTTAAAGCTTGTACCACAGCTAATAATTCTTTATCATATGTGGAATATTTAAGTTCGGAGGGTTTCAGTTTACAACTAGAATAGACTATGGGATGATTATCTTGCATAAGTACAGCTCCTATTCCAGATCTGCTAGCATCAGTAACTACTAAAAAGAATGGTCTATTAAAATCAGGTAGTTATAATATAGGAGCATGGGTTAATGCATGTTTCAATAAATCAAAAGATTTCTGTTGATTATCAGACCAATGATAAACAATAACTTTCTTAAGTTTAGTCAAAGGCAAAGCAAGTAATGAAAAATTTCGCACAAATTTCCTGTAAAAACTAGCAAGACCTAGAAAAGAACGTAATTCGTGCACATTTTTAGGTATTGGCCAGTTCAATATTGCTTCTATCTTCTTAGGGTCAACTTTAATACCATTTGATGACACAATATGACCTAAATATTCAATTTCTATTTGAAAAAACTCACTCTTTTCCGGATTAGCATACAATTGATTATCTTTCAACAACTTGAAAACCAAAGATAGATGTTCATAATGTTCTTTCTCATTTTTACTAAATACCAAGATATCATCAAAGAATACAATAACACAATGCTGATATTTCAAAAATATATGATTCATCATTCTACTAAATGTAGCAGGTGCATTAGTCAATCCAAAAGGCATCACCAAAAATTCATAATGATCAAATTGTGTTCTAAATGCAGTCTTGAATATGTCAGACTTATCTAATCTCACATGATGATAACCAGATTTAAGATCTATTTTACTAAATATGGCAGAACCTTGTAGTTTATCCATAAGATCATCGACTCTAGGAATTGGATATTTATTCTTTATAGTAATCTTATTTAGGACACGATAATCAATACATATATGATAAGTATTATTCTTTTTCTTTACCAACAAAACAGGTGCACCAAATGGAGAACTACTAGGTCTAATCAATCCTCTATTTAATAATTCCTCAACTTGATTTTGAATTTCTTTTTTCTCTATCTGGTTATGCCTATATGGTGCTTTATAAGGTGGTTGTGTACTAGGAATTAAATCTATTTTGTGGTCTTCAGGACGTGAAGGAGGTAAGCCAGGTGGTAGATCTTTAGCAAAACAGTCTTTATATTGTGCAAGAAATTCTTTGTGCCTAGAGTGCATATGTTTTTCTTTAGCTTGCAGTTCATTCACCCAAATTAGATAAGATTTACTACTTTTGCGTAATGCACGTTTAGCTTGAGTATGAGTAAGTAGTGGAAAAGTATTAGATGCATGCATACCATACAATGTAATATGTTTTCCTTGAAAATGAATGTTAATTGAATGCGTGGAATAATCTATATCAGGATTATGCTGATGACGCCAAGGCATACCTAAAATAATAGCACTGGACTGTAATGGTACAACTAGAAAATTCATTCTTTCAGTATATTCACCAATTTGAATTTCTAGATCATGCACCTCTTGTGTTCCATTATACCTTGTGCCTAAGAATGCTGCTTTAATGCGATAATGCGTAGGAATAGTTTGTAATTTCAATTCTTTCACTAACTTTGCAGAAATAAAATCATGTGTACTACCATCATCATGCAAAATAATCTTTTCTTTTCCATGCACTAAACATTTCATTGTCAACAAAGAATGTGGAGTTGGCATACCTGGTAAAGTATCCGAAGGAGTAGTAATGTCGTCTTCATCTTCCATAAAGTCAGGCATTTCTTCATGTTCTTCATCTTTCATTGCTCCAAGATAGTTGATATGGACAGGTGGCTTCTTTGATTGGCAATTGGCTGCTAGATGTCCAGGTTGATGGCATTTGTAACACACTATAGGTTTGGCTTTAGATATATTGTTTACAATGGCAGGAAGTTTAGGAATATTAGGATTTGGCTGTGAAGTTGGCTTAGGGTTTTGATTGGTATTCGATGACAAAGCAGGTGGTTTTGCCTAAGACTTATGGAAAGATGATGAAGAAAATCGACGTCCTTGATTGAATCTTCTAAAATTTGAATTGAATTGCTTAGAACCATAGTTACCATTTGCTTGAAATTGTTGTGGACGCTTGTGTCTTCCTCAAAGCTTGTCTTTAGTGTCATGAGCTAAAGAAATTGTATCTTCAAGAGTTGTAGGCTTGAACATATTGACTTCAGTGTAGTAATGCCCAAGTAATCTAGACATATACTTGCGCTTGTGAGTTGCTTCAGGTACGTCTTCAAGCATGCGTAACTAGAGTAATGCATTCCAAAAGTGTTCGGTATACTGAGGAATAGGCTCACGATCTCTTTGCTGAAGAAGGTCCCATTGCTTTATGGCTTTTTCATGGAATTACGGAGGAAGGAAATTCTGCATAAACTTCTTCTTGAAACTCTCCCAGGTAGTGGGACAATCTGTACTCTTACGAACCACGGTCCACCAAAGAGATGCTCTATCCACTAAATGATTAGTGACACACTTGATTTTATCTTTTTCAACGTATGTTTCCTCATGAAAGTAATCATTAAACTGATTGATGAATACAACAATAGTTTTTCCATCTCGAGTGCCATTGAAAGTACGGAATTTGAAATTTCTTTTACATATCTTTGTTTCTTTGCAGATGGATTGAGCTTCGAAAGTCGCATCAATGGTACGTTGGATAAGATCTTCAAATTATGGTTCCTCTTTATTGGTAGTTGATCTTTGTAAATTGGCCAATTGAACTTGCAATGCTTGCCGGGCTCTTCGTTCTTCATCCAACTGCATCATAATTAAATCCAACTTTTGTTCCACCATAGGTTCAGGAAGATCGCCTTCAGCCACCATCAAATCATCGATATTTTGTTCCGTCATCCTACAAAACTTCAAAAGACCTCACACTCTCAAAATCCAATAAGCGGGATGAGCGTAGCTCAAGATCGGGTGTACAAGGCTTATATATTTTTGTTTGGCTTTCACGGTCTTCGTCTTTGGCAATTGCGAGATTTGAAATCTTTGAAAAATCTGCATTTTGACCTTGTGCATGTGCTGAAACTGGTTCAGTAAGTCTGCGTATGCGAACAAAGCCTTCCAGGGAACAACTTTGCAGTTCGGTGCTTCTGCGCAGGAACAGTCCTTATAGGAGTTTTGAACACAACTCAATTCTGACTTCAGGTTACTTGCCGGACTTGCAGAGTTGCAGACTTACGAAACTTGCAGAGTTTGTGGAGCTTTATGTGATTTAGTACTTAAGTAACTAAGCTTTAAGCTTAGTGATTAAAATCGTCGAATTGTAGGGGGGGCGTTTTTTTTACGTCGCGAAAATCACGGAAAGCCGCCCTGTGCCGCCGTCGATTTAAAATTTTGAAGCTTTTAAGCTTCTTTAAGCTTTATAAGCTTTATATTAAGCTTTTAAGCTTATGAGGTTATGAAACTTATCTCTGTTTACTGTAAAAAGACGACTTGGAGAAGAGGATGTAGGAGTGGTCCTCCGCCGTTACAGGCCGGTCCTTTGCGATCAGAGGCTGTAAACAGAGGTTCTTGACCGCCAGGAATCCACCCGTATCGACCGTTCGTGATGAGACTGACCGTAGAGCTTGATCGTTCCAGGAGCTCCGCCTTCGCACAAGATGGGTAGCAATTGGAAGCTCTCGATCTCAGCTTCGCTCTGATACCACTGGTGCGCAGATTGGACGTTGTATGCTCGCCTAGTGAATGCCGAAAGGTCCCCAAGAACAAAAGAACTCTACTTTTTGCACAAAACTCAAGGTAAAAAGCATGCACGACATGAACAAGAGACCAATTGGGTGCAATCTTCCCCCATGCCTTGTGTGAGCACTCCACAAAGAATGTATTTTATGTATTAATCATCTTCAAGCTCAAATAATAGCCCAAATTACAAAATAGCACGCTTTTGGTTTTTGAGTTTGCTTTAGCACAAAATATAAATAAAGCTAATGGGCGGGCGCCCAAAGAGTAATGCATACCCAATACAATGTCCAAATACAAATATCATAATCGTGCGTCCATGGGCATATAAAATAATAAATAAATATCCAATGCCTCAATAAATAGGCGCGACAAAATATAGGCGCCATGCCTAAGGTATGCGCCCATCAAAATATAAGTGATAACTCGAATACACGCTATCCTCCAATGTTTTCCTCCGGCACTGCTGCTATCTCTACACATCAACTGAAGCGTTCACAATCATTAGTAAAATAATATAATTAAACCAACAAAAGTGAATACCTAGCAGTCTTCAGCTACATAAATAAATCAACTGGTTAGAAATCAATCCTAACCTTAATTTATTACGAGTGCGCACTCTAAACTCATAAACGTTTATTAATTTAATATGTATTTTGCAGAATCACCCGCTATGGAATCACCCATATACACACTAAATTAATGAAATGCCCGAAAAGGATAGGCGTCCCCATCAACTTCTCGCACAAAGAATCCACTTTGTGTATGAGCCCCGATCAACAAAGTTTATGGAATCCACCGTAAAACCTCACGGAATCCACCGTGGCACAAAATCCACCATGAAATATGCCTCCTAGCATCAGTGATTGCCCATTTGCATTTGATATATAGGATACTTACTGATCAGTGGACTTGGATAGTGCTTGGGATTTACAGTTATGGCCGTCCTGCTTCTCTGTTGAATGGCATCTATGCTATTTGGGCTGCTATTGCCTGTGTATGTCAGGGAGTAGTTGATCTTTATGGCCACCCATGTATGCACATGGTTTGCTGCTATGTATTTTACATAGCCTCTTACCTGGATGCTTCTACACAGATATTTGGGCTTTTATTAGAGCTTGATTCTTGCAGGTTTATTTGCCACATGCCGTTCTTGGCTGGACATGTATGTCAGTACATGGTATGAGACACTGCAAAGTTATATATACTCCTATGTTTCAGGGATGGTTATGCATTTATGGCTCCGAGGCATGCTTATACTTTTATGGCTGCGAGCTACAATGGTTGGATATGTCATACTTTTGTTTGGTAGGCTTGTCCGTGTGGGAGCTTTTGCATCCATGGTTTATGCCTTTGTGTTCTCCCCTTCTGGTTTGGATGAGTCCCCTTTGCAGTATGCTATGATGACTTCCAACTCTTCTAGTCATGCAGACAGTCCTCTTGATGAGCCTGTTTTCTCTGATGAGAGTTCCCCTGATTCTTTGAGCTCCTTGGATGTATTGGATAGCCCTACTCATGCTATTACAGAGCAGTTGCCCTCCTCTATACGTTTTACAAGTTTTGTTTGCTTTCATTGTGGAAAGACAGGGCATGTGAAGCGTAAATGATTCAAGTGGATTATAGAGTAGAAAAGATTGCGCCACACTAGACATGAGAGCAGAGTCAGTGATACAGTAGGTGAGACCACTATTGATAGTGGTATGGTGCATGTAGTTACCCATGATGATGCAGATGAGCCTAGACTCCTGGCATTGTGTTACCCTACAGATTACTTGCTCAGTGATACGGCCTATACCTTTGATTGGCATTTAGATAGTATGGCATCTTGTCATGTTACTCTGCATAGAGCTTGGTTCTCTTCTTACAGGGAGGTTGACGGATGTATTTCTTTGGGCCTTGAGCAGTATTGCCATGTTATTGGTACAAGGGATATACACTTGGCTTTACCAAATGGGTCTTCTCTTATGCTCCATGATATCTTGCATATACCTATGCTCAGTAAGGCAGTGGAAAGGAAGCTAGGAAGATAGAAGGACAATGGAAAAAAGGGCCTAGGCTACGGCCGGCCATGTAAAAAAAGGGGAAAAGGGGATGACCGCGCCCAAAAGGGATTTAGGGTTTTGTATATAAAGTTGAAAAGTGAATGAGAAGCTCATCCTGGTATGTGGCCAAAAGTAGCTCTCCTCTTCTTCTTCTTCTTCTTCTTGTTCTTGCTTGCTTGAGCTTGTGCTTGAGAGAGGGAGTGTGAGAGTGTGAGGGAGTGAGTGTGTGAGGGTGAGGGACTGTGGGGTGGAGAAGCTCTCCATCTTCTCCTCTCTTCTTCTCTTCTCTTCTCTTGTCTTGCTCGCGGCAATGGAGCTTGGAGCTTGGAGCGGGAGGATCGAGCTTGCTTGAAGCTTGCACTTGGATCGTGGAGCTACCGGAGTGCGCGGGAGAGGAGGTAACTCGAACGGCACGGAGGTAAGATCACTACACCCGTAGATATGGATGGCGCGTCGGTTATGTGAGAGGTAGCCTTTAGTGCTTGGCTTGGAACGCTTGAAACAATAAGCGGTCCGTGGGTCTTGGCAGTTGAGTGAAAGCTCCCACACCCTCATTGTACTCATGGTCCATGCAGAGCCTCTTTGGCTTATGGCAATCGTCTGAGGCATGTTCCTCTAGATCTAGTCCATGTTGCAGTATATCGACCTATGCCTTCCCTATCACTTGGTGGAGTGCGTATTTTGTGACCTTCATGGATCATGCTACCCACCGTGTTATCCTTTGGTACGGATTGAGGATGTTGTTACTATGCTTGACATGTTTATGGATTCTACTGGTAGCAAGCCTAGATGCTTGCAGATGGATTATGAGAGTCATGCTATCTCTCCTAGCTTACGGATCTCTTGTTAGCAATATGGCATTGATTTCTTATGACCACGATATTATGGGATTGCTCATGACATGTGACTGACTTTACAAGCAAATGTTGCTTCTATGCTTACCACAACTAGGTTGTCTTATGGCTTTTGGGCTAAGGCCCTTATGACGCCAGTCTACTTGGTTGATCAGATGTCGTGTTTCTCTTTGGATGTTATTACTCCGCATGAGGCATGGAGTGGCATGAGACCCTCCTATGATCACTTGAGGATGTTTGGCTGCCAAGCATCTGTTAGTATGCCACATGAGCCTATGTCACGCAGATGCATACTCCTTGGTTATGGAGATGGTGACTTTACGGCTTACAGGTTTTGGGATTTAGATGCCCAGTAGGTTCTATGCAGCCATCATGCTGTCTTTTATGAGACGCAGACACCTCTCAGGACTCTTGATGCGCGTTCAATGCACTTTATGGTTGATTCTACAGCCGTATGTCAATCTTCCGCTTTGTTTAGGCCGCATATTGTCTTGAGACCCCATTTGACTTGTGTCCAGGATGCTGGCCCTCTTTCGATGATTGACCTTGGAGAGTCTGTATACTCTCCATTGTCTTTTATGCACTGCATTGATGCTTTATAGCCGTGCACTTATGAGTTATGTTGCTTGCTTCATGGGAAGCAGTCATGGATTGCTCTATTGTCTAAAGCTATGGGATCGCTTATCTCCTGGATGTCATGGACTTGGGGATGCTTGACTCTTCTTGTGAGGAGGTTCCCGCCACTTATTGCACAACTCGCTTTTCGATTGGGCATTGGGTGAGATGTCATGATTCCTCACCCTGTCTCTTTTCTTTTGTTTTGTTTTTTCACTCCCTGGCCCATTGGCCTTTTAGTGGGAGGTTGTTGGGGTAAAAGGCCCTTGGGTTTGCCCATGTACAGTGACTGCCCATATTCTTTATTCATATATATATGAAAGTGCAATAAGGTTGTCATAACATTGTTGACAGCACCTACATTGTGTGTGCTCTTCTCTGCCACGTCTCTTGCATCCCTTTCAAATATATGCAATAGAAAAAAAATTTCATCTAGAATATCTCCCCTATAGGAAATCCAAATGAGGACACTATCTAAGTGTAAGATGTCACTATAGTAGCAAGTGTTCAATGAGCCTATGGAACTTCAAAGAAAAAACCCTCAAAGGCTCATGCAAATTCTAGGACAAGTGTGGTTAATGCTAGGATTGAGGGGAAGATATAATACTTGAGCATATCCCTAGAAGACACCAAGTTCCTACACAACACGGATAGGGAAAAAGATGTTGGTCCTCTTAAGATATGTAACCCTCATATTCCATTGCTATAAGAAATAACTCTATACACTCTTCAAGTTCCTCACTAGATAGATAGCTCTACTTGTGGATTAATACTAGTAGTAAATTTTTGGAGGTTTCTAAAAGATAATTTTAGGCTTTCAAAGAGAAGGAGGATTGTAAGTGATCTATCTAGTTGTTGCTTATACATTGGGGGGAGGAAAAATTCATCGTTCCTAACATCCATGGTCTCATTCATATGGTTCGCTCTAGCTTGCTGCATAGATGAGTATATTTATAGCTAGCAAGAGCCAAAGTAATCAAGATTCTTATTGCCAAGCATGTGGGTACTATAGTGAAGCTCTAGACTCTCCACCACTAGGCCTTGAAAAGGGGGATTGAACTTCAAAGACAAGAAAGCCACCTAAGGATACCAAGGGGAGGAGATCCAAAAAGGAGGCCAACAAGAGAGCAAATGGCAACCAAATATGGAATAGATAAAAAGCTAAATGAAGATAAAACATTCAAGGGTGATGCAAATGTTGAGAGAAAGGTCAGGAGAGAACACAAAAAAAAGTTTAAAAAATTTAGAAAGAAAAGCTACAAGAAAAAGTCTAAGATTAGTCCATTAATTATTCAATATTTGCATATGCAAAATAGATATAACTTTCCACACCAAGATGAACACACTATCAATTATTTTATGTATTCTTTATGCATTTTGAGTGTTTTGAATATCATGTTGAATGTTATGCACATTCCATTCTCATGGTTTTCGTATTCTTTGTGTATTTTCTTTGTATATTTTGAGTATCCTTTTGATTATTATGAGTGTGTTATGTAATACTTCAAGTGTTTCAACCATACGTTCAAATATTAAGCCAAATGAAGCAATGAAAAGTCACATTTTGCTAAATTATCATGTCAAAGCCACATGCAAATTGAAAAAGTAGATATTTTTTCTTGAAATTTTTTTACAATGCCTTGCCAGGGTAGCTCATCACATTTATATATTTTCTCTACCCTTCTTCCATTTAATTCACCATTAATAAAAGAGCAGGATCTTATAACTATGGTGGGTGTAGACAAAATCTAAAGAGCTTATATTACATTGAGAACTTATATTCTCAATTTATTGAGAAAACACTTAGACCCTCATCATGCAAATGGCTAGCTATAGCAATTGGATTGTGGCTCAAAGGGGTCACCACAAAAAATGCAAGTTTACTATGTGTGATCAATAGATCCGTTATTTTATTTATTAAAACTTACAAGATTATATTTACAAAAGAAGTTTTTAAATTACAAATTGAAAAAAAAATTGTAAGTTGCTTAAAGAAAAAGGGGTCATTTTATTACTTTACAACATGTATGGATTTAGGAAATGATATTTTCTAATATCCTTTGAACACGTATGATATAGAGGGTTTACATATAGTGACCACCCAAACCCCCCCCCCCCCCCCCCCCCCCAAAAGGATTGTGGATTTCCTTAGAGTGCAAACATGCTCATGTACCCTTAGTCTTCTTCCATTTTACATGCTAAAAACTTAGATACAATGCTTGTCTTGGAATGCTATATATGATAACATGATGAGGTCCTAGAACCTTTACAAATAAATAAATCACCCATTTGTATTTTCTTTGTTGACTTCTTTGATCTAAAGGTATAATCTAATGAGGTGGATGAGATTCTCCTATCAAACTAGATTGTTTTGATTATGCGCAAATATATTCTTTAAAAGTTAAATCCAAATACATTATTTGAGATGAACCAAGAAAATTGGAATGTCTTTCATATTTCTCCCAAAATTTCTTGAACTTTCAACATCTTTGATAACCTTTTGACTTGAAGGCTTGGATGATTTAATCCTCAAAGCATATCAGCAAGTTGAGATTAGGTGCTAAAAGCTCTTCCAACCTTCCATACATCTATGTATTTGCTAGAAAAACATATGTTGCAAAACAAAAAATAAGGTTGCCAAATTCTACATGCATGATGTTAAATGTATTTGTCCATGATTACATCGTTTGAATTTGTATAGAGTTACATGGTTGCCTGGAAGAAGCCATACAGGAAGTATAAGATGTTAAAAATAAAAAAGGTAAGAGTATAGTCAAGGTGTTGGGAAAAAGAATGGTTCAACTAGAGAGAAGGTGCCAACACAATAAAGCTAGGAAACAAATATACACAAAAAGGCACAAACGATAAAATATACAAAATGTCTCTTAGATTAAGGTAAAAGTCTCTAATTTCTTGATTTTGAAGGTGAAGAAAACTAATGCTAATTTTCAAAAGTCATGTCAAGGGTGCTAAATACCATATAATCATGTATGGACTTTTGGTTGGAAGTTCCTAAGTTGAGACAATAAATTTAGATACACTTTGTCATTTTGCTAAAAGTAGATGAAGGTAATTGAGTGTTACATATGACCAAATATAGCATTGTTCTATTGGTTTATTTACTAATCTCATCCTTTGTAAAAGTCAATCAAACTATTTGTTGAGTCATTTTTGGCCCAAATGTAGTAGCAAGGGTCTCATACCTATAAGTGCTAGACCACTCAACTCTTTTTTCTGCACAACTAGAGGCAAAATATGCCTTATTACTACCCAAAGTATTTTAATAGTTTATATGTCAATACCAATGTCTTTATTTAATGTCTTTTTTGATGTGCATGTCGATAAAATCATGCTAAATTATACACGTTGTCAAGATAATTTGCGCATATATTGAGAAGACACTAGGTCTTTGGCTATGGGAGTGAATAAGAGTAGTAATGGATGGCTAGATGTATATGATATTAGAGAGATTCTTAAACGAGGATTAACAATAGTAAGAGATTAGAAAAATTCTTGTATGAGAGCAGTGATGACGATAGAGATTACATAGAGTAGAGACCAACGAGAGATGAAACAACACACATACTAGAGGGCACATGCTCAAAGTATCCCAAAACTAATTCCTGATTAAGAAAACCTGTTTATAATGAGTCTCCCCTTCACTATGTCCTATTTCACCCTGTTATACCAAAAAATTCACACCAAATACTAGCTTCTACTATACTACTGAGACGGCAAATCTAATGGTTTCGTCGACTCCAAAAGGGGGGCAAAACCCTATGACACATGATTAGAAATCTCCCGAATCACTGCCAAGCAAAAGCGGAATGGAGAACGAAGGCACGCCAAGAGAAATTGGAAAACACAAGAAGTGTGAAAAAGTCCTAAATCAAGGAGAGGTGCTTAAGAAAAAGTGCAATTCAATACTTTTGTAAAAGAGCGCAAGGCACACCATGATTTATTTTAAGAGTGATGCTGTGCAAATTGTAAATGTAGATGGACGGTAGGAAGGAAGCTAGGAAGATAGGAGAATAATGGAAAAAATGGCCTACGCTATGACCGGCCATGTAAAAAGGGGATGATCACCCAAATGGGATTTAGGGCTTTGTATATAAAGTTCAAAAGATGAATGAGAGCTCATTCTTTGGTGTGTGGCAAAGTGGACTCTTTCTCTTTTCTTCTTCTTCTTCTTCTCTTCTCTTTTTGCTTGTGAGTGAGTGAGTGAGGGAGTGTGTGACGGTGAGGGATCTTGGAGGTGAAGCCCTCCTCCATCTCTCCTCTTCTTCTTCTCTTGTCTTCTCGTGTCTCGCGCACGGCTATGGAGGATGGAGCTTGGAGATGGAGGTTTGAGGATGCTTGAGCTTGCATCAAGAATCATGGAGCTATCGGAGTGCTTGAGAGAGGAAGCAACTCTATCGGTCATCAAGGTAAGCTCATTACACTTGTAGAGAGGGATGGTGCATCGGCTATGTGAGAGGTAGCCATTAGTGCTCGCTTGAAACACTTGAAAAATAAGCGATCTATGGATATTGGCGGTTGAGATTGCCCTCGCCTCTACATTTTTGTTTCATTGTCGAGACCAACGGATTCAAGCTTGAGCACCTCAAATCGAGCATCAAAGTAAGGGTTTCATCCTCAAACTGGAGCTTGAGATAGACAGAAGGTTTTGGGTTTTAATCCTTGCTACAAGTAAGTAATTTTGGTTTTTGATGATTGGTTGAGTAGGAGAAATCCATTTAGTACCTTGCTTTTGATTTTTGTCACATTTAGAGTAGGATAGATAGGAGAAATCAGACAGGGAAGCTTGAAGTTCACTGTTATGAAACAATCCTGAACAAGGCAATAACAGAGGAGAATGGAAAAAAAAGAGTGTTTAGATGTCTTGGAGTCGAAGGTCAAGTGATTGGGAAGGCTAAGGTGTAGGCCAGTGAAGGCTTAAGGTCCTGAGTGACCAGGGAAATCCTCATTTATAGTTCTGGCTTTGAGAGAGAGAGAGAGAGAGAGAGAGAGAGAGAGAGAGCTTGCAGGTCTAGGTCTACATCAGATTGATTGGAGAATATCAGGACTTTCAGTGAGATTCAGGTATGGAATGCCCTTGGCCCACACTCCTCCTTGATTCTTGGAAGTTTTGGTAGCTACTAGCAACATCTATATCTAGATTTTTGGCAAGTAAGTGATTAACACGTGTTTCGGCCGGTGGAATTAGACGCCTCCCACAGTGTCCGATTCCCAGAATCGGACTGAGTGAACCGTCCGATTCTTAGAATTGGACAGTTGGACAAATCCACCTCGTCCGATTGGACACCATGTCCGATTATGAAAATCGGACAACCCATAATTGGACCATTCAGACTTAGACGTCCGATAGGCTGATCAGACTAATTCCAATCCCAACTCCAATCAGACACATAACCTATCCGATCGCGATATCGAATGCTCGACCTATTTGATCGCAATGATCGGGGACCACAAAATTGGACCAATAGCCTTATCCAATCAGACATACCCCAATTAGACAATTTAGAATCGGATGCTCTAAAATTAGACACTGTCTCATCCAATGTCCGATTCCTAGGGTCGAACTCCTAGAATTGGACCAACTCTGGCTGTTTGATCGGACACACACCTGTCCAATTGTGACAATCAAGGTCAAATCTATTTGATCCCCAGAATTGGACATTGGTAAATTGGACGTTTGATTTTGAAAATCGAACACTGGTAAATCAGACACAACCTGAAAAGGAAAGCCTGGGAATTTGATGAACCCCGGCTAACAAGAAGTGTGACTTGCACTGGAAGAACCCACCAATCGCCTCGCATGCAGTTACAAACCTAGGGATTGTGGTTGAATGGTCTAAAAGGGTGTTTAGTGTTGTGGGTTGATTACAAGACCCCAACTCCAAGCCAAATGAGATAGCACAACAAAAAAAACCTAGAAGTTGGCGGGAACAGTTAGGAACCAAACACACAACTCTATTGATCCGAGAAAATCACAAAAAAATATTTTTCTAATACTTTGTTGATTTTTTGTACATTTGGAGGTTTGAAATAAAGAAGAGGGTGGGAACAACCTCTTGGGAAATCCAAGAAATCACTGGATGGAAATATTTCATGGACCGGTTTACCAAGGGGAGGAGGGGTGAAGAGTAAAGATCAATGGAGGAAGGCAAAGGAAAAATGTGTAGTGTGAAAAGAAAAGACATGAAATGGATTTGGAGCCATCCAAAGGGCATGTGAGGCTCATAATGTCATGGCTTTGGAGCCTTATGATAATTCAAACAAATGGGACTCTTCTTGGAAGCATTAGTGGAAGAAAAATCAGGCACATAATTTTGTAAGATTTTTTAAAAATACTTTCACTTCGATCCAAAACAACTTTTCAACATTAAAGTTGTAGAGCGTGAGCTGAAGTTTCGGTTGGTATTTTGTTATATTTTTTTGGAGCTACGAGTCGGGAGATATGGCCAAAATGGTGGATGCCAACTTTTTCCAATTGCGGTGGAGACCACCTCCCAATTTTATACACACCCACACTTTCTTCCCCACACTTAACACTTCCATAAAACATCATTCATTAGAATCCCAATCCTTTCCCCTCTCTTCTCCTCTCTCTCAAGCTAATAAACCATTAGAATTCCCCACCAAAATCACCCTCAAATCATCCTTAATTGTAGTAGTAATGTATGAATTCTCACTACTCTCTCTCCATTATTGCTAGATATGATATTATTTTATGAAGATTCTCTATATTTTTTTATAGGAGAGCTCTTGGACTCAAGCTATGGGAAGGAGAATGGAGACAACTCACCTATGATGGAACTTGATTAAGTATAAAATTGGTCAACAAAACATCTAGATGGCCAAAATAGTGTCGTAGTCTGCTCTTCCATGACTAGGTGGTGCCCTTACCTCATTCACTTTGTGGCAGAAGGGAGTTTGGCATAGTATAGAGACTGCCATACCGAATTTCCTTCGTCATAAATTGGTGCCCCCACTGAGAACATTCTCATCCATAATTCTCTACCTCCTTATGCGGGACGATACAATACATAGTGGTGCATCCTCTATAACAAGTGATCCAAGTGGCTCTTCTCCAACGCCTTCACCAACTCTTTTTGAAGCTAGTCGAAGTCCATGTGGTGGAAGCCCAAGAAAGGAAGTATGCCTATTAGATGACGGTACATATGCGGGTAAAAGGTGTTCACCTTAGAAATCCTATTCTCTCACAACGGAAAAAATCATGTTGCCATCAATTGCTAGGTTCTCATAATTGTGGTGAGTGTTTTGCAAACAAAGTGAAGGCCGTTTTGGGAGGTCCTCGTCTCCAAATCATCAAATCCCTCTCTCTCTGGCCTAATCCACATCAAAGGAGGACAACTATGCATGAACGGTGTGGAGTTTTGTAGAGGTGCAAAGTATGGAGACTACCTTCAACTGTTGCTAGCTCGAAGGTTGGGTGTGGTTGAAAAGGTGGCCATCACACCTTATGAAATATATGTCACCGAGGATGGACACACTAAAGCAAGAACAACCACTGGTGAGCAAATTCTTTGTATAGCAAAATTGGTGGGTTCTAGAAAGAAACACTCTGGGAAAAATCCTTTATAATTCAAGAAAGTGCATTCCCTCTACTCCCTTAAGTAGTCTCCACTTATGAATAATAATAATGGCCCGAATTTCTACACCTTCCACTCTGTACAAAACATTCGAGTTAATGTATGCATTAGTAGGAAGATTTTCTTCCAGCAGCGTCTTGTCATGTACTTTGGGGCTGAAAAATTAAGGGAGATTCTTGTATCACCAGAACCTATAATCTTCCCAATGCTAGACTACAATGCATCCTTCAATGTCACGTCTTTATTTTATTATAATAGTTTCTCATGAATCACCGCGAGTTGTATGGACTAATCCAATCTCTTACTACGCAAACTGTGCACATTGTAGCCATCACAAAGCTTAGATTCCAAGGCATTATTATAAGCATACTGGGGCCTAGACGTCTTGCTGAAATCAATGCATCTATGAACCCATTCATCCTTCCCCTCATAAAATATAACTTAAGTGATCCTTATGGTTATGCAACTTATGAGGAAGGGTTTTTGAAGCTTTGGGGGCAGTGGTCAGACTCACTGAATCCTGGTGAGAGAGCTCCAAAATGCCTTAAAAAAGGATTGATTTATTTCAGGTTTGTACCCCTTGCTCAGGGAAAAGGTAAAGGTGAAATTTTCAAACACTTTTGAAGATGCACTCTACTAAGCCCAAGCTAGCCAAGCAGTTTTGGGAAACAACATCACAACTATGGAGGCCTCTCAAGTTCCCCCAAATGTATCTAATGCACCATGCCGAGGTCCAGAAGACATGATCCAACAAATAAACAATCTTACTAATCAACTAGAGGGTTTGAGAGTGAATCTTGTGCAAGGTGCAAGAAGACCTATTGAGGGGAATGGTGGGAATCGACCACAAATGCGGTGACAAGCAAGGGAGATGTTGTGTTACAACTGTGGAGAAAATGGATATGGCATGTACAATTGTCCTCACCCTAGAAGATATGATCACCCTACTAGAGGTCCTCGACAAGAAGTAAGCCTCCTCATGCTAGGACTCAAGAGCAAGAGCAGTCACGACCTGCAATTTTACAACCACCTTATGTTCAAGCTGAAACCCCTGCCGTTCAACCAAATGTTAATGTCATAAAAATAGAGGAGGTGGTCAGAGATAAAAGGCTCCAAGAAGAATAGCGAGAGGTAAGATGAAGGTAGATGTAGTAGAGACCATGCCTATCAAGTGGGTGCGTGTCCAAACTAAGGCAAGCAAGGAAGCAATCAATGAGGCAAGTATATTATGGGCACCTAGAGATGAAGGAAAGAAGAGAAAGACTCGAACTAGGTCTAAAATTGATATCTCCGACTTCCCTTTGGGTTCTCGGACACAACCTGATGATCTGATAGTAGATGTGAGCTCTCAAGGGCCAAAAGTTACTTGGCCACAACTACTTCATGCCTCTCCAAAGCTACAATTACAATGGTAAAAAATGGTAAGCACACGGGCAAGGCAAGGTAAAATGGTTAGTGCAATCAGGGCATATGGCCTCAAAGATATAGTGCCTTTAGTGGAGGATCAAATCAAAGGTCAACGGATTTGAAAAATATACATTGATAGTGGATCAGAGGTTTGTGTCATGACAGAAAAGCTTATGTATCAATTAGGCTTAGAAGTAATGGAATCCTCAACCTTTAGGACAAAGATGGCCAACAATGATGCGGTCACATGTGTGGGTGTAGTTAAAGCTTTGAGAGTTTCTATTTTTGAAATCACTGCAGCAGTGGATATTTATATGATGCCAGTAAAGGGAGAAGGATATCCCCTCATCCTAGGGAGACCTTGGCTTATGGGCATCGGAGCTAGGCAAGATTGGGCAATAGGGGATCTGGAGTTGAGGCCATGTAAGGTGGGTGGCCATGATCAAAAGGTGGTTTACAACTTGAAGAGTGGGCGTCTAGAAACGTCTGCCGATGAGTGAAGATCGAGTGGATGTTTCTCATCGGTAGAAGAGGAAGAGAGTTCAAGTGGAGAGAGTGATAGCACTCTCGAAGTTATGGGCATCACCTTAAAGAAACCTACCTCATCAAGATGTGTGGGACGCTAGCCTAGAGAAGATGATATCCAAGGATATAAAGGATGAAGAAAGGGAGGGTTATGTGAATGTTCTCAAGAAGCATGCATCATTGTTTATTTTTTATTATACTCACATTACAGGTGTCACTGTAGTGAAGCATCACATCCAACTCAAAGAAGAAAGCAAATTTATAGTACAAAGATTGAGAAGACTAGGAGTTGTGCAACATGATGCACTGTTGATGGAGGTGAAGAGACTCTTGAATGGATGATTCATATACCCAGTGGAAGATTCAGAATGGGTCTCCCCAGTAGTAGTGAGGCCAAAGAAAAATGGCAAGTGACGAGTATGCATATATTACAAGCCACTAAATGCTGCAACAAAGAGGGACCACTTCCCTCTCCCATTTCAGGATGAAATCTTGAATGAAGTAGCGAGATATGAGCGGTACACAGTGTGTGATGGCTACTTTGGCTACTTCCAGATTTGCATTGCAGAGGAGGATCAAAAGAAGATCACTTTCATCACACCATGGGGTTTTTTTGCCTTTCGGGTCATGCCCTTTTGTTTTACAAATGCCCCAACAACCTTTCAATGATTCATAAATATGGTCTTCCAACCTTACTTTGGTAAGTCCATAAGGGTTTTCATAGATAACTTTTGTATTTACAGCTCAAGGAACATACATCTAAGCAAGGTTGATGAAGGATTTACTCGCTTAGCTAGGTTGGGTGGACAACTAAATAAGGATAAATGTCACATTGGGGAAAGCAAGGTTACACTATTAGGGCATGCAGTGTCAATTGAAGGAATTGAGGTAGATCCAAAAAAGGTAGAAACATTGCTAGCTCTACCTTCCCCAACCTCCATCAAACAATTAGTCTCATTCTTAAAAAAGCTAAGATATTTGGGTAGATTTATACACTTACTCTCTCAGGCCATATATCCCTTACAGCAACTGACACGCCAAGAAACACTTGTATGGAGTGAACAAAGTGAAGGACATTTTAAGGAGATAAAGAAAATGTTGGGGTCACTTCCTATAATCCTCCAACCTTGTTGGGAAGAAACATTCTTTGTAAACCCTAGCGTGGGAGAAGAGGCCATTGGTGCTGCTCTCCTAACAAAAGATCCAAAAACATCCTTTATGAGGCCTGTGTATTTTGCCAGCCGCCTCATGAAAGCCTCAGAGAAGGCTTACACCTCCATGGAACAACTAGTGTTGGCCCTTATGTTTGCAATAACCAAATTTTGGCCATATTTTCTTCCAAAGAGGTTTGTGATCATCACTATGGAGGATATGTTTCCCTATGTACTACAACATATGGAAATCTCTGACAAAATAGCAAAGTGGGAGGTCCGACTTCAAGAGTTTGATTATACAGTGTAGGTTGAAAAAACAACTCGAAGCATGTCTGGCTGATATTTTGACAAACAGGTGCTATGAGAAAATTCTCAGGGTGAAAAGAAAGGACCTTCCACCACCCCCATCCATAAAGACTCTTGTAGATGCTTATAGCCTCTACTTTGATGGTACATACAAGAGAACTAAGGATAAGGCAACCGTAGGCATTGTTGTTTTCTCTCCTTTAGGAGAGAAAATCTATGGTGAAGGAATCATCTTGGAAGGTGTCCACTCTAACAATGAGGCAGAATATCAAGCTTTAATTCATGGTCTTTGTTGGTGTCTTACTAATTCAATCGAGAGGTTGAATGCTTTTGGAGACTCCATGCTATTGGTAAGGCAGATGTAAGGTACATGGGCATGCAAAAATACAAACCTCTCTAGTAAAATGAGAGAGGCCAAATCTCTTATGAGAAGGTTTAGGGAGGCACAAGTACATCATGTGCCAAGAGACCAGAACAAGGATGCCAACCATCTAGCATCATCAAAGCTGAATGAGTCAATGGTGGGAGCAGTGGCTATCAAACCCCCACTTCAGCAAGGCAAGGAAGACTTAGAAGATATTCTACACCTCTTAGAGCAAGGGGAAACTTCCAAACACCTAGTTTTGGGGGCTAGGACCTTTTAAGGTCCGAACCATCAATTGAACTAGCAACATCGAACTAGAGATCCTAGAAGGTGAGGGCATAGGGTCCTTTAATGGAAGTCGCATAAAAAAATATTTCCCTCCCACACACCCATTGCATGAGCCCCCAATGCTAGCACCCCCTGTACACGTATGAGTAGCCACTATCATTAAGGTGGACGGTGAGGATGAGGAAGTAGTACCACTAGCTTACCTACGCATGATGGTCACTGCTAAACACACATACACCATCAATGCAGTGATCGACAAGGGAGCTGATTTTAATATCTTGACTCATGACCATTGGACCCAAATTGGTAAACTACAGTTGCAGCCCACTAATGTTAGTCTCACCTCTTATGGAGGCCAACTTATAAACTTCCGAGAAAGTGCAAGGTTGCAGTTTCTATCGAGTCTGAGAGCATGCCGATAGTTTTTTATGTGTTGCCCAACACTAAGGATGCACACACAGAATCATTGCTAGGATGAACTTTTAAGAAGTAAGCTAATTGCAATGTCAACTACGAGTTGCAACGCATCCACCTAATAGTAGGTAACATTTGCATTGTCATAGTTTTCAGCAAGGGCGGTGTGACTCCTTCCACGTTCACAAATCCACTAATAGAGAAACCCACCATCGAGTCTCAGGAGGGGGATCGTGACTTGTCATAGCCTGCCTAGCCTCGAGGCCAGCAAACCACTAGAACCAACACTGAAGCCCATGAACCCTAGTTCAAATGGGCACCTAAACAGGGAATGCCACCTAGGAATAGAAACCCAGGGCCTTGCAAGGCTAACCATCTGCACTCAAAATCTAGGAAGCCAAGGCCAAACCATAAACATTGACACACGGTCAAGTCGTAATAGGTCCCCAAGTCCTTATTGCAAGCACAAGGCTACTATGCGGGTAACACTTGGGCTTGGCTACCTAAAACCCAAACATCCAAAGGCACTACTCAAACGACATTTCAAGCTTGACCATAGAAAACGTCCTGTTAGAACCACTCAAACCACAAGTGACTCAAACTGGTAAATCCATGGAACCTCTAAAGCCTAGCTCAACAGGGCATAAGCCAATATATCACCCAAAATCGCAACCTATTACTAACAAACCAACCATATCTAGTCCTGGTGATTACCCCTCTCAACTCTCAAATGCATTGAGTAGCACGTCAACCACAGCCAACAACAATTCCCCCTTCTTGTGGAAATGGTATGCTCTACAATTGCAATGGGAGTTAGAGGGATGCCAAATAATGACCAATGTTGAACAACGACACACAATCAAAGCATGTGAATATGACCTAACCTATGTCGCTCCAACTTCATGTAAGATGTTGACTACTCTCCGTAATCGACCCATGGAAGATCACATTAAAGAACACCCTTATTTAGATCACATCCTCACTGAGGAGGAGTTGCATGTTGCTAGTAGAGTGGCCTCTGGTGACTTCTTACTTGATGTCCTCACTTACATTACACATGTGAGCATCCACCCTTTTGATATGGATAGCTATGCTCAGTTCCGAGTTTCTATGCTGCCTGGCTCATGGAAAAGTAAAACATTAAGCTCGTGTGCTAAAGGCCCTTCATCCTCTAACCCTCTCATCCTAGGAAGGATTCTTTTCATTGCAAAGGGGAAAGGGTTAAGGTGAATAAAATCAAACACATAAAGAAAACAACAAAGGAAAAGCACACACTGCAATGGTAAAATGCAACAACTTGTGATTAAGAAAAAGGTCAATAAAAGTTAAAATCAATAGACTATTGGGAGGAAAAAGTCTACTTCTGCATGCAACCATTTCAGCTCAACATGCATGTAGCCGTTTCTTGTTGCTTGCAATTAATTTGAAAACCATTAATGGTGAATATGGCTTCATGAAAAGCACCCATCATGGTAGTCCAAGAAAAGGCTAGCAAATTGCATTTTTCACAAGAAGAACAAGCAAAATATAGACTTTTGGTGGAAACATGAGCCTTCAACCAGTTCAAATTTCGGCAAGATGGCATGACCATTGAAGAACGGGTAGTAAGGCAGATCATTGAGCAATGCAATCTACAAAAATACGTGGAAGTAGTGAGACGAGAGGTGGACTACTTCCACTATGCACAGTTTCTGAGGACTTTCCACAGAAACTGCGGCACCATAACTGTGCATGAGGGGGAGGAAACTCACCAAGTGCAGATTGAATTGACCCTGGAGCTGGTGGAAGAGGCATTGGGCCTGGCAAAAAAAGTAGAAAGGAAGCCGAAAAGAGACGTATATGTCTTACGAGGGATGGACAAGGTAAAAGTCCACATCAATGACAACATCAACTTAGTGGATATTCCTGATCCTGAAATCCAACTCCAAGCCAAGATGGTGCATGTGCTATTTTCTAGCCAAAGATATAACTCCATAATGAGTCGCATCAACATCCCCTTGCTAGAGAGTATCATAGCAAGGTCGCTAAATGGAGATACAAGCTCAACCCCCAAGACCTACGGACTACTTATTGGTTAAGTGTTTCAAGCTGAGTGGCCATGGCTACCTCTCACATATCCGACGCGCCCTCCCTACCTATGGGGTGTAGCGAACTTACCTTGATGCCTGATCGAGTACCCTCCTCTCCTGTACATGCTAGTAGCTCCACAATCCTTGAGGCAAGCTCAAGCAACCTCAATCCCTCTCCAACAAGCTCCATCCTCCATAGCCGTGCAAGACAAGAGAAGAGTAGAGAAGAGAAGAAGATGAAGAGAGGAGATGGAGAGCTTCTTCTACTCGGTCCCTCACTCTCACACACTCACTCCCTCTCTCAAGCACAAGTAAGAAGGCAAGAAGAAGATAAGAAGAAGAATAATCTTTTTGCCACACACAAGAATGAGCTTCTCATTCACTTTTCAAGTGTATATACGTGCCCTACTAGTCATCCTCAATTTTTACATGGCCGGCCCTTTACATGGAGAAAAAGGGCCGGCCATGGCCTAGGCCCTTTTTCTCCATTCTTTCACTTCCTAGCTAGTCCTACCACCCTTCTAAGTTTACAATTTGCATAGGAGGGAGCCTGGCGTTCTTTTACAAGGATTTGAGAGTGCCTTTGCATTTAAAGGTGTGCTTTCTTGCTTTTAACTCCTCCAAACTTCGGCAGCTGCACCTTGGACTTTTGGCAGTTGTTCCCATGCTTTTGGTTTTTTTCTGGACTTATTATCCTTCTGGACGCCTTCTCCATGCCTATCCTACGCCTTTTCCTGCTTCTTAGATTTTTCTATTTTCCCACTTTTTTCCTATTGCTGGTGTTGCAGTAAACATTATCCCCCTTCTAACCGAGTGCTAGTTCCATGGCACTGATGGGTGGTAGCTTGGAATGTGGTAGTGTTGGTGGCCGGGTGGCCTTTTGAGTTTGTATACGATGGTGTTGGAGGGATTCATCCTTGAAATTGAAAATGGTGTTGAATTGGGTCCCTCTGGAAAGGTATCTTGACAAAGATCCGCCCTTGAAATTGAAAATGGTGTTGGGATGGATCCATTGGTTGATGTGCTTTCTCCTTGATACGGCCCAATCTTAACCTGCAAGGCAAAGTTGTGCACTTTCTAGGGGGTGTGTCTGCCTATCCGTGGTGGGCGCAGTACACGTGGTAGTGGAGCTGGGAGTTGGGTCGTTGGCCAAGCCCATGGTGTTATCCCACACTTGAGGACCCAGTTCGTGCCATCGTCATGGGTGCGGTGTAGAGCTTAGGGTGACATGTCTGGTAGCCCTGCCCTTGATGTGCCCTAAGCGTGAGGTGGGGAAGGGGCTAGGTGGAAACCCTAGGTGCAGTGAATGTGGCACTCAAGATGTTTCATGGGGAGCTCAAATCTTTGCTTTTCTCTTTCTTACACCTTTTTGTCCTCTAGTGCCCTCTTTCTTTTCATTCTTGGTAATGGCCTCTTTTCTTTTTCTTTTTTCTCTTTCTTTCTCTCTCTCTCTTTTTCATTTTCTCCTTTTTTTTTGGATGACTTATTGATCGTGGCTGTGACTGGAATACAAAAAGAGTTCTTATGTTGTATTCCTATCATCCTCGAATGGCCCACGAGGTGGCCTCAGGCACTTAGTCAAAAATGCGCGGCTTTGTAGATATTCTTTGATGCTAGCTCTTACCTTCAGAGGTGCTGATGACAAAAAGGGATGATTACACCTCATGAAGTGAGTATCGCTCATGTCCTCTAGGATTTTCGTGCAGAAGGAGGGGAGTAAGGTTGCCCTCATCATGAATCTAGCCATTGCACGACTATCGATGCCTAAGTTGATACCAAAAAAGAGCGGGGGAAGGTGGGCTTTCTCAGCTGTGCAGGCTTTTGCTTAAGCAAGAATTTAATGAGCCTAAGGTAATTACATGTTACTATAAATGCTGGGTCTAGACATGAGGAGAAATCCTCAAGGAAGCAATTGATGGATGGAAGGATATCCTCCAATCTAAAAACCAAGCATCGCTCGGGAGTCCGTGCATTGACATTGTAGATTGTTGGAAAGTCAAGGGGCCCATACAGGTTCCTGTCATGGTCCGACTCCATGTCTGTGAGGGTAAGGCATGTAGATGGGGTCATTCCGCTCTTCAGGCAATGAGCTGTAGAAAGCAGTCCAGGCATCAAAGTTGGTATCCCAAATCCTCCTCCTCCACTTTGGTTGCGCCTCGTAGCCTTGGACGGTCTTGGAAACCCGGTTCACCTTGTCCTGCCAATAATCTAATGGTTCCCCCATCTAGTAACTACTATGTTTCTCTTCTCTATCCATCTGTTGGCAAGGTCATTAGCCATTTTTTTGATTCTTGCCATTGTCTCTAGGGGTAGAATACGATCCTAAGCTCATGGATAAGAAAAGGATAGCTCAAATGGTTGTGTCTGGAACTTCTGTTGTTGCCATATAGTCATCTCCCGAGACCAGTTGATGGGATGGGGATCCTCGTGTATCAGCATGGGCTCTTTAGGGAGTTGCTATGGCCGTACTCTCTGTTGAGATATCGAGCTCCACTCGTGATATGCCAGGGTGACCATTGTGCATTTACGTCACCAACTTGTTAGTTGCAGATGCGGTTGGTACACTACCCATGAATAATAGCTAGATGATAGCTATCCTTATCTACTCTAGTTCGTGGCTCAGTTAGTATGCCACCTTAGTTAGTTGAGTTTGGTTTGAGACCCATATATAGGATTCTTCTATTTCTTTGTACTAGAGTTCTTTTTGGCTTACACATCTAAGAAGAGGAAAACTATTTTTAGCCTCCACCTTTGTGTGTATTCCCCCATTGTGTAAGTGAGAAAGCTACAAGTGAGACTCCTTCCTTCTCTCCCACAATCTTGACATGGTATCAGAGCCTTGTTCGTGGTAAGGAGCTCAAGAAAGCAAACCAAGTTCGTGGTGTTTTGGTAAGAGGACCAGTGTTGCTTTCATTTTTCTATTTTGGGAGCAAGTCTCTGCAGGTAGCGCAGCCGGAAAGTGCAAGAATGCATTGTCTCAGATTGAGAGACCCTTCGCGGTATAGCAAGATGGCAGTATATACTGCAGGAAAGGGCTTTAGGCCTTGGTTGCCCTGTTTTTTTGATTTGAGGCCATTTTGGTGCCTGTTTTGGAGGCAGAAGTTTTCCGCATGCACTCAGGAAAAGGCCCTGTTTTTGCTGTGCGACCACTGTTCTCCAAGTCGATGAAAAGTTAATGTAGAAATTGCATCGTATGCTTATGCGCAGAGACATTGGGAGTTACAGAATCATCCTTGTTGCCTGCTGATGCAAAATCGTCACTAGGAAGTGACTGTGTGGTCAAATACCACTTTCGTTAGTTTTGCAGATTTGCCCTTATGAGGCTGAAGCTGTGTTTTTTTACAGTGATAGAATTTTTTGCAGTGTTCTGTAATGGCATCTGTTTCTCTTTTACAGATTGTCACTAAAAAGCTTGACAAGAACAACTTCCAAGCATGGAAGTTTAGAATGACGAATTTCCTTATGGGAAAATGATATTGGGAATTCGTTGCAGGAAATAAAGAAGAACTAGTTCTTCTTGATGTTCCCAATCAACAGTAAATGCAGGCATTTAAAGGATGGCATGAGAGAGACACGAAAGTTATGTACTGGCTGTCTATCAGCATTTCAGACTCTATGATTGTGCATATTCAGGATGCAAGTACGCCAAAGGAGGCATGGGATACTTTGTCAAAAATATATATCACAATTACGCAAGCCAGAAAAATGCAGCTCAAGCAAGAGTTGCACAATGTGCAAAAAGAAAGTATGAGCATCAATGACTACCACATGAAGGTGAAGAAGATTGCAGATGCACTTGCTTCCATTGGGTTGCCAGTGGAAGATGATGATTTAGTTTCTGTGACCTTGAATGGTCTAGGAAAGGATTATGCACAGTTCCGAACATCGATTTCCATCTGTGAAAGATTTCCTGATTTTGAGGAGTTGATTGCTCTTCTAATTTCTGAGGAGCAGAGAAATGGTGGTGCATCTTCTTTAGGAGGAACTTCAAAAGAAGCTGTCTTTTACTCAAATGCTGGAAGAGGTAGAGGCAGAGGTAGAGGAGGCCGATTTGGAGGCCGTGGTAGAAATCAGAATATGCAGCAAACTCAAGAAAACCAGTCCTATGGAGGAGGACGTGGTAACTCTAGAGGTAGGGGGAGCCAAAGAGGTCATGGTGGATGGCAAAGAGGTCAAAATGCAAACAACAATGTTGAATGCTACTACTGTGGTAAAATGGGTCATATGGCTAAAGACTGCTATAAAAAACAGAATGACATCATGAATGGAAAATTGCAACAAGGGAATTATGCATCTTCTAGTAGATAGGGTGATGACAGAAATGAGCATTTGTTTATGGTGCAGCACATGACCAATTCTGTGACAAGTGCACAAGAAAGCAACGATGTGTGGTATGTTGACTCAGGTGCATCAAACCACATGATAGGTCATGCAGAATGGATGCAGGATGTAAGGAAAATGGAAAAACCAGGATTTGTGGAGACTGGTGATGATACTGCACATCCTATTGTGCAGATTGGAAAAATTCCTTTGTCTATGCAGGATGGGAAAAAGAAATACATGTCGGATGTATTTCATATCTCGAATATCACCAAGAACCTGGTTTCTGTTGGTCAAATGGTTGAGCAGGGCTTGCAGGTCAGATTTAATTCTCATGGATGCTTTGTTGAGGATATGAAAAATAAAGGTCGCTTGATAAAGCAAAAGGAAAGAAGAAGGGCAGAATGTTTACGTTGGATGCAGATATGCCTGAATTGAGTGCAGCAATATTTGCACATGGGACCGGTGTAGTTGCAGATATTGATATCTGGCATAAACGCATTGGTCATGTTAATGTACAGGGACTTAAATCAATGCAAGCCCAAAATATTGTTGCAGGATTGCCTAAATTCAGGGTTGCAGAAATGCATAAGGTATGTGAAGTTTGTCAATTTAAAAAATAGGCAAGGAAACCATTTCCTAGACATGTTCAAGAGAGTAAGAAGCCATTGGAATTAATCCACTCTGATGTGTGGACTACTAAAGCTGCATCTATTGGAAGCTGTCATTATTTTGTCACTTTTATTGATGACTATAGCAAAAAAGTTTGGGTGTATTTTATGAAAAAGAAAAGTGAAGTTTTTGGGCATTTCAAAACTCTTAAAGCTATGGTTGAAAAAGAAACAGGCCTGCAAATAAAATGCCTAAGGTTAGATGGAGGGGGAGAGTACCTCTCAAATGAGTTTAGAAGGTTCTTGCAGGAGCATGGCATAAAGCAGCAATATTCATGTAGTCATACCCCATAGCAAAATGGAATTGCAGAAAGAAAAAATAGGCATATTGGAGAGGTATCTCGTGCCATGCTCAATGAAAAAGACCTGCCAGATTTTTACTGGGCTGAGGCAGTTGCTATAGCAGTCTACATAATGAACAGGACTCCCACTGCAGCAATATATGGCATGACTCCAGAGGAGAGGTATACTGGTAGGAAACCAGATATTTCTCATTTGAAAATTTTTGGTTGCATTGCCTATGTTCATGTGCCAGATGAGTTGAGATCCAAGTTGGATCCAAAAGCTGAGAAGTGCATCTTTATTGGTTACTCTCTGCAGCAAAAAGGGTATAGATGCTATAACCCTTCTACTCGTAAGTTTACAGTGAGCAGAGATGTTGTTTTTGATGAGATGAGTAGCTGGTATAAACCAGTAAATGTGATTGATAATGTACATGCACAAAATGGTAATGTTGCACAGAATTCACATCAGCAGTCTCACAAGATATTAGTGGACTTGGAGCGTCCTCTAGCAGTGGTTCACATTCTTCGCCATGGACAGGCAGATTGAGATCATGAGAATCTTCTCAAAGCAATGCAGATAGTGGTATGTAGGTATCACGAAAAGGAAAAGAGAAGGTTGATCAGCCCATGTTTGATGTGAATGCAGGTCACTCTTATGTGGATGGTGAATCCAGTGGCTCAGAACAGAGCATTGATGATGAGTTGGGTATTCCTTCTATTGTTACACCTGGAGTAAGGAAGACCAGGGATGTTTTGAGAGCACCTGGGAGTGAACCTATTTTGCGCAGGTCTACGAGAGCTAGGTATCCAGTGGATAGGCTGAAATATGATGGATTTACAGCCATTCACTATGCATATATGGTCAAAGTGATACAGGAACCAGAACCCACTTCTTTTGAGCAAGCCATGGGAAAAGAAAAATGGGAGAAAGCCATGGATGCCTTGGAAGCAAATGCTACATGGGAGTTAGTACCTTTGCTTAAAGGTAAGAATGCAATTGGCTATAAGTGGGTTTATAAGGTGAAGCACAATGCAGATGGTTCTATGAACAGATACAAGGCAAGATTAGTAGTCAAGGGGTATGCACAAACATATGGCATTGACTATGAAGAAACATTCAGTCCGGTTGCAAGGATGGCAACCGTAAGAGCAGTCATTGCTATGGCTGCATCAAAGGGATGGTCTTTACATCAGATGGATGTAAAGAATGCCTTCTTGCATGGTGATTTGCAAGAAGAGGTCTATATGGAGCAGCCACCAGGTTATGTGCATGCTATTCATCCTAAGTTTGTTTGTAGGTTGAAGAAAGCCTTTTATGGCTTGAAGCAAGCACCTAGAGCATGGTCTGACAAGATAGGACAGTATCTTGTTACTATTGGCTTTCAGATTTCCAAGGCAGATTTTTCACTTTATGTGAGAAAAACAGAGAAAGATATTATGCTACTTGTCATTTATGTTGATGATTTGATTATGACAGGTAACAGTGATGAAGATATCCTTCATGTGAAAATGCTATTGAAGCAGAAGTTTGAGATGAAGGATTTGGAAGAGCTGCGTTATTTCTTGGGCATTGAGGTGATTAGATCACCAAGTGGGATACGGCTCTTGCAGAGGTAGTATGGATTGGACATGCTGTCCAAATATGGGATGACAGGTTGTAAGCCTATTTCAGTTCCTTTGGAGTAGAATGTGAAGCTGAGCGCAGATGCAGGTGAGCTTCAGGAAGACCCTACTATGTACAGACGCATAGTAGGAAGTTTGATTTATATGACTATTACCAGGCCAGATTTGAGCTATGCTGTTGGATTGGTAAGTCAGTTTATACAGGCTCCAAGGAAACCGCATTTGGATGCGGCTAGACGCATACTCAGGTATGTGAAGTCCACATTGCAGTATGGACTACTTTATGAGATTGGGATTCAGATATAGTTGCATGGATACACTGATGCTGATTAGGCTAGTAGTATTTCTGATAGACGATCTACCAGTGGATATGTGTTCTCTTTTGGGAGTGCTGCAGTCACTTGGAGCAGCAAGAAACAGCCTACATTTGCCTTGTCGAGCACAGAGGCTGAGTAGAGGGGCGCAACAATGGCTTCATGTGAGGTAGCTTGGTTGTATAAGCTACTTTATGATATGCATCAACCTACAGATGGGCCGGTTGTCATTTATTGTGACAACATGAATAGTATACACTTGGCAAATAACCCAGTCTATCATGTTAGAACAAAGCACATTGAGGTGCATTATCACTATGTGCGGGAGAGGGTTTTACTAGGTCTTATTGATCTAGTTTATCTCAACACAGAGGATCAGGTAGCTGACATATTTATGAAGGCATTGGGCGCAGAGAAGCTGTGTAAGTTTAGAGACATGCTTGGTGTGCAGGAATTAGGATTGAGCTCGAGGGGGAGTGTTGAGATATCGAGCTCCACTCGTGATATGCCAAGGTGACCATTGTGCATTTATGTCACGGACTTGTTAGCTGTAGATGCGGTTGGTACACTGCCCATGAATAATAGCTAGATGACAGCTATCCTTATCTACTCTAGTTCGTGGTTCAGTTAGTATGCCACCTTAGTTAGTTGAGTTTGGTTTGAGACCCATATATAGGGTTCTTCTATTTCTTTGTACTAGAGTTCTTTTTGGCTTACACAACTAAGAAGAGGAAAACTGTTTTCAGCCTCCACCTTTGTGTGTATTCCCCCATTGTGTAAGTGAGAAAGCTACAAGTGAGACTCCTTCCTTCTCTCCCACAATCTTGACACTCTCGCTCTCCTCTCTGGGCTTGGGATCCAAGTCCTAGAGCAAGAAAGGCACGATGTTGCAGAAAGAAGCACACAAGAGCTGAAAGATGAGTTGGAAAATACAAAAAGAGATGTGGAAGCTCTCATGGCTATGACAATAACCATAGATTGCATTTTGTAGAGTTAGAAAACCGTGAGTAGATCCTAGAAGAACTGTCAGAGAGATTCGCAGAGGCACAACTGTAGTTTACCATTGCGGAGCAAGGAAGGAAAACAGTAGAAGAGCAGCTGAACCACCGCAATAAGGAGAAGAAGATGATGCTAGACTTAGTGAATGAGTAGCAACAAGTGGTAGTCATGCTGTCTCGAGAAATGGAGGAGGGAAGGAAAAAGATGGAAGAGAAGGCACGGCAATGGGAGTGGCACAACTTTGAAAGAGTGTGTGGACTAACAGAACGCCTAGCGGCAAGTGAATGTGAAAGAGTGTTCACAGAATTAAGAGCAGAGGCTGTCGAAGTGTGCTCGGACACTCAGAGACAAGCCTTCTTAAGGACAGTGCTAAATGTCACCCAAGTTGAAGGCGAGGACTCAATGGAAAGGATGAAGAGGAAGTTAGAATTGACATTTCGTGCCTTGAGGTATGACCTTCAAGAACACATCCTTCCAACCGGCACATGTATTACTGCAGCACAACAATACAGTTACCTACGGCAAGCCGGCCTTTCAGTTGATGAGATCAGGAACTAGGGTTTGAAGGACAAGTGCAACAACCACCACCTGAAGACCAGTCAATGGTAGATCAAGCCACAGAAGAGGGGCCGGACTTTGAGCAAGAATTCGAGGAAGAATAGCCAAATCTCGAGATGACCTGCTCCCATAAGAACTTTGCTGTGGTCCTTGCATCGTTCTTCCTTGTGGCTCTTGCTTCAGCCCATTTCATCAAATAGTCAGTTGCTATGATGATATATCAAGCCTGTGAATATTGGGCCACGGGACTAATGGGTCCGATGAAGTCAATGCCCCATTTCTCGAAAGGTTGTCGTGCTATTACAAGGGTTAATTCCATTTTGTCCTTCCACACGGGGACCTTGGTCCTTTGGCACTCATCACAGTGCTTGACAAATCTAGCTGCATCACGGAATAGCGTGGGCCACCACAGTTGAGACTGCAGCACCTTGTGGGCTGTCGTGTCTCCATTGAAATGCCCCCCAGCGATTCCAGTGTGTGCCTCTCTCAACATGTCATGCATCTCATGTTTGCAGACACACCTGCGTAGCAACCCGTCTTGCCCTAACCTATAGAGTTGGCCGGCAATCAGCTGATAGGATTGGATCTTCACAATAAGCCTCCTAAGCTTGGCCTTCTCGATAGGTCTCTCGGGTAGACCGTGTTTGAGCACGTGGATGACATTATCAGCCCAGTATGGCATTAAATCAGCCTTGAATAATTCCTTGTCACTAGATAGGATAGAGAGATGCGCATCTAGAAGGTCGTCCGTTATGCCTTGTCTAGCAGCTTCACCTATGGGTATGCGGGACATGTGATCTACCATGTAATGCTATTTCCCTTTGCGTACAACCACAGAGAAGTCAAACTCTAGAAGAAGCAATAACCATTGTGCAATGCGTCATGTAGTGCAAGAATTGTTCACTAGATAGAGCAATGCTTGATGGTCAACAAGAAAGGTGAAGGGTGTGGCCAAAAGATAATTTCTAAATTTCTTAATGGTAAACACCATGGCCAACCCCTCCCTTTCTGTAGTGGAATAGTTCATCTCCATGTCAGTGAGCTATTTGCTAGCAAAGCTCACTGGGTAATCAAGGTTGTGTTCACCAGGTTGGCACAAAACAGCTCCAATGGCAAACTTAGATGCATCTATATGCACATGGAATGTTCTGGTCCAATCTGAGGCTCGTAAGATGGGTGTGGTGGTAAGATCCTTTTTCAATTCTTCATAAGCATGTTGCAATTCTTCGGTCCACTCGAATAAAATTAGCAGCTTGTACAATGGTATTGCAATTAGTGCATAATTCAGTACAAAGCATCGATAGTACCCTGTGTGACCTAAGAAGCACTGAACACCCTTATAATTGTTGGGTGGTGGCAAGTCGACAATAACCTTGATCTTTGGGAAATCAGTGGCGATGCCGTTCTTGGATACCATGTGCCCTAGGATGCATCCGTCTTTCACCCAAAATTGGCACTTAGGGGGTTCGACGAGAGATTATAAAGTTGACACTGCTCAAAGACTGCCCGTAGTTTCTCTAAGTGTTCCGCCTAGCTAGAGTGTACACATAGATCGTCTATAAACACCTCTAGCTCATGTCTGAGCATGTCTTTGAAGGTCGTACACATCAGGCATTGGAAGGTTGTGAGCGCATTCATTAGCCCAAAGGGCATAATGATGTAGGCAAATACCCCCACTCTATAGTAGCGAAGGGAGTCTTATGCCTGTCGTCAGGGTGTACTTGCACTTGATTGTAGCCCAAGAAGCCGTCCAGAAAACTGTAGGCTTCTTTACTTGCCACCCTCTCAAGCATGTGCTCGGTGTATGGCAATGGATAGTTATCTCTCTTCATAGTGGCATTGACTTTCTTGTAGTTGATGCACACTCGGATCTTTCCATTTTTCTTCATAACGATCACTATTGGTGATACCCAGTCCATGTGCTCTATTTCATAGATGAATCTTGCTCTCATGAGTTTATCAATATCCTCTTTTATTACATGGGCATGCTTTGGATTCATGGGGTAAGGATGTTGTTTTACAAGGACAGTGTCAGGGACCATAGGGATGTTGTGGGTCACAACCCTATGACCAGGCAAACACATCCACATACTCTCGTAGGAGAGCAACAAGGCTAGCCTCCTCATCCTTGGTCAGGTCATTTGCTATGAATACAAGTCAAGGCTTCTCACCTTTCCCTGCTAGGTTGACTTCCTTGACCTTGGTGAGTCCTTCAATAGTCTCACTGGTCTAGCCTGCCTCTTTGCTCCTAGTAGGACCACCACTCTGTCACCCTTCTTGAACTTAGTGAAGCGTTTGGGTAGGTCTTGCGGTTTCTTCTGTCATTCTGCGTCTGACTCTTTTGTTTGTTTGTTTCTTTCCTCCTTTAGCCGATTGCGCCTTAGGTGGATTGGCAAGTCCCACTTGGTGCATTTGGTTTTGGATGGCATGGGTATTTCAGGGTCACTCTCCGTACTGACTTCAGACTCCGAGTTGAACTCACAGCCCTCATTGGAGGAAGGAGTCTCCCTGGGTGGTCGTAGTTCAGTAGTGTGCGTCTGTTCTAAACACAGGTACCACTGGTGGTTGGGCAATTCTAGCCTACTCATAATCCACTGCCCCTATGCGTTCCAATCAAGAGCGATCACAATCCAATCTCATAACTCCTCTCTTGATCTCATATGCATTCCTTTCTTAGGGCATGGAGTCAGCTCTTATATGCTCTATCACCCTTCCATCAGTATCGTACTCCACGGTATCCATTTCCTCCTCGCTCTCCTCACTAATGGAGGAACAATCCTCATATTCATTGTCAGAACCATCACTCCTTGACTGCTTGTCATCTCCTGGGTCCTTCTTTCTAGCCTCTTTCTCGTCGGTGACTAAAGCCCAATTGTATAGCAAGTTCAGGTCATGAACTTTGGTCCACTTCCACTTGTGCTCACCTAGGAGGTATCTGAGGAGCAAGAGATTAGTGGAAGG
Organism: Lygodium microphyllum; assembly: GCF_053477565.2. NCBI lineage: Eukaryota > Viridiplantae > Streptophyta > Polypodiopsida > Schizaeales > Lygodiaceae > Lygodium > Lygodium microphyllum. Next base: position 125,012,261 of record NC_141153.1, on the reverse strand, counting down.
ATTGCCCTCCAATCTTTCTATCAAATACTCTAGGGTCTCCTGGAGTTCTAGCTCATTATTTGGGACATGGAAAGTGACAGGTTTGGGCTGATCACATGCACTTCTTGCCATCATGCAGAGTGGTACTGAGTGTTCCTCATCTGGTGTGCACATGGCTTGTGCGACTTGCTTATGCTCCTTCTCATCGTCTGTGAATGGGAGATCGATGGTTGCAAGGACATGCATCCAATCTCGCTCATCCTCAGGGCAGAGGATATACTTGGTCAGTGGCCCATATGATGTGGTTGGTTGCATGTCACCCCTCAATGTGGCTGAGATGGCATCTAGATCAACAAGTGTTGCCTTCCAGGTATCTGTCTCCACCCTTATGGCTTCCTTTCAATTCCCTAAGAAGATTAGACCGTTGTCCCAGTCCTCGATGACTCATGCATTCCTCATCCAGGGTCGGCCTAGCAGGATGTCATAGTCCACTCCCTTCATAACAATGAAGTGTACAGAGAACTGGACACCTGCAATCTTCACTGGCCGATTCTTTAAAACTCCGAATGGCCTTACCTTCATTCCATTTACTAGTGTGACATTGAACCTAGTAGTCTCGACGGGAGGGTTTTCCCAGGCCTACAAGACTGTGTGGCTCAAGACACTAACCCCTGCACCCGTGTCTACGATTCCTTTCCATGTCATGTCTCCTAGGGCCAGGATAGGTAGCACAACGTGCATCTCGGTGCCCTCCCAAAAAGCATTTACATGCAAAGATTTAGGTATTGAGTGCAGCATCAAGCTCGGTATCTGTGTGACTGCATCATGCTCATATAGCTCAGCAACAATTTGCTCAATTGGTTCCTCCACCCAGTGCTTTAGTTCCAGCCAAAGTGTCAGATGCTGCCTAAGTAGGTCTCCTAGGATTAGGGTTATTGGGGTGGTTACTAATGTCGTGAGGAGGTTACTCGTCATTTGTCTCTCCTCCATTCCCACACCTCTAGGCCATTGGCCTTGGGTATTTTTTTGGCCGGTGGCTCTAAAGCTTCTCTTGGGTGGTGCTGCTCGTGGCATAGTCTCTTGACCTTGATCGAGAGGGTGAGACTGGGATGCTCACACTAGAGAAGTCCTCAGTTCCATCTTCTATAATAGCCTCAACATCATTCAGGTTCTCTTGGGCTTCCTTTACCCACTCCTTGACCTTTTCAATCGCTTCTAATTGGCGCTTTAGGTGGGGGTACTCCCCTACCTTAGCACTCCCTTTCTCTGCTATTCTTGGAGCGGTGGTTTCAGCCTTAGCATCAGTTACCTTCCTGTCACTCACTAGCATCATCTCTCCCTCAGTTTTGAGAGTGATCTTAGCATCGATTTTCTTCTTTCTTCGCCTATGACTCTTCTTTCCTATTGAGGCAGCATCTAGGTTGCTAGGCCTAGACAGTGATATGCTGGCCTGCCGCGTTTGTGCACGTTTCATGACATGCAATAAGATGGGTGTATCCTCACTATCAAATGTCTCAACGCCAAACAATCCCAAAGGTACTGATGGTACATTGCCTGAGGTCGAGGATGGCCTTTGTCTAGGCCATTCCCTAAAGAGATGGGTGATGCCACACTCGACACACTTGAGATTAGCTCTCTCCCTATTAGCCTGCTCTTTTTCTGGGCATCGTATCGATATGTGACCAGGGTGACCACAAGTCCAACATGTGACTAGGTCTTGGGTTGGCCCTAAAAAACCTCTACCTCTTCCCCTTCCTAACGCCATCATTGGCATTGGTTGATAGTCCGTGAGGACTAGATTACCCTCTTCATCATACGAGATGTAAGGACTCCTCGTCATTGGCCTCTTCCACGTAGTGGATGGGAGCGTCACTCGGTGGATGTGTCATGGAGGGTCCAGTCGGTCTGGGTATGCTCGTGGGATTGATCTCTAATCTAGGAACAGCCAGTTTTGCATCTTTAGGTATTGGAAGGGCCAATGGGGCTCCTCTTCCGAAGAAGTTAGGTGGCCTATTCCCGTAATATGGTGAGTTGTACTGTTGTGCATAAGGAAACCTTCTTGGCAATCAACAATGCATTGCGTTGTGGCCAAACCTTCCACAATTTGCACAAGGCCTGGATCTTGGATTCTGGCACTCGGCAGGGATGTGGTTGCCTCCACAGTGCACACACTAGACATGCGGTCTAGTGGGTCTCTTTACCAACTCCTGCAACCGTGCTAGCTCTATCCTGACTTTAGCTAGCTCTTGGTCTTGTGCCGTGCTCTTGCCCTTATCCTACATGTCAAGGGCTAATCTCTTGCTATAAGTTGTGGCTTTCTTTGTGGTTCTTTGGCTAGAGCCATCTTGATTCGAGCTTCTAGTGCTTCTCTCCCTAAGATGGTCATCTATCCTTATCACCTCATCGAAAACCCTAGTGAGCACATCTCTCTGCAAGCTTGAGTTGCTTGCCAATGCCTTGTAAAGTTCCTCGCTGCAGATTCCGTTTATAAAAACGGTAAAGACCGCTCTCTCGTTTGGTCATTCATTGGTAAGGATTCTCTTAAACAAGCTATGCTCATAAGTGACATAGTCTCTAATGTCCTCTTTGTCCTTCTTACTAACATTCATCAGTCGGACTATGAGGTTGTCCGAATACACTGTCTCTGAAAATCTCTTGATGAAGAGATCCTTCAAGCGATTGAAGTTCGTTCACTCTGTTGCGTCTAGGCTGGTGTACCATGTCCTTCCCTTATCACCCAAGCAAAGTCTGAAATCTTGTGAGAGTTGGGTGAGGTCCGTGAGACCGTTGGCTTCGCAAACCTGCTCAAACTGCTCCACGAAGCTATAGGGGTCGTTGCTGGCCCGGTACTTGTCTAGCTGCTTGGCCACTGTAGGGATCTTGTTGTGGCTCTTTGCCCCCTGCGTGACTCCTAATCCTGTGAGCAAAGAGGTGGCTAGTGCAGTTGCACTCTATTACGCAGTTGTGTTGTCTATGAGCCGCTTGGTGACAAGCTCGCTCAGCGTCAGGTCTGCCTCTAGCTCCCTCTCCCTCTCTACGTTCGGCCCTATCGTAGCCTTACCAGCTAAAGCTAGAATGTGTCGTGTCTCATGCACCTCTAAGCCTTACCACAATTTCCTCGTCCTTTGCTCATAGTTATACGCCGTAATGCTCTACGGTGCTTTCCTAGCTGCCTTCCTCTCTTTCTCAAGGCTCGTAACTACTTCCTCAATCGGTCTGCTGTGGATCACGGTCCTTCTTAGCTGATCGTATTGGTCAACCATATGCTGCAATTCGATTGGGAACTCGCCCAAGTCCAACTGGTCATCCTCTCGGTCTGCATCTGCTCCTGACATTTCTGCAGTCTCTTGCTCCACCTGATTGTCGATCAGTCCAATCAGCTCGGGTAGCGACTTGCCCTCAATCCTATCGTCTTCGAACTCTTCGGGGTTTTCAGGGTCCTATTAATGGGGCTTTGTGGCACCCAGCTACGTCTCAGGGTCTGCTCCTACTGGTGGGTTCTTTGAATTATTATGATTCTATGTGAGTTCCTTGTTATTGAAAGTAGCTGTCAATTTTATTCACACTTGTGCTTAGTGCTTTCCAGTGCACAATGCCAAATAAAGCTTTCTCCCTTTTAGTGCATTTTATATGATGAAATTAGCGTGGGGTGTGAATGCAAAATGAACAATGCAGTTCTCGCTTTTCCCCCTTTTGTTCGTAGCCTAATATGGCTCTAAGTGCATTTCTTGGCTATCCTCTCGTATTGTCTAGAGTCTATGCTACACACTGTACACCCCCTCAAGGCCAGATTGGAATCTAAGGGTTAGTTTCAGCTCTAAGTCTTGTCTGTTCTATGGCCTGCTACTAGAGGTTGACTCTAGGTTGACCAGGTGTGGTTTCTCCAATTTCTGGCTTCTGAGAGCCGGGTCAGATACGCAAGGATGTTTGGGGATATGTTTGTAGTAGCCTTGGCCTGAGGAGATGGCTCACTTACCAATTTAAAATGTTCTGCCTTGGTTCGACTATTTGATGGCGGTGCAATCGGACGGGTTGGTCCGAGTCTAAAAATGGATTCTACTACCACATGGCAGGGTCCAGCTGAAAGAGTCAAATGGTCTGATCGGACCAGGTGGTCCGAGTCTAAGGTGGTGCATCCGATCGGACGAGTGGTCCAATTGAGCCATAGGTGGTCCGACTCCAAGAGTCGGACAGTCCGAGAGGGAAATTAGACACTTGCAGCTTGGTCCAACTGCGTTTGTTGCAACGTAGTTGCGAGGATGCGAGTGACGAATGCTACATGTGGGGGTCCTGGTACAAGTTCCAACTTTCCAGATCAAAGAAGCACAACTTAGAGAAGGTCAAGGAATACCTGAAATGGTTGGGCGATAGTAAAACGATTGTGGATAAAACCCCTTCTGTACCTACACTCACACACACTCTCTCAAGCTCTCTCTCTCTCTCTCGATGTCTGACTGCAAAATGAGGCCTCCCCTGACCTTTTAAGCCTCTTATTGCCCTGCTCAAATCTCCTTCAGCCTTATGGTTGCCCCTCTTGCACCCATCTACTCAAGATTTAGATTTTATGCCCCTTTCTCCCAGTTTTCAGCCTGCTTTCAGCAGTAAAAACCCTTGTGCTTTCCCTATTTCCTTGGTCCTAATCCTATCCAAGCGCAACAAAAATAAAAAACAGTGGCTAAGGTTGATTTATCCACTTGCCTACTCAACAACAAACCAAAATACTTACTGGTTTCGAAGATCAAACCACCTAAATCTCCTATCTATCTCAAGCACCGGTTTGGGCTGAAAACCCTACCTCTATGCTCGATTCGAAGTGCATGGCGCTCAAGGCTCGATTCTGTCGGTCCCAGCAACGGAACCAAAATGAAAGGAGCTACAAGCTCAACCCTCGAGACCTACGAACCGCTTATTGGTCAAGTGTTTCAAGCCGAGCGACCATGACTACCTCTCACATAGCCGACACGCTCTCCCTACCTATGGGATGTAGTGAGCTTACCTTGATGCTTGATCAAGTACCCTTCTCTCTTGTGCACACCGGTAGCTGCACGATCCTTGAGGCAAGCTCAAGCAATCTCAATCCCTCTCCAACAAGCTCCATCCTCCATAGCCGCGCAAGAGAAGAGAAGAGAAGAAGATGAAGAGAGGAGATGGGGAGCTTCTTCTCCTCGGTCCCTCACTCTCACACACTCACTCCCTCACTCTCTCACACTCACTCACTCCCTCTCTCAAGCATAAGTAAGAAGGCAAGAAGAAGTGAAGAAGAAGAAGAAGCTTTTTGCCACACACAAGAATGAGCTTCTCATTCACTTTTCAAGTTTATATATATGCCCTACTTCCCACGGGTAGTCATCCTCAATTTTACATGGCCGGCCATGGCCTAGGTCCTTTTTCTCTATTCTCTCACTTCCTAGCTAGTCCTATCGCCCTTCTAAGTTGAAAATTTTTACAGGAGGGAGCCTGGAGTTCTCTTACAAGGATTTGAGAGCGCCTTTGCCGGCTGTGCCTTGGACTTTTGGCGGTTGTTCCTATGCTTTTGGATTTTTTCTAGACTTATTATTCTTTTGGGCACCTTCTCCATGCCTGTCCTACGCCTTTTCCTACTTCTTAGATTTTTCTATTTTCTCACTTTTTTCCTGTTGTTGCTGGTGTTGAGGTAAACAATCGCTAGATGAGGTCAACCTGAATGGGTTTGTGAGGAAGACCATTGAGACCTCAGAAAAAGCCTTGGCAATGAGAGGGCAGCCCGTTGGAGGAGAATCTCCCACCACCAAGGCTAAAAGAAAAGCTTTGTCTTCAAAGGCTAGAACAATCGGATTTAGTGGGGTCCTCACCACGATCATCAGGAAAGCCTTGGGACACAAGAGCAGGAAGAAGGAGAAGATGAGGTGGACGAAACACCAAGCAGGTTGCGATCCCACTAGGAATGGGAGGCACAGTCCAATGAAATGACACTGAGTGAAGAAGAAGAAGGCAAGGAACAAGAAGAGAAAATTAGCTGGGGAGAGGCTAGGAAGACAAATAAGAAAACTGCACAAGAATAAAAGGAGGAGGAGAGGAGGAAACAAGAAAAGGCGGACTTGCAAAGGGCCCACAGAGAGTCCAAATGGGCCAAGGAGGAGAGAAAGAAAATGCAGGAAGAGGAGGAGGAGGAGTTGAGGACAAAAGAGGAGGAAGACATGGCCCTCACCACGTGCAGGTCCATTGAGCAGCAGTCCAAGTACAATGAGCCAGTACGCGCAAGTCCCATCAGAAATGAAGGGCCGAGATCAAGTGCCTATGTGCCTGACTTCGTGCCACCTGCACTGCAAGAAGGCAAGGGCAAGGCCTCGATCAGCCCCATCCCTACCCTCCTGATGCCCGCTACCACCACCTCCATCTCCACTCCCAGTTCTATGACCTAGGTGGACACCAGCAACTTAATGGCTTTGGTTTAGTACTTTGTGAATAAAGAAATGGGCCAAGGAGCAGGAGAAGGAACCCCCTTGGTAGGGACCAAAAGATTGGCTGCGGTAGACTCCGAGTCAAGGCGAGACCCTAAGAAGCAAAAGGTGGCATGCTCTACAGCCTCTGTCCCTGTAACAAAGAGGCCACCCGAAGAATACGATGAGTACATCAAAGAGCTCCTCTCTGAACTAGAGAGAGCCAACGAGGAGAAGAGAACCATGGTATCAAGGCTTGAAGTTGGAAAGGAGGCCATGGCCGCATTCCAATTGGAGAGAACATGCCAAATGGCCATGGCCTAAAGGGAAGTCAATGAGCTGAAAGAGCAGCTACAAGCTAAGGAAGATACATAAGCTGAATGGTAGGTGCACTTGAATAGAGAAATAACACTCTATGAAGGTCTGTAAGCTCAAATGGAGAAACTCACTAAAGCCATAGAAGAGCTAGAGGAGCTGAGGGAGGAAAGAGCTTGCAGGTATGAAACAGAGGTGGAGAGACTAACCCAAGAGGATACCTCGACACAGGAAGAGCATCAAAAGCTAAGGGCAGAAATGGAAGACCAAGAATGAAGGTTGACAATGCAAGCCCAAAGGCAAGGGGAAAGCCTCGAAGACATGAACAAGAGGGCGGAAAAATGGACGAATCAGAATGAAAGAAGGTCAAAGCCTTGGTACGTCGCCTTGCTCAAGCCCAAAAAAAAAAGATACTTGCTGAAAGTAGAGCGGAGGCTGCCCAAGTGAGCTTCCACACCTAATAATGCGCCTTCCTAGAAACCCTATTAGACGTCACCCAAGCAGAGGAGGGAGAGTACATGGAGAAAACGAAAAAGAAATTGGGAATGGCTTGTAGGGCACTAAAGGCCTGGACTATAGATGTCGCTACAACCTAGTGGAGTTGGCCTAAGCTTGGAAGAACAACACCATTATCTCCTATTGGCAGGCTTAACCTCATAGGAAGTGGATGCACTCGCGTTCCTCAAAGAGGAGCAGCAAGAGCCAAGCCGGCAAAGGGAGGTGGACGTGAACTTTGAAATGGGATCACATGAAGACGAGCTTGTCCCACCACCTCCTTCCTCGAGGCCTGAAGAGCAACAATATGCAAACAACTCCGCAGAAAGAAAGGCGGCACTGAGAGAAAGAAGGAAGCAAATGGTGGAGGAGACAAGGAGAAAATGGAATGCTAGGGGAGTGAGGGCACCCCAAGCACCTATCCCACCATGTGCGGACGACACCCCAACAAGCTTCCACGCCGACCTCATAATCTGGGAGAGGCAAGAAATGGCCAAGAGCCCCTTCGACCTCAACTTCCAATTTCCCACCACCTTGCATAGAGTGTTACCTATCAAGGTGGAGGAGGAGGTGATTAACATCGGAAGTAGGCTTGGACAAAGATGGCTAGAGGAGAGAGAGAAGAACCCCACATTATGGGCCACAGATTATACCAAATTTTGGCAAAATAAAGTTTTTGAAGTACCATGGTCTGTGCTCGGCTACGAATGCCAATCTACATGGAGAAGAAGGGTCTATGACATCAACCCGAACACTTGGATGGCCTTTTGCAACACTCAACCCTTCGCGTGGAACTACCCAAACTTTATGTGCTACCCTCGAAGGGTGGGAGTGGATTTTAACTCCAGTGTCCACGACCATTATGACTTCCCTGTAATCTATAATCCTCATTGTACTACATATGAAGATGCCCTGGTCTTCACGTTAGAAAACTTGTATGATACTTTAATTCAATTCACTAGCAAATTCTCTTCATGCCTTGCCTTGTAATGATCTTAGATTGCTTAGGATACTCCTTAGGCAAGACCCCACCCCACAGGAGCGCGGCCTTCCAATGCTCCATTTTGATCCTAACGCTATATATAGTTGTGCGATGGCTTGGCTAATGATGTGAGCCACTCTATTGCCTTCATTTTGCTTAGCTCTACTAGAGGATATGAATGATAGCCGCTTCACTAGTTGCAATCATTCATTCCTCTCCACCACCACCCTTCAAGTCCACCTAAACCTCAAGGGGTATCTCTAAAGCTGCCAATTCCTTAATAAATCTATTAAGCCCCCTTCTCCACCTCACTCCGATGACAAAGATTAAACTTCTATCATGACTATATAACTTTATTATTATTATTATTATTTTAAAAAAGGAAAGAAACAAGGAGAAGAAAGAAAATGGAAAAGATATCACATGTCGCCACCGCAAGTTTCACATCCACCACAGCTACTACATCTAGGGGTCCGCAAGTTAGGTGCATTTGGTGGCTTCGGTCCGCGACCGGCTCCATTCCTAACCCTGTAGCCTTATTTGATCCTCCACTTCCCACTTAGGGCACATCAAGGGCATGACATGCCCAGGGAGATAACACTCGCCTGTGGTTAGACATGTCACCCTAAGCTCCATCCCAGTAGCATGCGCACAATGCACCACGCGACAATGGCACACACCCGCAGGTAATGCAACTTTCTTTTCTTTCTAGGTAATAGCCGAAGGTCCCATCACTAGCTTCAGAGATCCCATCATTCATGCAATGCCCTTCCCATCCTACGCCATGTGCCATCAGGTAAAGCATAATCAACCAAGGGGCAGACACAATAGCCACAATCAAAAAGTGAGTGAAGAAGCTCATTGGGAACAATGCAGGTGAACTCAACCACGGAGAGTCAAATGATGGATCCATTTAGCATCACTTTCAATTTCAAAGATGGAATTGTCCCTCAACCTCCCTCCAATACCGGGGATCATATTTAATGCAAGGGCCTTTCAGTTCCAAAAATCCCTCCAATAGGTCCATAAATCCCTCCAACACCAGGGATCATATCCAATGCAAGGGTGTTTTAGTTCCATCAATCCCTCCAACAAGTCCATAAATCCCTCCAACAACACACCTCCCAACACGGCTTGTACACAAACTCAAAAAGCCACTTGGCTGCTCTAACAGCAGAGTCCGACTCACCACCCAACAAGTGCCATGGGCCTCGCACTCAACTAGGAGGTGGTAATGTTAACCCTCAAACGAACAAGGTGAAAAATCCAAAAAATCTAAAGCAGAAGACAAAGCCAAAGCAAAAGTAGAATGGAGAACGAAGGCACGCCAAGAAAAATCAGGAAACACAAGAAGTGTGAAAAATTCCTAAATCAAGAAGAGGCACTCAAGAAAAAGCACAAGTCAATACTTTTGTAAAAGAACGCAATGTGCACCATGATTTATTTTAAGAGCACCGAGCTTTGACTTGTGCAAATTATAAATGTAGATGGGCGGTAGGAAGGACGCTAGAAAGATAGGAGAACAATGGAAAAAAGGGCCTATGCCATGTAAAAAGGGGATGACCATCCAAATGGGATTTAGAGCTTTGTATATAAAGTTCAAAAGATGAATGAGAGCTCATTCTTTGGTGTGTAGCAAAGTGGACTCTTTCTCTTTTCTTCTTCTTCTCTTCTCTTCTTGCTTGTGAGTGAGTGAGTAAGGAAGTGTGTGAGGGTGAGGGATCTTGGAGGTGAAGTCCTCCTCCATCTCTCATTTTCTTCTTCTCTTCTCGTATCTCTCGTACGACTATGGAGGATGGAGCTTGGAGATGGAGGTTTGAGGATGCTTAAGCTTGCATCAAGAATCATGGAGCTATCGGAGTGCTTGAGAGAGGAAGCAACTCCATCGGGAATTAAGGTAAGCTCACTACACTCGTAGAGAGGGATGGCACATTGGCTATGTGAGACATAGCCATTAGTGCTCGCTTGAAACGCTTGAATAATAAGCAGTCCGTGTGACTTGGCAGTTGAGCTTGCACTCGCCTCTATATCATCGGTATGGTAACTCAAAGCATGACTAGCATAAGTATCCTCGATAGGGAAAATCACAACCTCCGTACTTTCAGCAGCATAGGTATTCATTGCATAAGTGCTCAATTTCTTAGTAAATGCATAAAAAATATCCGTAGTAGGTTGTTGTTTAGCCTCGATAACAAGTACTAAAGCTTGGGCAAAAGCTTGTGCTTCCTCTGTAAGTTTATCATTCTTTGGTTATATTTACATTCTTAATTCCTCCTCTTTCCACATCTGAAATACCTCCTCTATCTGTCTTCATGATTCTTCCTCATTTTGCCTCCTTTGTTCTTCCTCTTCTTGCTTTTTGCATTGTTGCTGTTGATACTTATGTGCTGCAGTAAGCCGCTTGCATATATTCTCAAATTTCTTCAAAAATCGATAAGGGACATAAGTTACATAGCCAAGATCACTCATCTTTGTATGAATTGACATCTAGCACTTGATGTATCTTTTGTATATAAAGCACATGTTTATCCTTAGACTCATCCAATTTCATCAACATGGACTTATAAGCTTCAATGATCATTAGATACATAACCAAAAGTTGCATCCCAACTACATTATCTATATATTTAAGCTCAAGCAGCTTTTGAAGATACTCCATAACCTGCTCTATATATTGTTCCAAAAGTATATGTGCATCCATATCCATACCTAACTCTTCACCTTGGCCTTCGCATCGGGTTCACCAAAAAGATGTCAAGATAATTTATGCGGGGAAGACACCGGGTCTCTCGCTGTGGGAGTGAATAAGAGTAGTAATGGATGGACAGATGTATATGATGTTAGAGAGATTCTTAAGCAAGGATTGACAGTAGCAAGAGATTAGGCAAATTCTTGTATGAGAGCAGAGATGATGATAGAGATTACATAGAGTAGAGATCAACGAGACATGAAACAACACACATGCAAGAGAGAAGAGGCTCAAAGCATCCCAAAACCAATTCTTGATTAAGAAAACCTGTTTACAATGAGTTTCCCCTTCATCACGTCCTATTTCACCCTATTATACCGAAAAACTCGCACCAAATACTAGCTTCTACTCTATTGCTTAGACGGCAAATCTGATGGTTCCTTAGTTTCGAAAGGGGGGTAAGACCTCAGGACACCTAATTAGAATTATCATGGATCGCTTCTTCTTCCTTCTCCCCATCTAGAGTATTGTTTGTTACTAGAAAACTATAATCGCATGTCGTGTGAATTCAAGAGGCCTCCTATTTTCATGAGATCTCCCAAAATTGGCTGAAAAGCAACTTGCTTTTTGTAGGATACCTTAATCTGGGAGTTTTCTATAATTTTTAGAATATTTACAAAAAATAATGTCCAAAATATCAAAAATAGGCTAAAAGTATCCAAAGCTCCCATAAATTTAAACCATCCATACTATGGATACTAACACTAATGACTAATATGACATTGACTCTCTAGATTAATAAGAAAGCTAGATGATGATGCACTCGAGGGTTTTTTCACACCGTGTCCACGTATAGCGGCATGACAACATGCTAAATTATACACGTGCTACATCAGTTGATTATCAAATTGAGGCCAATTAGAAGTTTTTGGAACCTAGTTTACCATCTCTATACCATTACATGCTATTTCAACGAGTACTTCAATAAGTAAATTAGATGTAGTGTTCAAAAAAACTGGAACAGATTGAAAATTGAAAGCCTATATATCACATATAGAAGTCATGCTATCGTAAGCATAAACACTTGAATCAATTGAAAACAAAAAATGTATTTGTTAACAGTACAAGGATTGTATATTGTGTAAGTCAATCTATACACTATAACTTTCACATGCATTGAAGCATCTTAATGCTATATAAAGAAAGAATTACAAATAATTTGCACGATCATGAGATCCCTACAAGGTTAAAGAGTTGATGTCTATAATGGTAGTAAAGAGTGATAATGATCTTTGTATATATGTTTATGGCATGTAAAGCTTGTTTTTGCACTTGCATCTCCAAGCTTCAGGATAATATTCTAGAAGTCCTACTTTCTTTCTACCAGGCTGTATGGGCACACGAACTGCTTTACATGGTAGGCATTTATTGCATTTTGATATACAAGTAGGAGGGCTAGAACCCACAAGTGCCCTCATCTTTAGTTCTCTTTGAAATCTACCCATTTGTTGTTCATGATGGTTTGCCCAAATCCAACTAAAAGATCTTGCAATCTGCAAGCAAATTTGAAACATGCAATATGATTGTTACTTCAAGGTTAGAATATGATGAAACAAAATCCACCAAAAACTCACATTTCCTTTTTATAGGACCAAAGCCCTCGATTGCAACCACGTCATCAAATGGTTACCCTTAAAGTCTACACTAAAAAGTATGATGTATGATAGATAGACACTTTATAGTATATCATCTTGAGTACAACAATTTAGTTTTGTAAAGTATGGTGTGTGATAGGCACTCCATACTATATCATCTTAAGTATAAAATCCACCCTTATCATTAAAAAAAAAGGCTTGCACAACCTTATGCTGCACGATGCTCCTGTTGTACTTTTTAGGGTGGTAGCCTTTGGAGTTATAAAAGAGCAAGGATAAGTTTTTTTTAATAAAAAAAATCTATGTGGTTAATCATTTGGGTTTTGTATGGGTGTTTTGTGTGGCAAACAATAGTGAGACTCTTGTGCAAAGAACAATCTAAGTGAGGTGTCATGGAACATGTGATGGGTGGGTGAAATAGATGGATACGCATGAGTCCCTGGGCCAATCAATCAATCAATCAAGACTATGATAGGTCATTTTCTAAAATACTACTACTAAATATGAAGCCAAGGGGCTCAAAATATGACTGAATTTTTCCTCCCTCTGATTTCCCCTTTAGCCGACATGATTTGGCTCGCCTGTCCTTCAAAAAGCCGAGCAAGCTTTTTTAAAAAAAATAAAAATAAAATAAATCCCTTGGGGGTAATTGTTTGTTTGACGTGATGGAGCTAATTTTTTAATATTGCCCACATTATTTCAAACCTTTAAAAAAGCTGGTAAAAGCGGGGGGTAGTAGCCCATGGCAGCTTCATCGTGCTGTTGTCGCTGTCGTTGTTCTTGCTGTTGCTCTTGCGTTGATGGCGATGGGATGTGGCCTGCTTTTATTCCCTCCCCCCCGCAAAAAAAAAAAAGGGAAAAAAAAACCCCAAAGAAGGAGAATTAAAGAATAATAAGACGATCATTGCAATTCTTTTCAGACAATAGTAATGTAATCACAGATCCATATGGAGTGCTATAATCACAATTTCAAGTGACACTGTAATTTGAGTTGTTAGCATTAATAAGGCGAAGAACCAGATGCTCCATATATAGCCACCGATATGTGTAAGTATTATATGCTCTTGACAGAATGATGCATCATTATACAGCTACCAATAACAATATTAATGCATGGGTTTATATAATCAAAAACATATTGTTGAGATGTACGAGCGTATGATTCAATCCATGCGACTACTAGGACGTAAGGATTGGATGGAGTTACCTGTAACTGAAGCTGCATTTCTGCTTTGTAGTTGGACTGCAGCTGCTGTGGATAAGTTATCAGCAGATCTTGATGCCAATATTGATATTGATCTTGTGCTGAAGACCGCGGTGATCAATGTTGAAGAAGCTGATTCAGGCTGGCTGATCAGTAAGAGAATTACAATCAAAATCAGAGGAGGAGGAGGAGGAGGAGAAGAAGATGAAGAAGAAGAAGAAGAAGAAGAAGAAGAGCACCAATGGCTAATGCTCAAGTTATCTAATGAATCAGATCTGCATGTAAGTCCTGAGCAGTAGTTTGTGCAACCCCTCATAATTGGTAGTACCATCACGAAGCTGGGAATGGAAGGGAGAATTGGGGGCTTAACTATCAGAAGATTGAGTAGAACCAAGTCAGAGGCCACAAGAAGCTGAGAATTAACATGCAACGGTCGCTCTGTGCAGGACATGAATCTGGTACTAGATTGGCAGTCGACCGAGTTGTGATAATAACGAGTCTCATCCATCAACTAATGATGAAGCGCCTACTAAATCAGATAGAGAACATAATGATTAAAACGGATGTTCTCGGGCTCTGAGCCTTGAGGGGAGTGCGCGTGGAGGCTAGAGCACAGGTCAACCCATGTTGCCCAGAGAGATGTAGGAATAGTGATGACAGGTGCAGGCACTGCGGCATTACATGCTTCATAATGCAGGTATCATCAATGAGGGCTGTGTATTGATGGAGTGGACTGGATTGGGGCCAATGGATGGACATGAAACAGACACACAGCCACAGGCAGAGACAAATTACACAGAGAGAGAGAGAGAGAGAGAGTATGTTTCAGCCCAAAAATACTGCCACACAGACAACAAAAATCATAAAGAAGAAAACACAGGCACCTGCAAACCAGAAGTTTCAACCCACCAAAAAACAAAAAATATAATATCTACTGGGATGGGAAGTAGAATGGCATGTGTTGCCTGTCCCTAAGCAAACAGACTAATAACCAATTAATCGCTAATTTCCTGATAATAGGTTACGTTGTAGGGTATCAGATATTTAATTCTGCAGCCAAGGTCTGGTAAAGAGCATGCTCTTTTTTTAATATACCTAAAGGGGAAAAAAAAAGAGAAAAAAAAGGGTGAATTCCATAAACTTTTATGCTATTTAATAATAAAAACGATCAGTGGCAGTACAGGTTATTTTTCTGAAAAAGAGATGGAGCAATAAACAAACTGGGGGTAGTGGTGGTGTACTATATATAACTAGAGCATAGTAGCTTCTACTGTTAGGCTGATGGGATGTACAAAGAAACTCTCTCTCTCTCTCACCCTCACCACACAGCTCACCTCATCATCTAAATAATCCATCTGATCTAATATAGCAACTGACTGCTACATTGCTTACCTGCACGACAGGTTGATGTGATATCAATTGCTTACCTGCACGAAAAGAGAGAGAGGGAGAGACTCAGAGAGAGAGAGAGAGAGAGAGAGCGCTGCAAGAGGGTGTGTCGGGTGCATCCTCAACAAGACAGTGTGCCTGTGTCAGAATTCAAAAACAAGACCCAACAGTAGAGAAATGTTAAATAGCATATCATTGCCTTGATCATGCTGCACTCTGGTACAAAACCAAATCAATGGAAAATGAGAATGCCAACAGTATCAGTAAGGACCCGGGAAAGCAGAGAAAATGTTCACAAACTACATCGATCATCAGGATAATAATATAAGGTCGAGGGGGGGTGGAAGATTATATCGATTAGGCTGCATTAATTAGTGTGAAGATTCAGGAAACGAGTACGTTGAATACCCGTAAGTATTCACGCAACTATAGTAAGTACATTGAATAGCCCGCCATTTTAGCAATAGCAAAACAATTGTCAATAACCAAGCGCTCAATCATGGCACAACAAACTTGCTACAACAATGCAAAGATTACATTGAGTAATGAAAGGACCCCTTGAGATTATTATTATCATTATTACATGATTACTTGCAATAGGCTATGCCTATAAAAGGAGGATAAATTATTATTCATAGCCCTCTTACATCTTCATCTTGATTAATTAAACAGCATCAACGGCTCCCCATATTTCTCCATGAAGGTTGAACTATTCTTCTTCCTATTTTCAAATGACAAGTGTGTGACACCCACACTCATCCATTCCAATTCACAACCCGTATAGCGCCCATAGCATCATCCATATCCCACCTAGCCTTGTTATCTTATTTAGATCCTTCCTCATAAGTAAATTCTTCATTATCAAACCACACCCAAGCTTCCTTTTCCTCCACTCACTCTTGATAAGTTCATCATCCTACAACACACATATGTAGAGCACATACGTCACATCTTCCTGGTACATGACATGTAAAAATTGCTTGGTACATCACATCTTCTTGGTAAAAGACGTGTGTGGTAGCATTGTCTCTTCAATATGCTTTTTGTCAAGGTCATGGTGAACTTGTATGAAGCTTATAAATTTCAATATTGTTTTCCTATTTCTATCCTCCATTCTCGTTCAACTTCTAGTTCTAAACATACTATGTGTTCTCTTAACACGTTACCCGCAATAGGAAACAAAACCAAGTTTTTTCTTCTTTTTTTGGGAAGTTGCCAAGTTAGGAGCTTTGCTCTTTGTTTTGCAAATAAAACACCTCAACACCAATATAATTGAATACCACATTGACCAAATATATATTGCTTGCATTGAGCACCGAAACGCACCGAAACATCATGGAGGCCATGTGACAAACACAACTTAGAAATCAAATTTACTGTGAATTTGAGCGTTCCCTCACGTGTCATATGGAAGGAAGGTCAAATGATAAGAAGAACACCATTAAAAAGGAGAAAGTCCGATATCCTCAATCAAGGAAAGTGATAGAACTTGAGGAGGAATTGCCCACAATCCTCTTTTAGGACCCTATCATGAATATTGAATTGTCTCGATTATGGCACCCTTAGTCCTCCTTTGTAACATATATTCATAACACCAATGTTTTATATACAAAAGGAAGTACTCATGTTTCATCCAATGTCCTAGTCAAGTATATGTGGCTTAGCCTTTATATCCTTGCATTTGAATGTGAATGGGCCCATGCTTCTTTTGTGGCAAAGGAAAGTTCCTAGAATGAAGAAATGCAACTACAATGTCAATGTATGATAACTACCATAGGATAACCATGGGCACTTAGACATTATACAAGAGTTTGATGTTGTTCTTGGAGAGGCCTTGAAGAAGTATAAAGAGTAAAGAAGGATTACCAAATACTCTATGGTTTCTACGTTTCCATAAAGTGTATATCATCCCCATTAAGAATTACAAGTGAAAAGGAGAAGCTAAAGTGTGCACGCACGCACGCACGCACGCACGCGCACGCGCACGCGCACGCGCACACACACACACACACACACACACACACACACACACATACACACAAAGGTTTTTACACAAGTACTGAGTCAAGTTGACAATCTTAACTCCATGAATATATACTTAAAACATGTTCTCAATCTATTCAACTATGATTCATTTTGTGGAGGGTTCAAATATCCATATATTTATAATTACAAATGCTAACAAGATGCATAGATAGCTTAGCCACTAGAAACATGCTGGCTAATTTAGTAGTAGATCATTTTTGTGAAGGATGGACTACATATATTACATAGGGGATCTATGAAATAAGTGTTCACAAAAGTTGTTGCAATACGTGACTCCGTTTACAGCACAATGTGTGCAATACAATGTTGACAAAGTAAGAGAGTTGCTTCCTACAAGATGAGATTGAGCCTCAATTTTTAATGCTTCAAGATCTTTAAAAGAAGTTGGCTTTGATTTGATATAGTAACGCTTGTGCTTTGAAATGGCATAGTATCATTCATTCTCTCTTTTACAAATACGTAATACAGGAGACTCAAACTTAAATTTATGGATGGGGACTACCAAAATATCCATTGTATCACATCACATGTGTGTTTAAGGGATATTGTAAAACCCCTTACCTTACCCTTACTTATTTTGACAATTTTAAACGACCCACTTTTTAACACACACAAATGGTGTTTCCAAAAGATTGAGCACCCCCCCAAAAGAAAAGAATATTTATTTGTGAACATTTTCTAAAACTAAAAATTAGATGCCACCCATCTTTATGTTCTCACATGTTGCACTTACATATTTGAAAGTGAATCCACAAGCTTATGTGCTTTTAATTTGTAGAACTAGTACGTAGTTACATGGACTATACAAGGTCGTAAAGCCACCTCTATTAATAAAGTCACCTGCTCCACTTAGATATTTTAAAGCAAATCCATGAGCTTATGTGCTATTAGGAACTGCTTAATTTGTAGAACTAATTGTTGTTACATGGACCATCCAAGGTGCTAGTTGACAAAATGTGTTTGGAGTAATGCTTGATGTACTGTACAATTATCATTTTAGTACATAACACAAAGAAACAAAGACTAGATTTAAGTTTGTGCTTGAAGATTGACGTATTGACTTTAGGTGGTGGACCTCGTATTTGGTATTACAACGACTTTCTAACCACCCCATGTGGGAGTGCAATAGGGACACTTCCTTTATTAAGTGGGCATAAACATGATAGATATTTTCATCATCTTGCTTCATTCCCTTCCCAAATAGTTTGTCTAAGTTTTTGGGCCTATAAATTTGGTGGGTTATATTGTATTACATAGTATAATCTTAATTTTCCAAAAATATTTTTGAGACAATTGAAACAAAGTATACAAGTCTCCATCCTTGGATAATTAGAGTTTAGTTGGAAGAATATATAATCCACGAGGGCTCATCCATAAGAGGCCCTATATTTCGTATGTGGTCAAAGGGTATCTTAAAAATCCCTCCGTTGGCATATTGTGAGGAAATAAAATAACGAGTGCCCACAATCCCATTGCTATGACTAGCCATTTGCATGATGAGGGTATAAGAATTTCTCAATAAATTGAGAATGCATGTTCATAATGTAATATAACCTCTTTAGATTTTGTCTACACCCATAGTTATAAGATCTTGCTCTTTTATTAATGGTGAATTACATGGAAGAAGGGCAGAGAAAACATATAAATGTGATGAGCTATTCTAGCAAGGCATTTAAAAAGAATCTCAAGAAAAAATATATACTTTTTCAATTTACATGTGGCTTTGACATGATAATTTAGCAAAATGTGACTTTTCATTACTTCATTTGGCTTAAGGTTTGAACTCATGGTTGAAACACTTGAAGTATTACATAACGCAACTCATTATAATAATTAGGATGATACTCAAAATATACAAAAGATAGAAAGAATACAAAAATGATGAGAATGGAATGTGCACACCATTCAATATGATACTCACAACACTCAAAATGCATACAGAATACATAAAATAATTGACAATGTGTTCATTTTGGTGTGGAAAGATATAAATGTTCTGCATATGCAAATACAGAATACTTTATGGACTAATCTTAGACTTTTTCTTGCAGCTTTTATTTTTCACGATTTTTAAACTTTCTTTTTGTGTTCTCTCATAACCTTTTTCTTGACATTTGCATCACCCTTGAATGTTTTATCTTCATTTAGCTTTTTATCTACTCCATATTTGGTTGCCATTTGCTCTCTTGTTGGCCTCCTTTTTTGACCTCCTCCCCTTGGTATTCTTAGGAGCCTTTCTTGTCTTTGAAGTTCCATCTCCCTTTTCAAGTCTTGGTGGTGGAGAGTCTAGAGCTTCACTAGTATCCACATGCCTATCAATAAGAATCTAACTTGAAGAGTGTATAGAGTCATTTCTTTACCACATTTGAGTGATGGATCCTTCTCCTCTAGTACAACACTCTTTGTAAAACCTATTTAGGAATATGTTAGGATCCACAAAATAGTGTAGATATCTTACTATAGCAAAACAAAATGTACACTTACGTTTTAATGCCCCCTAGATCCATGTAGGGAATTCACCATGCACATTTTTTGAAATTTTAGATCAAGTATTGAAACACTCCAGTGTGAACTTCAAGGGAAAGCAACCAAGATTAGCCTACTAAAAGCATTCACATCATTTAACAATAAATGTCTTTGGCATGTACTTATTGGAAACCTTAAGCCTTATGATGGGGAATTATGGCATAATAAACTTCCTTTATTTTTTGTAGGAAAAAGCCTATGATGCTTGTATTGGATTTTCGAAGTTAGAGGATCCACAAAAAATACTCCCCATTTATTTTTCTACTAGTAGTGTGACCATTAAACACCTTTAAGAAAGACAACACAAAATAATTTAGAGAAGACACAACACTTGTAAAACACATGTGGAATATAATAAGCATAAAATTGACCCTTTTGAATGTTAGACACTATGTGCACTAGGAGACATTTTGATGTTTCCATTAAACATCTTTAGGAAAGAAAATGCAAAATTATTTAGAGATTTAGACTAAATTCTTGTAAAACACATTTAGAATATGATATGCATAAAATCAAACCATTTGGATATTAGACAATAAGTTGCACTGGGAGGCATTCTGGTGCTTCACGAATGGCTCAATGCATCTTGTAGGGCCCAACCTACTTTGAGTATTCTCCATCAATATTATGATAGCAATGGAATATGAGGGTTACATATCTTAAGAGGACCAATATCTTTGTATCACCCATTTCCCTATCCTTTTTGTGTGGGAACTTGGTGCCTTCTAGGGATATGTTCAAGTATTCTAGCTTCCCCTCAATCCTAGCATTAACCACCCCTTGTCCTAGAATTTGCATGAGCCTTTGAGGGTTTTCCTTTCAAGTTCCATAGGCTCATTGAACACTTGCTTCTATAGTGACATCTTACACTTAGATAGTGCTCTCATTTGGATTTCTTGTAGGGGAGATATTCTAGATGCAAATGTTTAGTGTATGTTGCATGTATTGGCACAAGTAGCTTGTCAAACTTTTAGCTCAAATGCTTAGTTGTGTAAATATCCTTACTCATTAGAGTGACCATGTGAGCATGGACAACACACATATAGCTATTCTACTAAAACATATAAAGAAGCATTTTCCAATAACTTGAAGGAAAGCAAATTTTATGATTGTCCACATCACAATCATTTAATATTTGTTGCAAATATCCTTTACCAAGCTCAAATATAGAGCTTTTGGTATCAACATATGAATAACTCTGGAGAATTCATCTCTGAAGTTTCAATGACAAGGGAGAGAGAGAGAGAGAGAGACCATAACGGGAAACCGTAATGGGATGCTCCCATGACTGAGAGTTCCAAAATAGGAATTCTTAGTTCGATTTGCATGACCGAACTGACCATCCCAACTTTTGTCACATCAGAATTTTGCAGCAATCGAGAAGGCTAATCAACAAAACTCTCTCCCCCTCGGGGGAGGGGAAAGAGGTATGGTGATTCCCCCTAAACATGTAATGATGCAAGAGTTCGGGACAACTCTCGCAAGATTAATGAGCTCTTTATGAGTCGCCTTTAGCCATGAAGGCTTGGGAATGGGAATCACAGACTCTCTGAAGGCCTCCTTCAATCCACTCTATAACACAAGCTTATTGAACAACTTGCTCGAGCATGATATTTGGCACCCAACGAATGGAAACTGGCAATCCAACGAGGAGGTTTAACGATGCGAGGAGCTCAAGTTTTTGGAGTGGGTTCTCCACCCCAAGAAGGAGCGGAGCAACATCATCAAAACCCTGAAGCCGGTCCTTACAGAGTGCCTTCATGAAATCAGTATGGCAATGAACAAAGAAAGTATATGTTGAATGAAATTGGAACAACGCAATTTGGAAAAAAATGTGAAGAGGCTGCAAACGAAGAAGGTGAGGTGATTATACATGTGTCTATTTCTACTACAAGTCTTAAATTGTGGAACAATGATTTTGAAAGGAAAGCACTTGTTGGCTATTGTCATGGACCTCGATCCCCAATTGATACATGAGATCTTTGATTAGAAACAGTTGGGAGTCCATTGATTGTAGGGTTATTGAGATCAATTACATGCCAAATAACTTCTTTTTCTTCCTATTTGAAACCAAAGAAATGGCCATGAATGTATTAGGTATAGGTCAATGGATGATTAAGAATGCCTTGCTTAACCTGTTTAAATGGACGTTGGACTTTAACCCCAGGATGGATAAACCTGTCAAAATCCCTATATGGGTAGAGCTCACTGATTTGCCAAGGAACCTTTGGCCATTTGTTAAAGCTCTTACTGCTCCACTAGGCAGGATACTAGGGCAAAGACTAGCTAATCTCATTACTTCGAGATGGTTCCCTTAAGTTCTTATTGAAATGGATCTATCCAAACAGATCCCTGATTTTCTGTTAATCAAGAATTTTGAAGGCCACAAGTCCTCATCAAACAACCTTTGACTTAGAGGAATTTACCGAATGCATGTTTTAAATGTTTGAAAGTGGGTCACTACATCAAGGATTGCCCTGAGATGAAACCCAATGAATATGCAACACAAGAAGGTAAGCATGCCTCTGACGATGGATTTCAAGCTCCAAAAAAAAAGAGGTAAAAAACCAAATAATTCTAGTCAGGCAGGAAAAAGTGGCATAAAAAAATTTAATAGCAATAATAATAGATACTCTCCACTTCCCACTTCTATTAGAAGTTCCTGATGACACTGCAGGTTCCAAACCTGCTGAAGGGACCTCGAAGGGGGGGGGGAATGCATCTAATGATTGTGACAATGAAGATGAAATAGTTGGAAGTTCACGGAGGAAAGAAACGGTTCCCAATCTCAATGATAATGCTGATGATGTTGTTATTGAGGATCTTGATGGAAACAATGAGGATTCAAATCAATTTCAGAATCCGGAGTTTTCAATGAGCCCTCAAAAAAATAGCAATGACTTCAATAAAGGTAACAAAAGAAGGATTTCTAAAGTGGGCCAGAGTTTAAAAAACCCATTTGGAAAGATCAACCAAGGGCCAAAGAAGAATAAAAACAAAAAATAGCTGTTATGTCATTAAACTCAATCAAAATTGTCTCTCTAAACTGTCAAGGACTCACTGATCCTTCTCAAGCGGATATCATTAGAAACTGGTTCATGGATAAAAAATCTATTCCAAACCTACTATGCTTACAAGAGATTAAAGATGTAGGAGTAAACCTCACTAATAACCTCAAGAAAATCCTCCCAAACTTTGAATGGTGTACCACAAACCACCCACAAGGAGTGGAGGTAGAGCAGTGGGCTACAATTCAAGATTATCAAGTATGGTAAGTAGAGTATCAGTGGATATAGAAAATAGATGGATTGCAGTCCATTTTAAAATGCTTGAAGAGTTTGCTATTGTCTCTATGTATGCTCCCTACTCTTCTCAAGAACATACCTTACTATGGACTTCTCTTATGCAAATTCATTGTCCACTAATCATGGTTGGTGATTGTAATATGGTTGAAAAAATAGCGGACATGCATTTGCAAAAGGGAAAGGTTATAAATGGGCAAGAAAAAGAGGCTCGGTAGAAGATGGTCACATTCCATGGATTGATTTATGTTAGTAGCAACCATGCTTCACATGGGCAAACAATAAAAAAGGTATTCCCCGAAGGAAAGCCAAGCTGGACAGAACTTATGTGGCATCAGGTTTGCTCTCAACTTTTTCAAACATCAACTGCAAGGTAAGCAAAGACTTAGTCCTTTTAGATCATTACCCAGTATCTTCATGTTTCTCTTCAAACACTGAAATTATTAGGGCTGGATGGTTTCATACAGATCCTGCCCTTTGTAAAGATAGAGAAATCAAAAGGAAAATAATCAAAATTTGGGACATTGTCTTTACTAACTATAGGTTTCCTACAAAATCTTGGACTGAAGCAATTAGGGAAACACAAATTGTCCTGAAAGCTGCCAAACAAGAAAGGATTAACAAAAGGAAACTGGAGAGAAGCTCTAAGTATGCTCTTCTCACTGAACTAGAAAACCAAGTGGATCAAGGAAATGAGGAGGTTCAAGATCATATTCTGGAGATTAAAAGAAGCTTGAGGAAGCTCGAAGAGGATGAATTAGAAGCAATCCGCATGTTCTTAGAACATGGTGGACTGGAAAAATAGACAATCCCACTAAAGAGATGTTTAACACATTGAAGAAGAAAAAAGAAAAAGATCTAGTGCCTATGCTTTAGAAGAAGGATGGCTTGGTTTCCTCAACCAAGGAGAAGAATCTAGAAATAACTAGGGATTTCTTTGAAGAAATCTTCTCTTCTCATTGTTAACAGTCTCCAGAAGCAATACTGGCAAGAGCCAAAATAACAAGAATAAGACTGAAAGTAGTTCCACAATCCCTAGCAAGAATACTAGATGTTGACATCACAGAGATAGAACTCCCAGATACCATAGACATTCTAGCAAATGGCAAGAGTCTAGGCTTGGATGGACTCCCAAATGAATTCTTCAAAGAATTTAAGAATTCAATGTTGACCCCTGTACTAATGGTCTGGAAGGAATTGATTAAATTTGGTGCTCTTCCTGCAGATATTAACCAAGGAATGATCAAACTGATTCATAAGAGAGATGATAGAGCTAATCTATCCAATTGGAGACCCATAACCTGCCTCTCATTAGCATATAAAATCTTTGCGAAAGCTATGGCAAGAAGACTCAATTCACATTTAGATGGATGGCTTAGAAAGGAACAGAAAGGATTATTGAAGGGTAGATTTATCCTAGATGCTATCATTAGCCTTTGGGAGGGTTTTGAACATGCCCTCCAAAAAAAACAAGACTACCTATTCTTCAAAATTGATTTTGATAAGGCTTATGATCGACTAGATTGGTGTTTTGTCTTATAGTCCTTGATATGGACATGGGAGGAAGATTTATCAGATTTGAAAGCACATTATTTGGCAATGCAAGTGCTAAAGTGGCAATTAGTGGAGAGCTGTCAACTTCATTACCCCTCTACAAGTCCATTAGACAGGGCTGCCCACTTGCCCCCTTATTATTTGCAATAGCATCTGATGCATTGGGCTGGTTAATTGAGGAGGAAGTTAAAGGGGGTAGACTCAAAGGAATCAAACTACCGAACAATAGGGACAAGGTACTAAATTTGTTCGCGGATGACAGTTAACAATGATCCATCTTCTCCATAGAAGTCTTTTGGAGATGCATACAAGAATTCTGTCAAGCATCAGGCTCTATTGTGAACCCTAGTAAAACTGGTATTAAGACACTAA
The DNA here is from genome assembly GCF_053477565.2 of Lygodium microphyllum. Classification (NCBI taxonomy): domain Eukaryota; kingdom Viridiplantae; phylum Streptophyta; class Polypodiopsida; order Schizaeales; family Lygodiaceae; genus Lygodium; species Lygodium microphyllum. The sequence goes on along the minus strand of NC_141153.1, from coordinate 124,987,334 downwards.
TTAATCTCCCCCCTTTATGGCTGATTGATGTAGGATGCAAGGAGCTAGAATAAGGCAAAGTTTTCAAACTTCTGGGAATCCCAATGGGGTTTGGGGTCTCATTGAAACAACGATGGGAATGGGTGCTGAGGAAAGTCAAAAGGAAGCTAGATTATCTCAATGGACTCCGGTGCTCATTTGCTGGTAGAATGGTTGTGCCAAAGCATATTTTGGTACCTTCCACAATATATTTCTTAGCATGCTGGAAGCCTTCAAAAGCTGGACTCAAGAAGCTAGAGACACTTGCCAGAAATTTTATGTGGTTAGGTAGCAATGAGCAATTTAAAATCCTTGAGGTAGCTTGGGAAGACTGCATTCTTCCAAAGGAATTTGGAGGACTAGGACTCCCAAACCTAGACAAGATTGCCAATAAGATGGCATCAAAATAGATTCCAAGAACATTCCAATATGAAAATGAAGAGTGGTCTGTACTCATGAAGGCCAGTTGTAGGAATTTCTCTTTCTTGAACTATCCAAGATGGAAAGAGTTGGATCCATTAACAGTTGATTTCAGTCAAGCAAAAGTCAAAGTCAAAGGGTGCTCAGACTTGATGAGGAACATATGGCTTTCATGGCTTACTTTCGAAGATTAGGTCGGCATTTCTCCAATCAAAAACTTCACTCTCCCATGGAGTGCTTCTGACTCTATCTGGCTTAGCATATTTCATGGTTTGGTGGAGGAAGAGCAAATTCATGTCACATACAAGATGCTCAAGAAAGGAATCAAAACAATAGTCAGACATTTGGGACTACTCTTGAGGGGACTGGAAAGATCTAGATACTCTAAATAACCAGTTTCATCTGGCCGGGGAAGAAATCACCTTGATATTGCAGAGAAAAAACTCTTGGGGGCCACACATTTACCGTATGATTCAGCTGAATAAGGAATTTAATGTCAGAGGAATCTGTTGGTTAAATGATAAACCACTTCTACCTATTCAAGAGAGAAAGGAGTCACCAAGAAAGCTAGTCAATAAATTGAACAAGAGATGGCACATCAATTGGAGTCATCACCAATGGAATTACAGATACATCATGATTTGGATTTCCAGCATCTAGCCTAAAAAATCCAGCCTATTATGACTGATTCAGATGAAAGCTGTTTGGACATGCTCCAGAGCTAAAAAGCTAGGCATTGGTACAGGTCTATGCCCTCGGTGTCAGAAAGAAGAGGAAGCCATCCCCCATCTTTTCTTTTCGTGTCAATTTAATTGGAATTCCATGAACCGGCTACAAAAAATGATTTCTCCTTTTCATCCCTCAACCATAACATGGAAAGAATTAATTCTTGGTGAAATCTATGGAGTGCATCCGGTCATTTGGAACTGGCTACGCAGTTTATTTCTGTGCGGCAGATATGGATTTCGTGAAATAAAAAATTATTTGAACAGCTCAATATGGATCCAATGCATTGTTTTAAAGAGGAGTTTTTGTTTCAGGCCAAGACTCAAAGAAAACAATTGGCTAAAGACTGCACCAAGCATCCCTCAGCCTGGAAGAAGAAAAAGGAAGACTCGTACGAATGATTGGGCATCGAGATGAAGAAGTTTCTCATTCATGAAAAGAGAAAGAAAATGGGGCGCAGAGAAGCATGGTTTATTGCAATGTATGAAAAGCCTAATGCCAACACTCTTGATGTAATGGAGAATCAAGTGGGGAAATGAAAAGGTAAGCCAATGTAAATAGAAGTCGGCGTGCTAAATCTAGGCGGGTGGACTCTTGCTTAAGTCCACATTTTGTAATACTCCTCTTTTACTTTTACGTCTACTAATACAACTTATCGTTTGCGCAAAAAAGAAGAAGAAAAAAACATGTGAATAACTTTTTATGCCCTTCGAATTTCTCTTTAGTCATTTAGTTTGTTGGTTCACCCACTTTCTATAGGTTATTGGGACTCCACTCGATCTCCTTTTGTGGGTGTCGATGTGAGAAGAGCTGCTGTGTAGTAGCAGCATTGCCGATGGAAAGAGCCATCGCCTGTGGATTCCCCAAATCAAAGGATTGGGTTTTGCTCCTCCAGCCGAGAAAGTGTGGCTAATCCACAACCCACATGGCTTTTTAGGACAATCCATTGTGGTAAACTGAGCGCTCAAGCTTGTCATCGCAAAAGAAAGGACCGAGCGTCTCATATCTTGCTCTTAGTGGAAGCATTCGAATCTTTGAGAATTTTTGTATACTTCTTGAGTCCCAAAGTGTTAGGAAAATAGCTTCCTCTTATCTTCGTCTCTGCTTGTTGCTTGAGTCCAATCGAGAGTATTGTCAAGTGTGTTATTTCGACACCACCTCAATCACTCAATTGCATGCATGATCAACTCAAGCACTACACGTTCTTGCCAAAAAGTTCATTTTCTATGGCATCTCCATGTGCAAAGCACCTCCACAACATCCAGGCCTAGCAACTCTAAACACCAAGTTAACAAAGTAGTCAAGAGAAATTGAGCACCTTAGTTTTGCATCCAACCACCATCACCTCGACGATTGTCGATCGTTACTTTAATTGCTATTTTTTTGAGGAAAAAGATACTCATTTTCATGCACAATACTGCATAGTGTGCACTTAGGAAGTCTATTCCATGCATAATAATTGATTTGGTAGTCAAACATCGGTATTAGCCCATATTTAGAAGTGTTTGCAAAATCATCTCAAATAAGGGTCTTCACCTCAATTGGGAGCTTCTAGAGGGTTAGAAAATGCATGCTTCGGTACTTTTAAGGGTGGAAAATGCATCAAGGAGCATTTGTGAGAAAAATATTAGCTTTGATAATCTAATAGATCCGTAGTGGTGAGTGTTTTGGCCACATTCAAAAGGCTAACACCCACCTTGATTAGAAGGGCTGACAACCTTGATTGTTCTATCGAGGGCTAGAAACTTATTGAATTTGGGCTTGACTTTTGCTCTCTGCATGGGATACCTCTTAGGCACACCATAAACATGGTAACATCTAGAGGCTGTTGCTAAGTATGGGTATATAAAAAATGGTGGACACCCAAAGGTTGTAGCAAGGGCTTTACAAAGTGTACAGATGATGTAGTGCCAAGTTACACGAGGAGTTTACAAAGCTTATGACAGAAGCATTAGGGCAAGGTTATACAAGGCTTCAAAAAAGTCTATCAGAAAACTGGGAATAGGATTGTTGAGGCTTGTACTTTTGCTTTTGATGATCTTCTTATTCTTATTCTTCTTTTTCTTTTACTCCATGGTATTCTTCTTCTTTCACCGTTGCAAGATAGGCCTTCTAAGACCGCTTTTTGGCATGATAGAACTTCTTAGTGTGTCCGGTCTTTTTGCAAAAGTCACGCATTAGCTGGTCATTTTTGCCTTTGTTCCTGTTTACTGACATACAATAGTTGTTTATCTTTTGCAGTTTCTCCTTTACCTTTAATCTTCTTTTCTTCTTCCCAAAGAGGCCTTAATATCAACCAATTTAGGATTTGGCATGTTGATTAAAGTGGTTGAGACATTATCATAATCTGGAGGCAAACTTTTTAACAATACACCAATGCATATATTTTCATCCATTTTCAGATTTATTCCTACAAGCTAGGTTAGAAGGCTTTCCATGTAGTTCAGATGAGATGCAGTCATGTATTAGGCTTCACGTCTAGTCTAAAGAATTCAATTAGCAATCCATAGAAAACTTTAATTGGGCACCAAACAATGTATCCAATCTATCCCAAGTATCATGGGATGCGTCACATGCATCTACATGATGAACATAGGTGTCATCCAACTCAAGCTTTATGATGGCTTGAGCCTTGTCATCATTTTTCTCCCAGATTGCAGCAAGGGTGGGATCTTGAGGCTTCTTTTCTTGTCCATTGGTGATGACCCATAGGCCCTTCTTCATCAGGATAAGCTTTATGTGAGTTTGCCAGGTATGAAATCTGACTCCTTTGAAGCAACATGTCGGAGAGTCTTTGCCCATGTTGAGTGGTTGGAATAGTAGAAAATCAGCACAAAAAATCTAGATTAGATCAGCAAATGAGCTGATTGTGTCAAAGGACACAAGTGGCAAGAGTCACTAGATGAGTGTCAATAGACACTATGCTTGAATCTTCTTGGGTCTTCCAAATCTTCCAAGATCTCCCCTCCTTGCTAGTTTGATAGGCAAATCTTGCTGAAAACTTCAATGCTCAGTCAAATCAAAGTGTAAGACCTTCAGTGTGCTGGGAGGAGTTAGAAAATGGAGTGAAAAAGAGCTTGAAGAAAAATGGCTATGGAGTCTTTAGGGTTTCTGACAGACCCGATTGGTTTCTTTGATGTAGCAGCTCAATGAATTGATTATTAGGCGAAACATTTGGTGTGGAGAAGGCTTGTGGTGAGCTTTTACAGCCTTAAGGCCGTAGGAAAAATGGCAGACCACAGGACGAGAACGTGTTGTATAACTAGGATCAGGCGCATAATTACAACGGCCACGAATTTTGCGAATGTTGAGCTCAAGATGGCCTAATGTCACGGAGTGATGTGATAAGAAGTTGCGCAGACAGTGCAACAAGAGATCTCTAGAAGAGAGCTAGTTGAGATTTGGCATGTGGAGAGAGATATGAGTGCTCTAAGTAGATAGGGTCCTACATGCTATGGATGCCATGAAGGGTAAAGTGAAGATAGAGGTAGAAGATGAGAGCTAGACTTGAGGTGAGAGGAATGATGAAGAGGAGCTGGAAGAGCAGAGAAGGTGTTAGATTTCATGGATGCAGGAAAAGAGAGCAACATGGAGTGAAGCAACATGCTTCCTCTCTCTATTCTTCTCATTATTTATTCAGCACACTCTTTGTGCATATACAACCTAAGGTCATAAAGACCATTCACACTAGAAGTAGAACCGACTTATTTAATGTACCTAACTGATCTAGCCAGACTAGCTGTGTCCGGTCAAACACACATGAACGAGCTTGATATTCTAACACTCCCCCTCAAGCTCAAGACAGCATATGTACTCCAAGCAGCTGTCTAAAACCACAGAACTTATCGTTACCCAAGGACTTGGTAAAGATATCCGCTACCTGTTTATCTGTCTTTACATGCATAAGATCAACTCGTCCTGCAAGAACCATCTCTCTGATGAAATGGTAGTGTACCTCTATGTGTTTCGTCCTGGCATGATAGACTGGATTCATAGCCAGGAGTACACTACTCAGATTATCACATAGTAACTTCACTGGAGCATCTACATGTATGTCCAAATCAGCCATAAGCTTGAGCAACCATGAAATCTCGCATGCTGCTAATGCAGCACCCCTGTACTCTGCCTCAGTACTCGACAAAGCAACCGTAGGCTGCTTCTTGCTGCTCCAGCTAATCATGCCGCTACCAAATCCAAATGCATATCCACTCGTAGATCTACGATCATATGAGCAACCTGCCCAATCTGCATCCGTGTATCCAGTCAATATCAAGGGCTTATCTCTGACATAGAACAACCCATACTCTACAGTGGACTTAACATATCTCATAATGCGTCTAACTGCATCCAAGTGCGGCTTTCTAGGCTTCTGCATAAACTGGCTTATGAGCCCTACAGCATAGCTCAAGTCAGGCCTAGTGATGGTTAAGTAAATCAAGCTGCCAACCATCTGCCTGTACATAGTCACATCCTCTACTTCAGTCCCAGTGTTCATGTCTAGCTTGACATTCTGATCAAGAGGTGTATCCAGCGGTTTGCATTCAGCCATGCCATACTTCTTCAGCATCTCTATGGCATAATGCTTCTGTATCAGCCATAACCCATTGTAAGCTGGAACTACCTCAATGCCTAAGAAATACTTCAGTTCTCCTAGGTCTTTCATGTCAAATTCAGATTTCAGCATCTTCATTACATGCTGTATGCCCAAGTCATCATCACCAGTGATTATCAAATCATCAACATATATGACCAGCACTACTAAACCACTGTCAGTCTTCTTTGTAAATAGGCTATGATCAGCCCTGCCAACAGCAAAACCCAATCTCTGCAAGTAGTTACTGATCCTAGCATGCCAAGCTCTCGGAGCCTGTTTCAGCCCGTACAATGCCTTTTTCAGCCTGCATACATAATGCTGAAAATGAGGGTGAACATACCCTTCTGGCTGAACCTTACAGATATCCTCTGCTAGGTCACCGTTAAGAAATGCATTCTTAACGTCCATCTGCTGCAATTTCCAGCCTTTAGCAGCAGCCAAGGCAATCACAGTGCGTATGGTTGCCATCTTGGCAACAGGGCTGAATGTTTCCTCATAATCAAGTCCATACTGTTGGGCATACCCCTTTGCGACCAGCCTGGCTTTGTATCTCTCCACACTGCCATCTAGCTTGCATTTGATTTTGTAGACCCATTTGCAGCCAATGGTCTTTTTCCCTTCAGGAAGTGGTACTAAATCCCATGTTTTATTTTCAGCCAAGGCATTCATTTCTTCATCCATGGCTACACACCAATTCTCATCTTTCACTGCTTCAGCATATTCACTTGGTTCTTTGACCTCCATCACTTTTTTCATGTACGCATAATGCTTTGCAGAGTAGCCACTGTATATCAACTTGTCAACAGGGTATCTGACCCTCTACGAGAGCGTCTGAGCTGTGGTGCACTACTCGATTCCCCTCTCTCATGAGGCGGAATATACCTGCTCTGCCTTGTGCCAGGCGTATAGACAGTAGGTATACCAAGTTCGCTGTCTAGGGTATCACCAAACTCATAGCCAGAAGTCATTCTGCTAGGTGTCATCATACCAGATGCATCCTGAATAATTTTCTCTTTTCCTTTGCTGTCCAAGACATCATGTCTCCCCCTCATTGACATACTAGTGTCAGTGGACGGTGAGCTCCTCAATCTCCCTGTCCATGGGGATACTGTCTGACTACGAGGTCCTGTCATAATAGTGCTCTGCTGTAAATCAATTATAGAGGCATGAGTGGAAGGCATATCTACTGGCACTGCAACTGGTGATACATACCAAGAACCCATCTCATCAAAGATAACATCCCTGCTTACCAACGTTTCCCTGGTAGAGGGATCATAGCATTTGTATGCCTTCTTCTCCTGTGAATATCCAATGAAAACACACTTATGTGCTTTGGGATCCAGCTTCTTCCGTTTCTCATCTGGAATATGCACATAAGCAAGACAGCCAAAGACTTTCATGTGACTTACATCCGGCTTATAGCCATACAACTTCTCAAACGGTATTATCTCATGAATACCTGCAATGGGAGTCCTGTTCAAAATGTATACGGCTGTCATAACAGCCTCTGCCCAGTAGTAAAGCGGCATATTCTTTTCATTCATCATAGCCCTAGTAGCTTCCATCAGAACCCTATTCTTCCTTTCAGCTACTCTGTTTTGCTGCGGAGTGTAGCTGCAGGTGAGCTGCCTACAAATGCCATTTTCAGCCAAGAAATCATCAAATTCATTTGATACATACTCCCCACCACTATCAGATCTCAAGCAAGAGATGTAGCATTCAAACTCCTTCTCAACCTGTGCTTTAAATTGCTGAAAAACAGCAAAGACCTCATCTTTTGTTTTCAATATGTAAAGCCAGGTATAGCGACTGTAGTCGTCAATGAAGGATACATAATATTTGGAACCTCCCATAGATACATTATGAGCTGGCCCCCAAACATCAGAGTGCACTAACTGCAATGGACGTGTACTCTGTCGTACATGCCTGACAAATGGCAATCGTGACTGCTTACCGAATTGGCAAGCCTCGCATACATGACCAATATCTGAGTATTGAAACTTTGGTAAACCTATAACCAGCTGTTTCTTTTGCATAATTTACAGCCTTTGCACATTGACATGCCCCACTCTCTTGTGCCATATTTCCAAATCCCTAACAGTGCCAGAACCATGGGCAAACATAGCTGAATTCAGCTCTGGCAAAGAAGCATCAAGAGTAAACATTCTGCCATTCCTGTGACCACGAGCTATCAACTTGCAGCCATTGCCAAACTCTTCAATAAAGCAGCCATGCTTATTGAATCTAACCTGCAAGTTCTGCTCTGACCAACAGATAACAAGTTCTTTGTAATTGAAGGGACATGCAATACATCATGCAAATTTTTCTTTCTGCCATTATGGACCACAAGAGGCACTTTGCCTTTATGCTCAATGCTATGCTACGTGTCATCACCTATGCATACATAGCCATGCTTTTCAGCCACCATATCCGTGAACCAATCACCGTGAGGGGTCATGTGATTCGACGCCCCCGAGTCAATGTACCACATTGCATCATCAGATGAATTTTCAGCAGTCTTATCTTTGACATACTGCATGGCAAACAGTCTATCACTAGAGTCATCTGCCTGACTGGACGTAGCATAATGTCCATGCTACTTGCCCTTCTGGTTTCCCTGCTTCTTCCAGCAGTCCTTTGCAATATGCCCATACTTTCCGCAGTAGTGACAATCCTTATCTTTATTTGGATTGTCTGACTGACGATGCTGCTTCCATGAGCCTCTGCCACGGGAGTTAGATCTCCCCCTGCCTCAAAAGTTTCCACCACCTCTTGCATTTGATGATTGCTGATTGCTATTACTATAGGATGCATTCTGCTGGCCTCCTCTGCCAGATCCATAGCCTCTACCACGGCTACCACAACCATGCTGATTCGAGTAAAAAACTACATCCTTATTCTTTGAACTGCTTGACCCTGTAGCTAAGCCAAGCTTGACCTCTTCATGAATCAATAATGCAACCAGCTCATTGAAGTCAGGCATCTCAGCCCGCACAGACACTGAAGTGTCAAAAGACTTGTACTCAGTACCCAAGCCATTTAAGGTCACTGCAACCATATCCTCATCTTCAACCTATGAACCAACAGATGCCAGCTGATCTACTATGGTCTTAACCTCTGTGACATAATCTTGTATGGATCTGTTCTTCCTCTCCATGTTATTGAATTTCTGCTTCAGTTGTATCTTCCTTGCACTTGTAGTTGTGCCATAATATTTGACCAATATATTCCATGCATCTGCTGGGGATTTACAGTTCATGATCTGCATCACCATAGCATCCGAGATACATAATGACAACCAATATAAAACCCTGCAAGCTCTTTCCGTCCAAGTTCGATGCGCTCGTCTTTGATCAGCTGTAGGATTCCTTTCTGGAACTTCAGGTTCAGCCTCAACACCTGTCACTAAGTCCCAATATCCTTTGCCTATCAGAAAGTTCTCCATGCAGAACTTCCATATTGCATAATTGTTGCTATCAAGCTTTTCTCCCACAATTTGGGTTACATTATCAGTTCTATCAGCATTTGCCATGTTGTAGACCTTGCCTGACTACCTGCAAACCAAGATCTTCTTAACAGTTCAACTTCAGCCCGTAACTGTTTATGTCAGTTTTCTGCAATTAATTGCAGTAAAAAACCAGGGTATTTCAGCCCACTGACAGTCCAAAACAGCTCACAACCAAGTGGCTTAACCTGTGAGTAAAGCAGTCAGTGCAAATACTATGTATTCACTTCGGTTTGAACTCCTGCAACCTCACTGCCAGGGTACATATATGCAGTCTGAAAATTGTAATTCTGTGAGTGACCAGCAGTGATTTCAAGCCCAAAACTGAGTGATATACATGTCATACATGTCCCAAACCTTCATAGACATCTGCTAGTACATGTAGCAATCCGAGCATAACCAATGGGACACAAGTTAGTGCATAGATAGCAGGTATAAGTATCAAGCCTTTTGCTTACAAATTGCAATTAGCAATTTCTCAGTAAACCAAAGTCAATCCAGCTCCAAAACAGCCTCAAATCATGTCAGACGTTCACTTTGAAGTGTTAGGTTCAATACATGAGCATTCGGGTAACTATAGGCATCTTGTCTTCATGAATCCAATTCATGGATTGCATTTACTTCTTACAACCACTGAGACAATGTCACTGCAGTAATCACCAGCCTTAGACTTCAACTTCCATGATCCCTTGATGCTCAACCCAATCCATAAACCTCCAGCAGACATATCCCATGTCATACATATGATAAATGCCAGCCAAGTGTTATGTAATGCTTCAATGGAAGCTAATGCTTGTTGCCCACTATTTTGAGACAGGTTTCCAGCCTGTTTACACTTCCAGATTTGAGTACTTCCTTCAAGAAATTTCAGCTCAAAGGCATGAGAACTGATACATATGTCTTCCAGAGTGCTCCTAGGCTCCAATGAGATCCATAAATCATGTCAGAGAGCTTCAAGCTCTAACCAAGTTCAGATACAAGCTGCGCTATCACTGTTTACAGCTGAACTACTGTTATTTCAGATCTGTAGATCAGATCTGTAGCTCATAACTGAGCATACATCCAAGTGATAGCATGCCAAGACCTTCAACCACCTTCCAAGGTGTATAGGCAAGCTGTAAATTACTTGAGGAGCTGCAAATGCCTTGTGTTGCAGGTGAATATGCCTTCAGCCATAGCAGGCGCAAACATGCAGACTGGCCTGACCTCTGCTGTGCTGCACATTTTGCTGATTATTATAATGATAAGGCACTTACTAGTGCTCAACCAGTCCTTGGGAGACTCCTCAGCAAGCCACAGCTCCTGCTTCAAGCAATGAGACTCCAATGCTTCACAATACATACCTCTGTGTGACCATTGATGAAAATGACTGTCAGTCTTCTTCCTTTCCCAGCTCTTCAGGTCAATCTTCAAGTCTTCTTCTTGAGTGCATTCCACCAGTGAGCCCATTCATGGCTCTGATACCATGTTAGATTTCATGGATGCAGGAAAAGAGAGCAACACGGAGTGAAGCAACATGCTTCCTCTCTCTATTCTTCTCATTATTTATTCAGCACACTCTTTGTGCATATACAACCTAAGGTCATAAAGACCATTCACACTAGAAGTAGAACCGATTTATTTAATGTACCTAACTGATCTAGCCAGACTAGCTGTGTCCAACTCATGTCGGTCAAACACACATGAATGAGCTTGATATTCTAACAGAAGGGAGTTGAGCCATGCTCACCATAGCTCTTATACACCATGTTGAGAAGCATGGGTCTAGAGAATGGATGTGGCAGATGGAAGATGTAGACAAGACTCATGAAGACATAGACATGGCAATTGATTATTACACACGTGAATTAGGTTCCAAGATTGAAGCTTGGACTCATAAATACAGTCTTGTGTATGTAGACAATGACATAGACACTTGAGTGAAAGAACAAAAGTACTATGACATTGGATTCAAATGATAGGCAAGCACAATGCTTTATAGCTTTTAGGGTAGGTAGCACTTTCTACGACTATGCTTATGGAATTGAGCAAGCCTGCATATCCTTAGCCCAACTGCTCCATACAAAGGGGCTACACTGGGTGTGATTGCCTAATTCCCCATAGTCATCACCTGAGTAAAATGGTTCACCTTGATCAAAGTGACAATCATCTCCACTAACTCTACAAAAACACTTAAGGTGGTCTTCACCTTGAGTAACCCATTCCATTCAAGTTGATGGACATTACCTTGATTGCATACCACTGCATAACATACGTCACCTCTACTTAAGGTGATCATTACATTGAGAGTTTCACCTCAACTAACCATCACTTTGATCAAGGTTATTATTACCTTGATCAAGGTGATTTTGGATGCAACATCACCTTGACCATGAATCTATTCCTCTCAAAGTGAACTAACACTATCTCCACTCGAGATAATCCTTCATTCTCCTAATCAAGGTGAACATGATCTTGGTGCTGGAGTACCACCTTGACTAAATCCATTCCACCACTCAAGGTGAACTAACACTATCTCCACTCCAGATAATCCTTCACCTTGATTGCATCCATCCAAACTATACATTACCCTTATTGCACTTCAGCTCTTTGACCCAATGTGATCCTCACCTTGACTTCCCCTTGATTGGACCACCTCTATCAATTTTGATCACCCTAATCAAGGTGATTCATCATCTCTAATAACTCAAAACCACTCAATTTGGTCAGTATCTTGACTAGAACTCATTATCTCCATTGCTTCTCATGATTTGGAATACATTCCAAACACTTAAGGTGGTCATAACTTATCAGCATGATTGGAATCCAAGCATTATCTCCATTACATCGCACGATATGGACTACATTCCAAATACTTAAGCTGGTCATAACTCATTAGCATGATTGGAATCCAACCACCTTGATCAAGATGGTCATTAGTTTGTGATCAAGGTGATCATTAGCTTGATCGATTCCATGTTACTCAAGGTGATCAACATATAATCTGCATTCAACACATCGATTTGAAAAAATTCACTCAAGTTGATCCATCACCTTGACTAGTGTCCACCATCACCTTGATCTTAGACCCACTTGATCAAGGTAAACACTAAGCATTTCCACTGAAGGTGATATCACCTTGATCAAGGTGGTCACCACCTTGACTACATTCCTGCAATCAAGTGGACACTTCCATCCAAAAGGAAGAAACTCATCCTTAACTATCACTAATAAGTTAACCATACTCAAGTTGACCTTCATTTTGATTGAGTAGTATCAAAATCACTTTAGAGGGCCACCACTCAATGTGATTAGTCCATCATCTTGGATTGAATTATCTTGACTACTATAAGTCCATCTCAACTAGAATTTTTTGTTTGAGAAAATGCACACATACTTCATTTTCATTACTCTAGTTTGTCCATATATCTCCACAATTACACAAACTTTGAGATACACACATGCCATTCCCTTAATTAGCATTTTGAGAATTGAAAATCATGGACCCTAGGACAAATTGATCACCTCTAGTGCATCTAAACTTGAAGTAGGGACTACAAAGACCAAGCCTAGGCGAACCCTTTGCAATCAAAAGCGTTATCCATCAAGTGAGACAGGTCGAAAAGTGTCCATCAAGGCTAGTTGATCACCTCAACTAGCCACTTTTCTTTTGTCATCATCAAGTAATCTAATCACCATAGTACTTGATCATTGCACTATACACCAAGTAGGACACCGATTGTCATGAATTTGAAAAACATCAAAACCTACCTAAGAACCACCCAAATTACCACATCATCACGCCAACTATAGAAAATGTTGATTATAAAGCTAAAGTTATAAAAAACAAACCCTCTCTTTGCACAACATGATTGCAGCATAGGCTAAGAGTTTGTAGGGGATTAGCATTTGGAGCCATAGAAGCATCACATGACAATAAGAATCACCACATGAGCTAGGAGAGTAGAGGAGAAGGATTGTTGCAAATTGGGAAGCATGTAATAATTGGGTAGATAAAAGTATGCAACAAGTCAATTGAAGAGAGCTCATAAAGGAGCTTTGCAAAACTACAAGGACTTAGGAAGAATTATTTTAAGGACCCCATAACTTGAATAATCCCTAGCGTAGCTGATAAGCCATAGGAAAAGGGGAGAGGCTAGACTCATAAATAAGAAAGAAACAAATATCCAAAACCACAACCAAAAATTGGCTCTCAAGAATATAAGATGACATACAAGAGCAAAACAAAAACCCTAGGAAGCACAAATAGATCCATCTTGTAAGAAGAGTGGAAGTGACTAATTTGGCTAGCTAAAGCCTCAAGTATTGGTTGATGTGCTAATGAAGTAGACTAGAGGTTCTAAAACCAAGGTTTCTTAGTCTACGACATGTAAAAGAACAACAAAGAATTGAAAATGTTCCCCTCCTACAACTCATTGTAGGATAATAGTAGTGGCTCTAGACGCAAAGCAAAGGTAGGTTAGAAGGATGGTAACGGAAAGATTCAAGGAGGAAGTTCCATGGGACCTCAGAGAGTCCATATGAAAAATTTGGAAATTCTATTCAGTATGATATTAGCCAATTAACAAAAAAGGCTCTACATAAGAATCTACAAGCTCTCAAGGTTCAAAGTAAATGTATCTTTAATTAGTTGCTAGAATTGACCTTAGTCATTGAAAAAGAAAGAACAGAAATGGAAATGTAATTTGATGATATCAGAGGTCAAGGCTTAAATTCGGGATTGGGATTCATCCAATGATTCTTTATTAGACCTAGTATAGCAATGAATTCTTGATAATTCTAATATGCTCCAAGAAGGAACACATGATGCTCACAAGTTTGGGTGCCACACTTGGTACCAAAGGGCCAACCAAAATTCCCCTTATTGCTAAATAAGTAGAGAAGTATAGTGTAGGATATGATTCCCATAGCTCTCTAGAGCAATTTGAGCAAGTATGTGAGGCAATCGCCTCACATTAGACTCTAAAGCCTTTGGGTTATGCTTTCACAAAAAGAAAAAACATGGTTTATTGACTTGGATGTCCTAAAAAAATCACAATATCTACCCTAAAAGACCTCTTTGTAATACATTTTGCTGAGCCTAGGTATGGGGATAACCTCGTTATATGGCTAATGAATGCAGAGTGGTAGAAAGAACAAAATATAAAGGGTTATGTGACTAAGGTCTGGAGTTTTTTATAAGAGAATCCCACTTGTAGAAAGGTTGAGTGCCAAGGCCATGACTAACACTTTCATTAAGGGTATATAATATGAGAGGATCCATAAGCCACAGTTAAAAACTCAATCCTAGATTGATCCAACACACAATAAGCATAAGGGTTGAGACGTGCCCGCTTAAAAATGCTAGGGACTAATATTGGGTAGTTGCCTAGTTTCTTGTCCTAAGCATCATCACCTCCATCTCATGGAATGCATAAGCTTAGGTAGTTAGAGGGTAGTTAGGTTGCTTATGGGTCTATCTTGTAAGGGAGCATCAAACTTAACCCACAAGAGTTGAGCTAAGATTCCTAGTTACTTAACTATAGCAACTAACAACATTCTAGTGACACATTAAGAAAGCAACTTTTGTAATCAATCAAAACTTGAAGTAGGAAAGCATCATAGTTAGTTCAAAAGAGAGTGAAAAACAAGAGAGAGTACAACATCGATCCCTCTGCCCATACGACATAGTGTCAATGGCCCCCTAAAACAGTGCCATGCTAGAATCTAAGACCTAGATCTTAGAAAGTCATTAGCAATTTTATCAAATTTTCAATACATGAATGGTAGGTTGATATCATGGGATGATGCTCCCTTTGTTTTCCTAACCTTATCAATATCTGAAGATCCCTACTCGTCTGTAGGAAGAAACAGAGTCAAGTTCTTACTCTCAGAACTTTGATCATAATGCAAATTGAAATTTTATAGATTAGAAACATGTGGATATCATTTTAGTGATATGGGTTGCTTTCTCTGGTTTAAATTTTTTTTGCTTTTTAGGGTTGAAATCATTATTATACTACTGATACCTTATCTTTGTATACTTTCTTTTAATATAATATACCTCTCATTTCACAAAAAATGTAAATCAAAATCATCATTGTGAGTATAGATCTCCTTTACTCTATAGGATTCACAATCTTATTTACTTTTTGAAAATGTAATAGAGAGTATTGCTAGGATGCTATATACAAAGTTCTCTACATGCATTAACATGCACTTTTGACAAGGTAATGAAGTTGGATAAATGAGTCATTAGTAGACCTACTTACAATAACATGAACATGAATTTTTGGTTGAGAAAAGAGCCTTCTAGAAGCTCTAGAAATATGTGTGTTGCTTTGATACCATGATGTTCTATGCATATTCAGGGCCTGATTTTGATCCACATACAAATTGTTATGTGCTTGAGTACTTGTATATCAAGCATGAATTTATTGGGTTGAATTAAATCAAGATCTCTTTAAGCCATAGTCTCAAATCTATTGTCTAAAAGTGGATGCACGTATTGTATAGGATTGTAGACAAAGCCTCTACATGATAAATACAATCTATAGTTGGTTTCTTCTATTTCTTGTGTTCCTATTGATTCTTGCCTTGGTTGAATTTCTTGTCTCTCTATTGTAATCCCTTCTTACTAGAACCCTACTAGTTTTAGGTTAGACACGACAAATATCCTAGACATCGGATGGACTATCTAGAGTGGTTTTTCGCTCAATATAAGGTTGTGTTAGCCAAGAGCCAAGGCTAGGTATAGGGTGGTTTTTCTTGGATCTTTTTTTGTTCACTTTATATAAAATAAGAATTGTTGTTGGGAATGAAAAATTGTTTACACTTATTTTTTTGTATGTGCTATAAAGGCATGAAATGAATGTGTGCCTAAGGGTTAATTAAGATAGCTAAATTTGAAAGTCCAAACTAAATGTGCTAGGTCCCTAATCAAAAATCTAAAAATGTTTCGGGTGCGTGGATGGGAGCGGAAGGATGACTTCCTATGTTGGAGTTGTCTTATGGATGGATTGACTTGATTAGTTGAGTGGCTTCTCACAACAATGATATGATGAGAAAAGGACTCTCGATCCAATAAGAAGTTGCATCTTTGATATTCTCTAAAGCATCCTCTACACATGAGATCTTCTCAATCCTAAAATGGATATGATGCACAATGTCAGTAATACTTTTATTTATTGCTAGGTAATATTTTTTATTAATAGATAAAAAATTGAACAATTAATAGTGAGCATTAAAAAATGGAGGAAGTTTACTAGTAGAAGGATTGTTTGAATCAATATTTCTATCCACCCATTAATCAAGATGCTTTCTAAAATAGACTTCTCTAGGATGGATATGATTGAACTTTTTGAACATGCTTTCTAAAATAGAATTCTCTAGGATGGATATGATTGACCTTTTTAAATAGTTATAGTTTCATGCCTTTGTACTTTCGATCAAGATGCAATCTACTATGTAAGAAGAAACAAAAGAAATGAGAAGAGAATGATATTTCAAATGATTGGGAGGAAGAAATGCATGAGATTTTGGTGGAAAATATTATGACAAAGTATAATCTACTATAGGAGAAGAAAGAAACAAAAGAGAAGAGCTGAGACTGATGGTGCAGATGACTATGAACAAAGAAACAAATGGGATTTTGGTGGAAAAATGTGATAGTAGACGTTTAACCATTCAAAAAGAGAGGATAATAGTCAAAAAGTGACCCCTAACATGAGTTAATGACTTTAATATATAATGGCCAACCTCATAAATGAATAAACACTATTCTTTGTACGCACAAGTTGGGATATTCATCATTAAATTAGGAACTTGAGGTGAGTGGAAAAGGTGGTTGGGTGAGTTTGTCTTGAAGGATGCCTCGAATTATGAGATGGAATGTTTATTCGGTCAACATCAAAAGGACCACTATTTTTTTAGAGTTATTGTGAGATTTGGGGGGTGGAGCAGAGTGTAACAATTATTCTTTTCATTGAGTATTGAGAGGTGAGGCTATTATCAAGGAACTATGTTTGCATCTTGCATGATACACGGGCACTCAATAGATCAAGCTAGGCACTAATCTTATCATTGCATCCATTTTTTCATGTGTGGCATTTCTTGTCTAACCACATGGAAAGTGTTGATTATGCACTTCTTTTTAGGATCATGTGTGACTGAGCACGCAATTTATTTTCAAAGTATGTTTCGACTAGGACACATTGCATGATATCAAAGTAGATACATTTGAAAAATAGTTCTCTATTGAAAAAAGGAGATGTGAAAGTAAACTATTCTTGTCAGTTTCGTGTGTTCAACAATTTACCATTTGAGGAAGTGGAACCTGCTAGTGAGATAGTGAAAAGATTTTGCACAGGGGTCATGAGAAATGGGTCAATCTTTCTTGAAGCCCACACAACTCTTGCTTTGTCTATGAACACTATTGGTGATAAATCAAAATTAGGCAGTGGTGGGGGGAGAATTATTCTTGTTTGGAGGAGCTTCTAGATGGGTCTCCAAATCCTAGAAGAAGTGCAATTAAACAAATTGCAAGTGGTTGTTTTGGTGTGACAAGCTACTATTTGACAAATGCAATTGAGTTTTAGATCAAGATGGCACAAGGAGCAAAACCATGTGATCTTTGGGGGAATGCTAGTGCTATGGGAGAGGGATAATTTTTGTGTTGATGAAGGGAAGGGAGATGGAGGTATGCTATTGCAATAACATCTAGATATGGTACAAAGATTTGGAGCACCACAGGGGTTTTGATCTTTTGCAAGCTCCTTTGTTGCACCTCTACTTGCCTTTGATTTGCTCTGCAATCGGTTCATCATCCTTGTAGGATCAACACCAACCTATTGCACAAGTGTTTCTCTCATTGATCTTGTCATGTCTAGAACCTACCTGCTACTATCAACGAGGAATCAAGAACTAGAGCAATACTAATAAGTTAAGTGATTGCACTTCTAAGGAGGAGAAAGCTGCTATTATTTTGTGGGAAGAGAAGTAGCCATCATGAATAGAGTGTTAATCAAAATGACACCATGCTCATTAAATCTCTAACCATATGGTAATATGAAGCATGCCATCTAAGCAAAATTGTAGTGAACGAAACTCAATCTTTTCGCTTGAAGAAATACCCAAGTGGCAGCCTATGTTTAAAATGAAAAGATTTGATAATGGAAAAGCTTTAATGCTTTTCAACAAGAAAACAAAAAAAAGAAAATCTTTGAGTTTTTTAGTGGAAAATTTCATGTGTAAAAGAGGTAGAACATTATCTATATAATGAGGGAGGATTAAGGGCTAAGTGCCCTTCTCTTGATCAAGAAATTTGTTGATGTGAGGAGAGGAGGGTCACACTAAGACAAGTAAGACTAAAGAAGTTAAAGGATCTTGGGTAGAGCTTTGGTTTGTACGAGCTTTGAGCATTGTGGCTTTGACAGTGGCTTCACAAAATTTTTAACAACTTGAGGCGTGATGTTTTCTTAGGAGATTGTTAATGTTTTATGTGTATGTGTTTTGTGGCTATATAAGGCTTTAGTATTATTGGCTTGTTCGCATTTGGCAATTTATCTTATTTGCATTGCAAACATTTGACAAAGTCCATAAAATTTTTGACACTCCTTTCTTTCTTGTTTTTGGGTTGTGAGTGAGGTTCATCCTTTTCACTGCTCATGAAACAATGCAAGAGATCCTTGTTGCCTTCAAATAATACGAATGAGGAATCAGAAGACTCATGTTTGTAAAGTAATGGAGGCCTCATTTGCCATTAGAGTCTCTCAGATCTAGTTAAGGGTGCATGAATTGCAATTACTTTAGCCACGCAACTACCTACTATCAAGCCCCAAGAAGACACGTATGCCTTATTCCACATGTGCATGTTAGAACCTAGCAAACAAAAAGATACCTTTCCTAGTAGAGACCTTTATAGTTGGCATTTTCAACTCCATGTAACCAAGGACTAGCGGTTCCAAGGATAGAGATTAATCCTTCCTAGTAGAGACATTCATAGTTACCCTTCCTAGTAAAGACCTTTATAGTTGGCATTGTCAATTCCATGTAACCAAGGACTCACGGTTCCAAGGATAGAGATTAATCCTTCTAGGATACTAGCACTCCAAGGGTATTGCAATATTTTAGGTAGTACGATTATCCACATAAGCATTGAGCTACCCCATCATTGTAATATCAATTATCAATTGAGAGTTGTGGGCTTGCTCCAGTGCAAATTGCAAAATATCCTAGGATTAGTTGGAAAGTCCCATAGCCATGAGAGCCCAAAAAGTGGGAAGGACACCCACATGTGGGTGAAACCCTAAATCCCAAGTCCATGCATAAAAGCCAAAAAGTGACTAGAAGTGCTTATTCTTGGGTATGCAAATTTGAGAGATCTCTTTTTCTTGCTTCCATCCTATTATCTCATGCATTATGTTGGGACTAAGAGAGTGAGAGAGTGAGGGAATTAGTGAGGGGCTTAGAGAGTGGACCTTGTCTTACCTTATGTTCTTTTCTTCTTCCTGATCTTCTTCTAGGGCTTGGAGGGTGAAAGGTAGAGTTACAGTCTACCATAGCTCCTTCCCTACAATTTCTCTCTTCATTAGAGTACTCTAGGAAATGAGGCCCTCTTGAATTATGAGACCACCAACAAGCTTTTGAGGAATTTGGACTAGAATGAGTGAATGTGATGACTTAGGAAGTGACTCTACTACAAGCTTACCATTGTTGCTTTCTTGCTTGCTTGGGAGAGTGAGAGGAGAGTTGTAGAGGCGAGCTCACGCTCAACCACCAAGATCCATAGACAGCTTATTGTTTCAAGTATTTCAAGCAAGCACCTATGGCTATCTCTCACCTAACCAATGCGTTTTTTATCCTACCAGTTTGTAATGAGCTTACCTTGATGCCCAAATGAGTTGCCTTCTCTCTCAAGCACACCGGTAGCTCCACGATTCGTGATGCGAGCTCAAGCAACCTCAAGCCTCCACCTTCAAGCTCCATCCTCCATAGTCGCGTACAAGACAAGAGAAGAGAAGAAGAGAGGAGATGATGGAGAGCTTCTTCTCCTTGATCCCTCACCCTCACATGCTCACTCCCTCACACTCTCACACTCCCTCTCTTAGGCACACACAAGCAAGCAAGAAAGAGAGAAGAAGATGAACCCACTTTGCCACACACTAAAGAATGAGCTCCTCATTCACTTTTTAATTTTATATACAAAACCCTAAATCCCTTTTGGGCAGTCACCTCCTTATTCCCTTTTTACATGGCCGGTTGTGGCCTAGGCCCTTTTTCCCATTGTCCTCCTCTCTTCCTAGCTTTCTTTCTACCTCCCATCTACCTTTACAATTTGCACAGGAGGGAGCTTGGCGCTCTTTTACAAAAAGTTTTAGGGGCACCTTGCATTTAAAAAAGCGTTTTTGCCTTTTGACTTAGCTTTTGAGGCTGCCCTTTCTCTTTCGATCATTTCCCTTCTTGCTTCTTCCGCTGTGTCCAATTTCCTTCTAGGCCGTCTCTTTTAGCTCATGACTTGCGCTTTTCTACTTTTTTTCACTTTCTTCTTGTGCTGAGGTTAACATTACCCCACTCCTAGCCTAGTGCTAGTCCCAGGGCACTAATGGGACAGTAGTTGGAAGGTGGGATGGGTGTAGCCAGATGGTTTCTTTGAGTTTGTATACAAGCCCTTGTGGGGGATGGTGTTGGATGGATCGGCCCTTGAAATTGAATATGGTGTTGGGCCTAGTCCTTTGTTAATGTTGACGGTAGGGGGATCTGTCCTTTGAAATTGAAGATAAAGTTGGACAGATACTTCTTGGAGAATGGCGGATGGACATATTTGTTTTTGAAATCGACAATGGTGTTGGACATATGCCTTCTCGCACCTTTCAAGGGTGCTACGACATGGCTTCTTCGTTATTCCCTTCAAGTTTGCATTACCCCTTCACATATGCCCATGTAGACGTTCCCACTTGCTTAGGAGGAAACCTAACACTTTTTATAAAAGGAATTACATTGCACCTTGTGCTTTTGTTTCACGAGCCTTGGGAGGTGCTCCCTCGCCCTTGAGAGAGCCTTGCTAGAATATTCGGTGTTTTCCTTCATCCTGGAGAGAGCATCCTTCATCCTTGAGAGGACCTTGCCAAATTAGTTGGAGTTCCCCCACATTGTTTCTAAGGTTGCCATCTCCTGCACTATTTAATGAGCTTCTTCATTCACTTTTTGACTAGGGCTTCCTTGGTCTACCTCTGCTTTGTTTCGACTGCATGGTGACAGGTCGTATAGGATTACCCCCTTCCTAGATGGGTGGCAATTCTCTGACACTTGCGTGTTAAGCTGATGAAGATTTTGTGATTGAAAAGGGCAGTCGTGTGAGTCGATGACGATGGGACCTCGTGGGGATTGGTTTTGGGGAGAGGTTGATTAACTGGTTGAGGTGGTGGGGGCCATCCTTGGGAACATGGAAGAAAGCCTCATAACCAAAGATACATAAATGATAATATGATGGAGGTTTTTTAGAACATACCTCCTCTACAACCTAATAGTCAATAGCAATGCATGAATATGGATTAATCAAATGTACGCTAATAGAAATTACATCAGTCAAGAAATATTGCGGTAAGCTTGCTTGGCTAAGCATACTACGGACTCTCTCCTAGATTCTATTGTTCATGCACTTACTTATACCATTTTGAGGTGTGCAGGGTGATCAAGTGATGCTTAATACTCCTCTCATCACAAAAATACTCAAAAGCTTTAAATATATACTCATCCCCATTGTTAAATCATAGGCATTTTAGCCTATACCTAAACTAGTTCTCAATAAGAGCAAGCCAACACTAAAATGTAGTCAATACATCTAACTTTTTCATTATGGACATGCCTAAACCTTATGTGAGTAATCATCAATGAAAGTAACAAAATACTTTGCACCACCCAATGAATTGCAAAGCACAAGTCCGCAAACATCAGAATGAACAAGAGCTAGAGGCTCACCCATGTGTGATGCTGAATTTTTAATGTAAATTTTCTGTTTGCCTACTGTAAAGACAATGATAACAAGAATAAAACAATTTATAGTCAAGGGACAAAAGACTACAAAAAAGTAAGAATTTTCATTCCCTTTAATGGCATATGTCCAAGGCAACAATGTCATAACAATACACGTGGTACTATGGCCATTGCCAAGACATGGTCTCAATAGACCCAAATACAAGTAAGAGATAATGAGTGCTAGATGTGGCACCTCATGCTAGGACAAGATTCCCACGAATAATCTTCCAATGAGGAATCACCAAAGGATACAAAGTAACATGTATAATCTAACAACCACCATCAGCAAAGAGTAGGCTTTTGGTCAAAGTCGAAGCATGGCATACATCATGCAAAGTAAAGATACTGCCTAAAGCAAACTAGAATTGTAGATCTCAAATACCAATAATATAAAATGCCAAGGCATTATTCAATCTGACAAATCCTCCTATGCTATGATAGAAGTGGAATCACTTTTGATGAGGGATAATATGAAATGAAGCCCCTAAATCAATCAACAAACATTGACGATAGGCGGACGAGGCATTAATCAATTGTGAAACATCAAGAGAAGAAGCTGCAAGTATGTAATCATCATCAAAATTAGTCTGCATGACATTAATCTCTTTAATCGTGATGCTAACTTGCTAGGGACATTGCTGCAATCATCATTCTTTTCCTACACTTTTTCCTTTTCCTTTTTCTTGCACTTGTTATCACACATTTTATGCCTTTGGGGCCAAATATGACCATGCTTCCCATAATAATGACAAGTCAATGCAAACTTATGGCCATGAGACTTACTATGAGGCTATCCATGTGATTGAGAATGAGACTTCTTAGAGTCTCTTCCATTGTGGTCACTACCACTCTTAGCAT
This sequence comes from Lygodium microphyllum, assembly GCF_053477565.2. NCBI lineage: Eukaryota > Viridiplantae > Streptophyta > Polypodiopsida > Schizaeales > Lygodiaceae > Lygodium > Lygodium microphyllum. Next base: position 124,964,199 of record NC_141153.1, on the reverse strand, counting down.
TATTGTCGTTGACTATCAAAGCATGAGAGCTACAAAAAGCACCAACATTCTTTTTGTTAACCTCTTCATTCAACAATGCACCCTTTACATTCTCTAATTTTAGCCAATCATTAGGCATATTTGCACACATAGCATTAGGAATGTGTCCCATGATTCAAGCAATATAACCACCAAGAACAATGATGGAAGATTCTCCTTAAAGTCAATCCCACGCAAAGATAAGTGGTTAAAAATAGAATGAAACTCATTTAAGTAGGTGGAATGGAAGTTCTCTCCATGTGAAGGTCCATGAGTTGCTTCAACCAATACATCTGAGAGGCAAGGCTCCGCTTATCATAGACATCATGAATCTTCTCCCATAACGTCTAGGTAGTCTACACATTATAGAATACTTGCTTAGAGAGAGTGACATAATGATTGTAGATTTACATAACTCATCCAATTCATTCCAATCCTTTGCATCAAAGCATTTGATCTTGACAGTCTTGTATCTCAATGGCTTAATTTGCATTTTTGGCACCAAAACTTGCCATATATGTGCCTTTCAATAGCTATACTTGGTGCCAATTAATTTATGAATGTTAAAGATAGAACTTTCATTTTATCCACTAACCATCATGCCTAACAAATGAAAGCACAATACAAGAAGATGAGCTATTGTAGATGACTACAAATCCACCCCAAATCATAGCCAAGTCAAAGTCTAAACGAAAGGAAGCACTAAGGTGCAGGCTATCCACTAAGTGCCGGTAATAAACTCCTATCAAATCAAAACATTTTCTCTCATAAAGGATGCATAAACCTATAATTATAGCATTGTTCTAATAAATGCAGCAATATAAGAATCCAAGTAAATCAAACAAAATACCAAGCTCCTGCTGCTCAAGATATCTAGGGAAACAACCGGAATATGTAGAAGCAACTAGTAGTGTTGATGCAGATAACTGGTACCAAGATCTGTCACACCTCAATGTGTCAGTAAACCATACATCCAATTGGCATGGGCATCATGTGTGTAGTAGGACTCATGAATAATAAAAGAGAAGTGTCAAATGCATGACCGACTAAGCAATGGTACTGAAGCTCAATACATAGCCAAGTAGTGTGTATACATCATTGACATCACATTGACTGTGAGATAAGGGCTAGCATCCAAGACATGAATCAAATCATCCCACTAAAAGGTAACCATATCCAATTAGCATAAAGAGAGCATGCACATATATCAATGAGTCCCATCATCTCAATGGACTAAGCTCAACTGCATAAATCCAAAGCTCTGCTTGAATATAAGATGGCCAAGTAACTCAAGTGACTCCCACTAGAACAAAACCAAATGCCAACTGAGAAAAAAAAGCTCAATGCATGAAGGACATAAGCATCCGAAAGCTAAGTTACATTAAGACCATACATTCGAGAGCAATACATGTAGTAAATCCTCAAGCATGTAAGTGTAGAAGCACTATGTCAAGTACCCATTGTCAATAAAAATGTCACCAAGCTCAAATTCAAAGCTCAAAAGCTATTAAGTTCATATCAAGTCATGTCATGGTAGTGCCAATAATTAATACATACAAATGGTATAACCCGGATAACATCAGATAAGCGATAGGCATAAACTATCCCAAACTTGTGCTTGCTACCCGCTCTATTACATCAATAAGAAATCCACTAAAACTGAGTTAATCCAAGCTCAAACAAATTCAATAGCAACCCAAGACATTATCCTAATATCCACCAATTATCTGAGCACCAATATGCATGATAAAATCTTAAACAAGCTTCAAATTCTAAAGAAAAACCCTTCATAGACTTGTTGTGTACGACACGTCTATTGTTGTATATAGTAGATAACAAAGGTTAGGGAGTTCAAATGGTGCCCAACAATCACAATTCCAATGCCGAGAGCTTTAAGATGATTGTTAAGGTCACAAGAGCTGGAGAAGGAGTACAATCACCTAGGAAAATGGATAGCACATTAGGCACAAATCACATTGGACATGTAACCCTATTACTGATTGTCTTGCTCAATCTGGAGGCTCGAACAAGGCCTATTGTAGCCCTAGAGCAAGCTGTAAGAGGCAAGAACAAGCTGCAAAGTAGAGAAGATCAAATGTTCACCTCGAATGGAAGAAACCATGGCAGCAATTAAACCTTGAGTTGTAGGTATTCACGAGCTAAAGAAAAATTGAAGCAGAAGCTCTTCAAACCAATGGCTCAATTACCAGTTGAAGGGAGAATCCCGAGTGAGAGCATGAGCAAGAAAAAGCAAGGGAGGTGTGAGTATGGTAGATGGAGCAAGAGAGCGAGAGAGAGAGAGATAGAGAGAGACTTAAGATGTCCAGCAGCCACAATGTGTGATCGACCTCCTTTATTCTATTAGTCACTGAAAGAATAAAGAATGAAGTGACAGTGATGGGCACCTACCACATGCACTGCACAAGTGTGTAGGTATGGTCAATGGAGTGAATACACGGGCGGCATAGGCACGGGTGCCTTTAACCCCAACAGGTTCTGTTCATGAGTGTTTGAATTGGGCCTATAGATGAGAGGCCCATGAGAGGCCTCTCCACAAGGTGCAACTGATCCATGATGGGACCATTGACTTGCAAGCAGGAATGCATTCTAGATGGTCTCTGTACTAGTTAGGAGATGGTTTGAAGACCCCATACCAATAGTTCCAGTGTAAAGCAATTTTCTTTGCTTATTATCAAATGGTCTATCCAAGTGGTTTTTGGCCTTATAGTTTTAGTCCAAAGAAATTACTTAGCATCAAACTACCCAATGTATTTTTTGACTTGATACAAAGTGGTATTAGCACATAGTTAAGGCTCAATTCAAGGTAGTATGATATGCTTGCTAGGGTGATTGAACCTAAGTGTATTGGTATTTGACCTCATAAGTCTTATGTCCCCAAATATAAAAATCTCTAATTGATTGGATTATCCAATGCTAAGTAGAAAAATAATAAGGAACAAGAGATAATGAAATAGTCCTAATACCAAAGTAGCACTATTCCTTGAGAGCTTAACTGAACTAGCAAGGAGCTAAAACATAAATCAAAGGATAAAAGTCAAAACCCTTGCAAGAAAAGAATGGCAAAAGCCACACAAGCAACATAGAGACTAAAGGTTATAACTTATTAATAATTCTGCATTTGGTCCATATATAGAGTCACACTTAAACGTGTCTTCTCAAGGGGAAGAGCTTTTGAAAGCAATGTCCATCCTTTGATATACACTCATAAATCAAGAATGGCAAGCTACTAGAGAGGATGAGAGAATCAACCACATCCCTAAGTACTTGTGCACACAACATGATGACTATGAAAGGGTGTTTAACATAGAGTAAGGAGCTAGACCACTAAATGAAGTTATAACAGATACCCAATCTTCAAGGTTTCCCAAACATATTCTCTTACAACAAGGTTCCCTATCCTACATCTTTTAGAACCTTTTAAGGTTTTGTATATCACAATATAAGTTTTCTAGGATGTTTGCCCACAACTTAGAATTTTAGATAACATCATAATCACCTTCTTTAAGGTTTTATTTTTTAGCATGTCAATTCACCTATGCCAATTTTCTACTTTGCACTGCCTTTGACATATAAGCTAAGATAATCAAATCTTCCTCAAGCTACAATAGTTAATCTAGCCTACACTATATAGAATCTTCTAGAGAAAGTTCAATTTTGCACAACTCTAGGAGTCCATAATGTTGGATTGGCTTCTTGTCCCAATTTGTGACATTATCTTTCACAATTTCTTGAGCATCCTTCCAATAAGTTATTTGAGTTTTTTGCTCAACCATTTGCTTAAGGGTGATATAGAGTAGATTCCTTATGCAAAATTGTATGCTTCTTAGCTATTTCAACAATGACTAAGAAGCATTTACTTTAAATCTTACTATTTCAATAGGTACCCAAACTATTCAGGATATTGGAGTGCAAAATACTCTTGCCTTGTTATCTTTTAGGGCTTGAGCTTCTCCCCACTTTGTGTAGTGGTTATTGCACGCCAAAATAAATATGTTTTATATGTTATTCGTAGGTGGCTTCATTGGCCCAATGAGATTAATCTTCCTATTCTAAAAGAGCTCAAGAGGTTGTACAAGATGATGTCTCATTTGATTCCTAGGTTGTGGTTGCCCTACTTTGCACTTAATAGACACGTTTCAACAAATTGATACAAATCCCTCAAAGGAGTAGCCCACCAAAGACTAGATTGTAATATTTTTCTACTTGTTATATCCCTTAAAAATTGACCTCTTGAAACACCTACATGTGCTTCCTCTAAAATTGCCCATTGCTCCTCTCTGGGGACGCCTCCTAAGAATATTATTAGTCCCTCGTATAATTGACCAAATCTCACCCAAAATGGATTGGTGCATAAGGACTATGGCATTGCTCTCTCAAATCTATGCTCTAATCCAAAGTTTTCATTACGGTTCCATAAAATGTCATTGGACTACATGGTAGTGACTTTGTTGACCTTCTCCTTACCATTGAGTCGATTCCATGCTAGTTTATTGCAAAACCTCTTGGATCCTTGAAACCCTCTTTATGTAAAAATTTAAGCAATTACCTAATAAATCACTACTAGTTTTGCATTTGTACAGGTGGCTATATAATAGATGTAAGTTGAGCACCCTATACATTTGGGTGACAACAACAACTAAACTTATTTGCTTGAACTAGCACTCCAATATCGCCCAACCTCTCCATTATCTTCTTTATCTAACTTAATAGTATTTTTCCTTTTTGAAATTGCTACTTTTGACTCCAAATTTTATAATTAAGACTTCTAACCTCTAGCCTTTTTCCTTTTCTTCTTCCTACCCTCATCATCTAAATCCTCAAAATTCTCCTCCTATGACTCAAAATCTAAGCTACCATTATCATCATCTTATCATCGTGATTTGAGTTTCATGTGTACATGGTTTTAAGTCCTAAATTATATCCCTCATGGAGGGCATGTCTTTATTAAGGGACTAGATGCAATTTTGCAAAAAGTTTGGCATTATGATAAGGTGGTTGATACACTGACAGTTGTCAACCTCCGCTCGAATCTGTCATATTTTGTAGTACTTGTCAAATTCTGTTACTTGGAAAAAATTGCTTTGATATCGGAGACAAAAATAAAACCCTTGATCATAATGATCACAACCCTTGATCAAAATTATTACTATTTTTGGTAGATCATAGGGATTTCACACACGCACACATGCACACCCCAAGTCACAATTATGGAGCTAGTAATTTGTCGCATGTATACCTACTCTATCTCATTTTTTAGCCAATTAGACTTAAAGTAGTGGCACTATAAAAGTGAGTCTGTAGTGTCAATGTGTGCAAGCCTTAAGGCCTTGCCCAAGGTGCTCTCTCTCTCTCTCTCTCTCTCTCTCTCTCTCTCTCTCTCTCTCTCTCTCTCTCTCTCTCTCTCTCTCTCTCTCTCTCTCTCTCTCTCTCTCTCTCTCTCTCTCTCTCTCTCAGATGTATCCAAAGACTTTCTTGATGGACTTGATATCGCCGCCCAAGCCAAATCAAGAACCAAGCTGATGGGAGGAATATCTATATCAATGAGTTTGTAGCTTGGAAGCAAGGAATGTCATTTTGAAATCCACTTACTTGCCAAAGTGCTTACATGCTTGGCAAAACTAGAAGGAAAGCTAGTAATAGAGGTTGAACCAATAAGAAGATTAAAGATGAAATCAAGGATAACAACCAAAGCGCAAGCAAAAATACATATGAAATCAAAACAAGGAAAGAGGCACAACAACAAGTACAAAAGGAAATCGAGACAAGAAAGGAGACCGATCAACAAGGTATAACAAACATCATCTTTTCAATAGTTAATGAAGTTATATTGCAAAGAAGATTACATTCCATGTAGGTTTAGGAAATTTTTCTAAGGGATGGCATAAAGAAACATAAGAGGAATCAGTTGATGAAGAGCACCAAGGATGTGGAGAGACATACAAGCTAGAGACCAAAATAGTACTAATGCTAGAAGAAAAATGGTTCAAGTGGATGATATCATGAAAACTCATCAAGAAACAAAAGAATTAAGCACCTTGGAGTTTGGAAGCAAGGAAGATAAAGGTGGAGTATTAAAGCAAATGTTTCAAGGGAACCATATTATAGATCATAGATAAACTTACACTAGCACAACTCAATGCATGACCAAGTGAAATTGTCAAGATGAAGGAAAATATGAGATATGAATGGTAGTATGGAACCACAATGGCTCCTTTTGCATACATCCACGGAGGATGGAGGAGGTGATGGAGAAGCAAGATAAGTCATGATTACAAAGATGTGTCAAAGCCTAGAGAGAGGTCTACCTAGTGCCTAGGGATATTGCTAAGCCCAAGGATATACTTGGAAGTCAAACTTATAAGGGTAGTACAAGACACCATGGCACTATACAAGGGTCAGAAAAAGTTGCAATACTGATCTGGTACGAGATACCAAATCTTGTATGCATCATGGGACATGACCCTAAAGCTTGATGTGTGTGGGGGGAGGGTGGAGATCTCACAAGGTGAGATGTTACACATCGCCCTCACATTGCCCTATGCTACTCTCCATCAAAAGAGTCGAGGTATGCTAACAAAGATACACAACGACAAGAGGACAAGGGACATGGAGGAGCAAATAGAGAGCCATAATTCCTAGATCTATCACATGATATTGTACACTACTTTGGATTGGGAGATATTCTTCTTGCAGGAGACTTCAATTATAGGACATAGAGCAAACAATGTGACATATATGACTTTGACAATGTAGGGAGGCTACAGATGATGGAGGTAGAGGATGCTAGCACAAGTAGGATATAATCAAACATGAGATGAGATAATACACAATATCCATTCTTGAGCTAGATTCATAACATTATATCATTATCCAAAATAGGATGAAGTGGTCAAGGTTTGGAGTATTGACCTATTTTCAACCCACTGACTCTAGTACAATGGATTATGTCCTAGGCTCCATTGAGATAGTGGAGCTAATCACATCCTTCACTATCCCTCCCTACCTAATTATTGCAGATCACACTTACCTCTCTCTCACCATATAACCAATTCACTACATGCGCATGCACCAACTATTATACATACCCAACACACCACCTTTTACTTAACACATGAGCTAGCTGGCATATATAGTCACCATGCTTACAATGGTCTTGCCCTATTTGATCACATTGCTTCTTTGGCCAAATGCACCTCCCAAACTAACTTCCATTTTACATTCAACCACCCTTTTGAGCTTTCCACACTCTACACACTTAGGGGACATGTTTAGCTTGGGGTCAAGGCCAAGAATAGATGGTATGATGAGGAGTATAGAGATCTCTATAGACACCTCCAAACTGAGAGAGGACTAGGGTATATCACAAAGAGACACCCTCAAACAAATGAGGACCCTTGCCATAAGAGGTGAGCATACAATCAAACATAGTATTGGCATTGGTACCATCTATTCAATAGGGATGCAATCATTGCATAGCACACATCATGAGAGCCACCTCGACCCTCACCCAACACAGATCGAGAGATTTGGAACTCATATGCAAAGAGGTTATATGATGTACTGCTGCTGCCAATCCCATGCCCCACACCCTACCACATCCACCTTCTTCACACATGACATGGTAAGCAAGATTATCAAACATCTCTAGCATGGATGATCAATCTTTCAATATGACCTTAACTGTTCATACATCCACCTCTGAAATTAAGAGAAACATGGACTTGAGATGAGATCTCTATTAGATGTATATACAACATACATGGATCTAACCAGATCGAATCATTGTTGACCCAATTGAGTGCCTTAGTTTGATTCTTTAGAGTGAGTAGATCCTTGAACTTCTGTCAAGAATCCCATATTCTTTTGATAAGGGGGGAGACATCCTTGGCCTTGAATGTTGAGAGAGACAAAGAGAAGGGTTGAAGCAACAGAGTAGAGCCGTATGATCATCTCTATTTTTCATTGTATTCCATAACACATATATCAAAGTGAATACAACACTCTAAGGTCTACAGACCATTCACACACAACCTAAAGTAACCAACTCTTATTTATTTAATGTACCACACTTGCTGATACAATTGAACACAGCTAAGACTTTGTCGGTCTCACACACGAGCTTAAAGTCTCAACACTCCCCCTCAAGCTCAAGATATAACCTGTACACCAAGTAGCTGTCGTAATCAACTGAACTTATCTTTACCCAAAGACTTGGTAAAGATATCTGCAACCTGTTCATCAGTCTTCACATGCATAAAGTCTACTTTCCCTACAAGAACCATCTCTTTGATAAAATGGTAGTGTACCTCAATGTTTTTAGTCCTAGCATGGTATACCAAATTCATTGCCAGGAGTACACTACTGAGATTGTCGCATAACAAGGTCACTAGAGCATCCATCTATATGTTCAAATTAGCCATAAGCTTGAGCAGCCATGCAATCTCACATGTTGCCAATGCAACACCCCTATACTTAGCCTCAGTACTAGACAATGCAGTCGTAGGTTACTTATTGCTGCTTTAGCTGATCATTCCACTTCCAAAGCCAAAAGCATAACCACTCGTAGATCTGCGATCATATGAGCATCCTACCCAATCAACATCTGTGTATCCAACTAGTGTCAAGGGCTTATCTTTCACATAGAACAGCCCATAATCTACAATGGACTTAACATATCTCATAATCCACCAAATAGCATCCAAATGTGGCTTTCTGGGCTTCTGCATGAATTGACTTATAAGCCCAATAGCATAACTCAAGTCTGGGCCTAGTGATAGTCAAGTAGATCAGACTACCAACCATCTGCCCTGTGCATAGTCACATCATCAATTTCAGCTCCAGTGCTAATGTCCAACTTGACATTTTGATCAAGAGGTGTTTCTAGTGGTTTACATTCAGCCATGCCATATTTCTTTAGCATTTCCATGGCATAGTGTTTCTACATCAGCCATAAACCATTTTCAGCTTTGATCACCTCAATACCCAAGAAATACTTCAGTTCACCTAAGTCTTTCATGTCAAATTCAGATTTCAGCATCTGCATAACATGCTGTATCCCCAAGTCATCATCACCTGTGATTATCAAGTCATCAACATAGATGGCAAGCACTGCCAAGCCTTTGTTTGTCTTTTTCGTAAACAGACTGTGATCAGCCTTGCCAACAATAAATCCCAAACTCTGCAAGTAATTATTGATCCTTGCATGCTAGGCTCTCGAAGCCTACTTTAGCCCATATAATGTTTTTTTCATCTTACATACATAATGCTAAAAATCAGGGTGTACATACATTTCGGGCTAATCGATATAAGCATCCTCTTCCAAGTCACCATTGAGGAAAGCATCATTCACGTCCATCTGCTGGAATTTCCAGCCTTTAGTAGTAGCCAATGCGATCACTATTCTTATAGTTTCCATCTTGGCAACATGAATTAATGTTTCATCATAGTCTAACCCATACTGCTTGGCATATCCCTTTGCAACCAGCCTGGGTTTGTACCTCTCTACATTGCCATTCGACTTGTATTTAATCTTGTAGACCCATTTGCAACCAATGGTCTTCTTTCCTTCTAGTAGTGGCACAAGATCCCACGTACTATTTTCAGCCAAAGCATTTATCTCCTCATCCATACATGTGCACCAATTTTTATCCATCATTGCTTCAGCAAATGTAGCAGGCTCTTTGACCTTTATCACCTTTGTCATATAAGCAAAATGCTTTGCAAAAAAACCAATGTAAGTCAGCCTATCCACAGGGTACCTCACTCTCTGCGATCGTCTAAGCCGTGGTGCACTACTTGATTTCCCTCTCTCATGAGGCGAAATCTACTTGCTCTACCTAGTGCCAAGCGTATACATTGTCGCAATACCAAGCTCACTATCTAGACTGTCAGTTGAGTCATAACCTAAAGTCATCCTATCATATGTCATCACACCAGATGCATCATTAGAAGCTTTTTCTTTTCTTTTGCTGTCCATCACATCATATCTCCCCCTTACTGACATAATCTTGTCTGTGGACGGTGAGCCAGAGCTCCACAATCTCCCTATCCATGGCATGTCAATGCAGTACTCTACTGCTGCGAATCAACTATAGAAACATGTGTAGAAGGCATATCCGATGGCACTGCATCCAGTGATGCATACCAAGAGGCCATCTTATCAAATATGACATCTCTGCTCACTAATGTATCCCGAGTAGAGGGATCATAGCATTTGTATGCCTTCTTCTCGTGCGAATATCTAATAAAGACACATATATGTGCTTTCGGATCTAGCTTTTTCCTTTTCTCATCAGGTATGTGCACATAAGCAAGACATCCAAATACTTTCATGTGATGACTAATATCAGGCTTGTAGCCATACAGCTTCTCAAATGGTATCATATCATGAATGTCTGCAATTGGAGTCATGTTCAAGATATACATTGCTGTCATAATAGCCTCAGCCCAATAATAGAGCGGCATCTACTTCTCATTCATCATTGCATGTGCAGCTTCCATTAAGACCCTGTTTTTCCGTTCAGCTACCCCATTCTACTGTAGAGTGTAGCTACATGTAAGTATGCCATTTTTAGCCAAAAAACTATCAAACTCATTTGACACATATTCCTCACCACTGTCAAGTCTCAAACAAGAGATATAGCAATCAAATTCCTTTTCAATCTACTTCTTGAATTACTGAAAAACAGCAAACACCTCATCCTTTGTTTTCAGTATATAAACCTAAGTATAGTGATTGAAGTCATCAATAAATGTCACATAGTACTTGGAGCCTCCCATGGATGCATTATGGGCTGGCCCCACACATCAAAGTGAACTAACTGCAACGATCGCGTATTATTTCTTACATGCCCAACAAATGGCAACCTCGATTGTTTACCAAACTGGTAAGCATCACAGACACGACTAATATATGTATATTGAAACTTGGGTAGACCTATCACAAGTTGTTTCTTCTGCATCAGCCTATAAATACTAACATGTCCCACTCTCTTATGCCATATTTCCAAGTCTCTAACTGTGCCAAAGTCATGGGCAAACATGGTTGATTTCAGATGTGGCAAAGTGGCATCAAGAGTAAATATCTTGCCATTCCTATGACCTCAAGCAATCAGTTTGCAACCATTACCAAACTCCTCAATGAAGCAGCCATACTTATTAAACCTAACCTGCAAATTCTACTCAATCATCTGACCCACAGACAATAGATTTTTAGTAATTGACGGGACATGTAGTACATCATGTAAGTTCTTCTTCCTGCCATCATGGATTACCAAAGGTACTTTGCCTTTATGTTCCATGCTATGATGTGTGTCATCCCTTGTGCATACATAGCCATCCTTCTCAAGCACCATATCTGTAAACCAGTCTCACCATGAGGTGTCATATGATTCGATGCCCCCGAATCAATGTACCAAAATGCATCATCATGAGACTTCTCAACAGCCCTATCTTTCACATATGGCATGGCAAACAATCTATCCCCATATGCATCTTCTGCCTAATTGGACAATGCATAATGTTCACATTGTTTGCCTCTTTGATTGCCCTGCTTCCTCTAGCAGTCCTCCTTGGCAATATGACCGTATTTTCCACAATAGTGACAATCCTTATCCTTATTAGGATTGTCAGATGGGCACTATTGCTACCAAGAGCCTCTGCCTCTAGGGCTAGATCTCCCCCTACCTCTGAAATTTCCACCTCCTCTTGCATTTGAACCCTGCTAGTTATTATGACCATAAGATACATTTTGTTGGCCTCCTCTGCCAGAGCCATAACCTTTACCACGGCTGCCTTGGCCACGTTGATTCGAATAGAAGATAACATCCTTGCTCTTAGAAATGCTAGAGCCTGTAGCCAAGCCAAGTTTAACTTCCTCATGAATAAGCAATGCAATCAGCTCATTGAAATCCGTCATTTCAGCTCACACAGAGATGGAACTATCAAATGACTTATATTCAGATGCCAAACCATTTAATATCACTGCAACCATTTATTCATCCTCAACCTATGTGCCAATGGATGCCAGCTAATCTGCAATAGTCTTAATCTCTGTGATCCTGTATAGATCTGCCTTTTCTTTCCATGTTTTTGAATTTATGCTTTAGCTGTATCTTACTGGCACTAGTAGTTGTGCCATAATACCTTATCAATATGTTCCATGCATCTACTAGTGACTTGCAATTCATGATCTGCATTTCCATAGCATCCGAGATACACGAAGATAACGAGTGTAGCACCCTGCGAGCTCTTTCCAACCAAGCCCGATGTGCTCATCTTTGATCAGCTATAGGATTCCTCTCTGGGATTTCAAGTTCAGCTTCAACACGTGTCACGAAGTCCCAATATTCTTTTCCTATTAGGAAATTCTCCATGAGGAAACTATCTGGGTTATATTGTTGGTCTGTCTAGATTTCCCATGTTGCAAACAATGCCTGACTACTTGCAAATCAAGGCTTATTAACTAATGAGTTTCAATCTTCCAATGCAATGACGATTTCCATCATCAACCTTTGTTCAAATCAGTTTATTTCAATCCATAAACTTGTCAAAGACATTCACAACCAAGTGATATAGGATGTAGGTACATTAGTCAATACATATAGATCATGTAACTGTTGTAAACTCTATGACATTCAGTAGATATACATGTAGTTTGAAATCTGCAAGCTGTAAATCACCAGTAGTTATTTCACAACCAAAAAAGAAATGTATACATGTCATACATGCTTCAAAACATCCAAAACATCTGCTATTTCATGCAGGAGTCCATACATAATCATACGGGCATAAATCAGTTCATGTACATCAAGTACAAGTGTCAAATGTCATGCTTGTAGATTGCAGTCATTCAATACTCAGTCAAACCAAGTTTATCTAGCTCCAAAATGTCTTCAAAATACTTCATACATGTGCCATCAAATGTAGGGCTCAATACATGACCATATAGACAACTATAGACACTTTGTCTTCGACAGATACTGTCATAGAATGCATTCCCTATTTTTAACCAGCCAAGATAATATCAATGCATTTGTTTCCAGCTTCAAACTTCAGATTTCATGAGAATTCAATGCTCATCTCAGTTCTCCAGACACTCAGAAGACATATGCCATGTCATACATTTGACAGAAGCTAACCAATGTTATGGACCAATGAGTGCTTGTTGTCTACAGTTTTATGAAAATTATCAACCTCTCATATACTTCTAGATCTGAGTATTTTCTTCAAGAAATTGCAACTCAAATGCATAATCCACAATACATATGTCTTCCAGGATGTATCCAAGAATGCATGCCAGATAGCTTCAATGCTTCAAACCAAGATCTAGTGTATGTTGTATATTCACTCTTTACAACAGTCCATTCTCTATTCCAGGTCTGTGTACCTGTACATACCCTTCAAACTGAGCTTCCATCGATGCATTACCATCTCAGGACCTTCAAGTACCTTCCAAAGTGTGTATGCAAGATGTAGATCACTTGAGCAGTGATTACTTTATTGATTTGTAGCCATGGGGAACAATTTGGATAGCAGGCACAATCACGTGATGCAGTTCGGAGGTGTATTTAGCAAATCTTGATCACACTGATGATCAGTGCTCTCTCTAGTATGCTCAATGAAGCCTCCAAATGCTCCAGACAAGACCAGACAACCTCTCCTTCAAGCAAGATGAAATACCTTCAACACATACCTTGTAAAACAACAATGGCAGGTAGCTTGCTATTCACAAAAATCCTTGGCCTTCAATCTTCAAGTCTTCTTCCAAAATGCTATCCACCACAAAGCCCATTCATAGCATTGATACCATGTTGAGAGAGACAGAGAGAAGGGTTGAAGCAACAAAGTAGAGTCGTATGCTCATCTCTATTTTTCATTGTATTCTATTACACATATATCAAAGTGAATACACCACTCTAAGGTCTACAAACCATTCACACACAACCTAAAGTAACTAGCTTATTTAATGTCCCACACTTGTTGATACAATTGGACATAGCTAAGACTCTGTCGATCACACACATGAGCTTGAAGTCTCAACATTGAATCTGTAAAGGATGGAAAATAGGATACATACAATGCAAGTATAAAAGGTGGAGGTACTAATCATTTTGCACCTAGTTTTGATAAAGTACAAGTCTTTTCTTGCTTCATCTCTCTCCTCCAACTTTCATGGTTAATGTTTTCCTTCATTTCCTATGTTTCTCTCACCTCTTTTCTCTTTCTTTCTCTCCCTGTAGTTTTTCTCTCTCCTCCAGCAATCTTCTCTAGCTTCCTTAGAATCTTTTGTGGTTGAAATATATTCAACCTCTATAGTACTTAGTGCCACAATTTTTTGCAACCTTAAACACCAAGAGATAACCCTACCAACCAAAGTAAAGACAAACCCACTGGTAGATTTGCAAGTGTCAAGATCTCCTACCATGTCCATGTCAAGATTGTGGGAGAGAAGGAAAGAGTCTCACTTATAGCTTTCTTGCTTGCACAATGGGGGAATACACAAAAAGGTGGAGGCTGAAAAACAGTTTTTCTCTTCTTAGTTGTGTAAGCCAGAAATAACTCAAGTACATAGAAATAGAAGAACCCTATATATGGGTCTCAAACCAAACTCAACTAACTAAGGTGGCATACTAACTGAGCCACGAACTAGAGTAGATAAGGATAGCTGTCATCTAGCTATTATTCATGGGTGATGTACCAACCGCATCTGCAACTGACAAGTCGGTGACATAAATGCACAACGGTCACCCTGGCATATCATGAGTGGAGCTCGATATCTCAACACTCCCCCTCGAGCTCAATCCCAATTCCTGCACACCAAGTAGGTCTCTGAACTTGCGCAGCTTCTCTGCGCCCAATGCCTTCATAAATATGTCAGCTACCTGATCCTCTGTGCTGACATAAACTAGATCAATGACCTAGTAAAACCCTCTCCCGCACATAGTGATAATGCACCTCAATGTGCTTTGTTCTAGCATGATAGACTGGGTTATTTTCCAAGTGTATACTACTCATGTTGTCACAATAAATGACAACTGGCCCATCTGTAGGCTGATGTATATCATAAAGTAGCTTATGCAACCAAGCTACCTCACATGCAGCCATTGTTGCACCCCTGTACTCAGCCTCTGTGCTCGACAAGGAAACTGTAGGCTGTTTCTTGTTGCTCCAAGTGACTGAAGCACTCCCAAAAGAGAACACATATCCACTGGTAGATCGTCTATCAGAAATACTACCAGCCCAATCAGCATCAATGTATCCATGCAACTGTATCTGAACCCCAGTCTCATAAAGTAATCCATACTGCAATGTGGACTTCACATACCTGAGTATGCGTCTAGCCGCATCCAAATGCGGTTTCCTTGGAGCCTGCATAAACTGACTTACCAATCCAACAGCATAGCTCAAATCTGACCTGGTAATAGTCATATAAATCAAACTTCCTACTATGCGTCTGTACATAGTAGGGTCTTCCAGAAGCTCACCTGCATCTGCGCTCAGCTTCACATTCTGCTCCAAAGGAACTGAAATAGACTTACAACCTGTCATCCCATATTTGGACAACATGTCCAATCCATACTGCCTCTGCAAGAGCCGTATCCCACTTGGTGATCTAATCACCTCAATGCCCAAGAAATAACGCAGCTCTCCCAAATCCTTCATCTCAAACTTCTGCTTCAATAGTATTTTCACATGAAGGATATTTTCATCATTGTCACCTGTCATAATCAAATCATCAACATAAATGACAAGTAGCATAATACATTTCTCTGTTTTTCTCACATAAAGTGAGAAATCAGCCTTGGAAATATGAAAGCCAATAGTGACAAGATACTGTCCTATCTTGTCAGACCATGCTCTAGGTGCTTGCTTCAAGCCATACAATGCTTTCTTCAACCTGCAAACAAACTCAGGATGAACAGCATGCACATAACCTGGTGGCTGCTCCATATATACCTCTTCTTGCAAATCACCATGCAAGAAGGCATTCTTTACATCCATCTGATGTAAAGACCATTCCTTTGATGCAGCCATAGCAATGACTGCTCTTACGGTTGCATCCTTGCAATGGGACTGAATGTTTCTTCATAATCAATGCCATATGTTTGTGCATACCCCTTGACTACTAATCTTGCCTTGTATTTGTTCACAGAACCATCTGCATTGTGCTTCACCTTATAAACCCACTTACAGCCAATTGCATTCTTATCTTTAGGCAAAGGTACCAATTCCCATGTAGCATTTGCTTCCAAGGCATCCATTTCTTCATCCATGGCTTTCTCCCATTTTTCTTTTCCCATGGCTTGCTCAAAAGAAGTGGGTTCTGGTTCCTGTATCACTTTGACCATATAGGCATAGTGAATGGCTGTAAATCCATCATATTTCAGCATATCCACAGGATACCTAGCTCTGGTAGACCTGCCCAAAGTAGGTTCACTCCCAGGTGCTCTCAAAACATCCCTCGTCTTCCTTACTCCAGGTATAACAATAGAAGGAATACGCAACTCATCATCAATGCTCTGTTCTGAGCCACTGGATTCACCATCCACATAAGAGTGACATGCATTCATATCAAACATGGGCTGATCTACCTTCTCTTTTCCTTTTCGTAATACCTGAATACCACTATCTGCATTGCTTTGAGAAGATTCTCCTGATCTCAATCTGCCTGTCCATGGCGAAGAATGTGAACCACTGCTAGAGGACGCTCCAGGTCCACTAATATTTTGTGACTGCTGCTGTGAATTCTGTGCAGCATTACCATTTTGTGCATCTATATCATCAATCACATTTACCGGTTTATACCAGCTACTCATCTCATCAAAAACAACATCTCTGCTCATTGTAAACTTACGAGTAGAAGGGTTATAGCATCTATACCCTTTCTGCTCTGCAGAGAGTAACCAATAAAGATGCACTTCTCAGCTTTTGGATCCAACTTGGATCTCAACTCATCTGGCACATGAACATAGGCAATGCAATAAAAAATCTTCAAATGAGAAATATCTGGTTTCCTACCAGTATACCTCTCCTCTGGAGTCATCCCATGTATTGCTGCAGTGGGAGTCCTGTTCATTATGTAGACTGTTGTAGCAACTACTTCAGCCCAGTAAAAATCTGGCAAGTCTTTTTCGTTGAGCATGGCACGAGATACCTCTCCAATATGCCTATTTTTCCTTTCTGTAATTCCATTTTGTTGTGGGACTACATGAATATTGCTGCTTTACTGCAGGAACCTTGCAAACTCATTTGAGAGGTACTCTCCCCCTCCATCTGACCTTAGGCATTTTATTTGCAGGCCTGTTTCTTTTTCAACCATAGCTTTAAGAGTTTTGAAATGCCCAAAAACTTCACTGTTCTTTTTCATAAAATACACCCAAACTTTTCTGCTATAGTCATCAATAAAAGTGACAAAAATAATGACAGCCTCCAAGAGATGCAGCTTTAGTAGTCCACACATCAAAGTGGATTAGTTCCAATGGCTTCTTACTCTCTTGAACATGTCTAGGAAATGGTTTCCTTGCCTGTTTTCCAAATTGACAGGCTTCACATAACTTATGCATTTCTGCAACCTTGAATTTAGGCAATCTTGCAACAATATTTTGGGCCTGCATTGATTTAAGTCGATGTACATTAACATGACCAATGCGTTTATGCCAGATATCAATATCTGCAACTACACCGGTCCCATGTGCAAACATTGCTGCACTCAATTCAGGCATGTCTGCATCCAATGTAAACATTCTGCCCTTCTTCTTTCCTTTTGCTATCAAGCGACCTTTATTTTTCATATCCTCAACAAAGCATCCATGAGGATTAAATCTGACCTGCAAGCCCTGCTCAACCATTTGACCAACAGAAACCAGATTCTTGGTGATATTCGGGACATGAAATACATCGGACAGGTATTTCTTTTTTCCATCCTGCATAGACAAAAGAATTTTTCCAATCTGCACAATAGGATGTGCAGTATCATCACCAGTCTCCAAAATCCTGGTTTTTCCATTTTCCTTGCATCCTCCATCCATTCTGCATGACCTGTCATGTGGTTTGATGCACCTGAGTCAACATACCATACATCGTTGCTTTCTTCTGCACTTGTCACAGAATTGTTCATGTGCTGCACCATAAACAAATGCTCATTTCTGTCATCACCCTGTCTACTAGAAGATGCATAATTCCCTTGTTGCAATTTTCCATTCATGATGTCATTTTGCTTTTTATAGCAGTCTTTAGCCATATAACCCATTTTACCACAGTAGTAGCATTCAACATTACTGTTTGCATTTTGGTCTCTTTGCCATCCACCACGACCTCTTTGGCTTCCCCTGCCTCTAGAGTTACCACGTCATCCTCCATAGGACTGGTTTTCTTGAGTTTGCTTTATATTCTGATTTCTACCACGGCCTCTAGATCGGCCTCCTCTACCTCTGCCTCTATCTCTTCCAGCATTTGAGAAGAAGACAGCTTCTTTTGAAGTTCCTCCTGAAGAAGATGCACCGTCATTTCTCTGCTCCTCAGAAATTAGAAGAGCAATCAACTCCTCAAAATCAGGAAATCTTTCACGGACGGAAATGGATGTTCGGAACTGTGCATAATCCTTTCCTAGACCATTCAAGGTCACAGAAACTAAATCATCATCTTCCACTGGCGACCCAATGGAAGCAAGTGCATCTGCAATCTTCTTCACCTTCATGTGGTAGTCATTGATGCTCATATTTTCTCTTTGCACATTGTGCAACTCTTGCTTGAGCTGCATTTTCCTGGCTTGCATATTTGTGCTATACATTTTTGACAAAGTATCCCATGCCTCCTTTGGCGTACGTGCATCTTGAATATGCACAATCATAGAGTCTGAAATGCTGATAGACAGCCAGTACATAACTTTCATGGCTCTCTCATGCCATGCTCTAAATACCTGCATTTGCTGTTGATTGGGAACATCAGGAAGAACTGGTTCTTTTTCATTTCCTGCAACGAATTCCCAATATTATTTTCCCATAAGGAAATTCGTCATTCTAAACTTCCATGCTTGGAAGTTGTTCTTGTCAAGCTTTTCAGTGACAATCTGTGAAAGAGAATCAGACACCATTACAGAACACTGCAAAAAATTCTGTCACTGCAAAGAACACAGCTTCAGCCTCACAAGGGCAAATCTGCAAAACTGACGAAAGTGGCATTTGACCACACAGTCACTTCCTAGTGACGATTTTGTATCAACAGGCAACAAGGATGATTCTGTAACTCTCAATGTCTCTGCGCACAGGCATACGATGCAATTTCTACAGTAACTTTTTACCGACCTGTAGAACAGTGGTCGCACAGCATAAAACTGGGCCTTTTCCTGAGTGTGTGCAGAAAACTTCCGCCTCCAAAACAGGCCCCGAAATGGCCTCAAATCAAAAAAACAGAGCAACCAAGGGCTAAAGCCCTTGCCCGCAGCATATACTGCCCTCTTGCTACACCGTGAAGGGCGTCTCAATCTGAGACAATGCACTCTTGCACTTTCTGGCTGTGCTACCTGCAGAGACTTGCTCCCAAAACAGAAAAATGAAAGCAACACTAGTCCTCTTACCAAAACACCGCGAACTTGGTTTGCTTTCTTGAGCTCCTTACCACGAACAAGGCTCTAATACCATGTCAAGATTGTGGGAGAGAAGGAAGGAGTCTCACTTGTAGCTTTCTTGCTTGCACAATGGGAAAATACACACAAAGGTGGAGGCTGAAAAACAGTTTTTTCTCTTCTTAGTTGTGTAAGCCAGAAAGAACTCAAGTACATAGAAATAGAATAACCCTATATATGGGTCTCAAACCAAACTCAACTAACTAAGGTGGCATACTAACTGAGCCACGAACTAGAGTAGATAATGATAGCTGTCATCTAGCTATTATTCATGGGCAGTGTACCAACCGCATCTGTAAAACTGACAAGTCGATGACATAAATGCACAATGGTCACCCTGGCATATCACGAGTGGAGCTCGATATCTCAACAGTCCAAATCACAGAATCCCTGCAACTCTAGTGTACCCTTTCCATAGCATATACACTTCTCTTGTATACCTTTTAAGTATCCGAAGATACATTTCATTGCTTCCCAATGTGACTTGCCAGGATTAGACATGAATCTACTAACAACTCCCACTGCATAAGCAATGTCAGGATGAGTAGCAACCATGGCATACATCAAAGATCCACAAGTTGATGCATAATATATGCCCTTCATAGCACTAGTAGTTGCATCATTTGTTGGGCAATTAGTTTTGCTAAGCTTTGTATGTGATGGTAAAGGCACAACAAGAGCCTTAGCATCAGCCATATTAAACATGTCAAGTACTTCGCTAATGTACTTGTCCTGTGAGAGAAACACCAAGTGCTACTCTCTATCTCTTTTAATGCACATGCCCAAAATGTGTTCAATTGCCCCCAAATCGTTCATTGAGAAGGCTGAACTCAACTTCCTTTTAAGAACATTCAAAGTACTCTTATGCTTTCATGTAATCAGTATGTCATCCACATATAAGACCAACACAATAAGCCTTCCATCATCAACATTTTTCGTGTATAAGCAGTGATCTGTATGACTATGCTTAAATCCATGATTGAGCATAAAGGTATCAAACTTTCTATACCACTATCTAGGGGCTTGTTTCAACCCATATAAGCTATGTTTCAACTTACAAACCAAATGCTCTTTCCCTAGAATAGTAAAACCTTCAAGTTGTTTCATGTACAACTCTTCATCCAAGTCACCATGAAGAAAAGAAGTTTGTGCATCCATGTGATCTAACTCCAAATCCAAGGATGTAGTGAGAGTAAACAAAACACAGAGCGTAGTCTCCTTTACCACTGGTGAAAAAACCTTCTGGAAGTCTATGTCTTCCTTCTGTGTATAGCCCTTAGCAACCAACCGTGCCTTATACTTGGGCTTCCCATCAATACATTTCACCTTGTAAACCCATTTGTTAGGGATAGCTTTCCTATCCTTGGGCAAAGGAACAAGCTCCCATGTGTTATTTGCATACAGAGACTTCATCTCTTCGTGCATAACAAGCTCCCACTTTCTCTTGTTTCCACATGACTATACCTCTCTAAATGTCAAAGGCTTACCTTCATCAGTCAATAAAATGATCTCCAAAGATGGTTGAAACCTATGTGGCTGCCAACTAGCACATGTAGACATTCTTACCCAATGATAAGTATCGTTAGGCAATGGGCCTACAACCTCAAGTATGTGCACATCATCACCTAGTGGCTGATTTTCAACATTTTCTTGCTGTCTATAACCTATTTTCAACATGTTCTTCTTGCTGTCTTATTCCATCTTGTGCATCTATTTGCTATCCATTATCTTTTGGTTGTAGCACATTGGGTTGCTTATTTTCAGTATCAAAAGGAACAGAATCTTTAGGTAATGGCTGGTTGCTCGTGCTAAAATTTGACCTTTTTGTCAAGGTCACCCTATATAGCATGTTTCAGTAACTTTACTTCACTAAATACTACATCTATCCCACATACTATCTTCCTACCCTAAGGAAGTCAAACTCTATAACCCATCTCTTCCTCCATATCCCACGAATATGCCCTTGATGGATGTCATGTGTAGTTTAGTCCTCTAATCTACAGGAACATGCACAAAGGCATCACTACCAAAGATACACAAATGGTCATATGAAGCAAGTTTGCTAGACCAAACCTCTTTAAGAATGTCATTTTCCAATGCACGATTGGGAGAGTGATTGCATATATGAACTGCAATTGTAAGAGTCTCTCCCTAAAACTGCTGTGAGAGATTAGTTGTGGACAGTATGCATCTGACTCTCATAAAGTGTGCGATTATTTCTTTCAGTCACACCATTTGATCTAGGATTATAAGGGGCTATCAACTCCCTCTTAATGCCATGCATCTCACAAAACTTTTTAAACTCATTAAAAACATACTCGACCCCATTATCCATTCTTATAGCTTTTAAATTAAGTCATTTCTATGAGGTAACAAAAGCACGAAACCTTTTAAAGGGATCCAACACTTCATTTTTACTATTAACACATACACCCATGACTTTCTACTAAAATCATCAATAAAAGTAATAAAGTATCATGCACCCCCATATGAAATAATAGGCATAGTGCACACATCAGAGTGTACTAAATTAAGAGCATTTGATTTCTTGACAACACCAAAGTAATAAGGAGACTTCACATGTTTTTCATATATGCAATCATTACAAAAGTTGAGACCAGACTCTTTCACATCGAATCTTCCTAAAGAGGAGAGAATCTAAAGGCCTTTCTAGCTCATATGGCAAAGTCTTTTGTGCCAAAGTTCCATTTGTGAATGAACTTCAACCACAGCCAAGAACTTGCCATGTATTGCTTTACAATGCAGATAATACAAAGTCACATTTTTGCTACCCTTAACAATCAGCATAGAGCCCTTGTGGACCTTCCAAGATCCACCACTAAAGGTAGTAAAATATCCTCTTGTATCAAGCTACCCAACTGACAATAGACTTTTCTTTATGCCAAGTACATATCTAGCATCCTATAAAATCAACTCTTCGTTGTTTTCAAGGGCCAAGTGAATGATACCTACACCCTCTATCTCAATGCATAACTGTTGCCCAAGTAAACCTTACCTAGGTGACTTGCAATGTATTCTAAAAATGACTCCAAAGAGGGAGTAACATGAAAAGAGGCACTATTGCCCACTATCCATGATTGGGAAAATCCATCATGAGTTGAAAGTAAAGCATCAATTACCTCCTTTTTGGTAATGTGTATATCACATATTGCTACCATAATATCTACATCATTGCATGAGGCTACAACAAGTATCTCTCCAATGTCAGAGAGATCTTCAATGACCACACTAGATGCAACATTTGCCTTTGCAACTTCTTTTGAGTGAGTGTTGTCATTATCCTTCTTGTCATCCTTCTTTTACTTTTCTTGGTGATTCTTTCTTTCTTACTCTTTCTTATAGTACCGACAATTGAGCTTTTTATGCCCTTTACGCCCACACTGATAGCAAGTACCGTCTTAATGTTTGCCCTTGCTTTTACTCCTACTTTTTCCTTATTTGCTATATTACATGTCTTCTCTGCCCTGCCTCTAAGATAATAAGCTGAACCACTGCCTTTTCCATTGGACTTTCTTCTGATCTTCTCATTGAGAATAGAGTCCCTAACACCATCAAAAGTTAAAGCAAGGTTGTTGCTAAGTGAAACAACGAAAGACTCTCAGCTATCAAGCAAAGTCATCAACAAGAAAATAGACTTCATTTTATCATTTAAGGGCTACAAACCAAAGTCCTGCAAATTGACTTAAAATCCATGTAAAAGCACTTAAATGCTCATATACTAGCTTAGACTCATCCAACTCCATGTTCACAAGCTTACGCATGAGATGCACTTGATTCATTGAAGCTGTATTTTCATAAGTATCCATTAACTTTTTCCATATGGCATAAGCCGTATCAAGACGCTTAATGTATATAAGTACATCATCAGATATACAACAATTTTAATGTATGCAATGGCCTTCTTGTTAAGTCTAGCCCAATCCTCATCTGTCATAGTTACAAGCTTAGTCTCCAAGAGAGCATCATCATAGTCCTTTAGAAACAAATGCCTTGCATCTTGTCCTTCCACATATCAAAGCCAATGCCACCAAACCTCTTGATTTCAAAAAGGGATTTAGTGTCATTGCTGCTAGAAGTATAAGTGACCATTTTTCAGCAAAGTACTTAGTACCAATGCTATATTTTATGATAGTAAATAACATGCTGAATATTCAACTAATTTCAACCCAAAATTTCAAAAAATAAAAGCAAGATTTGATTCAAATACACGTATAGCAGTAAAAAGAATGATTTTCATCCATATAACTAAGATTTCAATATAAATTCCATGCATACATCATTGCAAGGTGACTTCCACTTCAACAATATCACTAAAAATACATCTGCAACAATCCCAAATCTGTAGCAAAAATAACATAAAGTTATTTGCTTGCACATGATCACTAAGACTACTATACCATGAATATTCAACAATACATCAACTCAATAAGAGCTGCCTAACATATGTTCTACATACATATGTGCCCAAAAGTACTCCTACACAAAAAAATCACATAATTTTTGTAATTTCTCCAAAATCTCACAAGCGAAAGATAATAACTCGAATTACATTCCTTATTGCACCAAGATTACTTCAACAATGTCCCCAAAGTACATTTTACACATCAATTTTACCAAAATTCACAAATTTCAACAAAAGCCCAAAAATTTCGTTGACCATGCTACCCCAATTGCATTAATACATATTCTCAAAAGCATAGAACAAGCAAATCTAGTAAAATTTCATAGAATTTTGCAAAAGCCCCAAATTTCTAGAGTCCTAAATATGGACCAATGTCAATAAATTCAGCTCAGCTAAGCAAAATTTCATTGATACATGAAAAACCCCCAACATGTCAAACCAGTGTACACAATTTCCAAGTCCAATGTCACTATTGTGCATGAACAACACCAAATCTAGGAAAAGTCCCAAAGTTTTAGGCACAAATCTATAAATTGTGCTTGCACACACTAACCTTTCTGAATGAGTAGGGAACCTAGTTGCTTTAAAAATTTAAAAATTTTGACAAATCTGACCTAAAATATACCAACCTAACCAACATGATCTGTCAAAGGATATCGCCTACTATCTCGTTGGTCACATTAACTGCTGCCTACCTTTCACCTAGTCACAGAGTTATCAATGAGCAATCACCTGCTGAAGATATTGTCACTTGCACACAGAAGTGACATGTTCTCTTTGTGCACGCACGGTGAACCCGACCCGCACGGTCCTCGAGAAGCATGCACACTATAATCTTAGCCTTGATACCAATATGTCGAGATGAGTGCACAATGGGAATGTGAGTCAAAAGTGGAACAGTAGTGTTGAGTGTGAGAGAGAGAGAATCTCAAGATGAGTGTACCAACTTGTCACAGTACACAGAATAAAATGTATTTATATATATTAGGGTATAAATAAGGGTGTGTTCACACTCATATAAGTTTATACATGGAGATTAAGGGACTTCACACCCAACACAAATCGGGAGTGCAAAGATACCACCACAAAAAGATGATGGAGATACAATGACAACACAAGCAACACATGACAAAGCTAAAGGTCCTATCCAAATGCTACACATATATTTCTCTCATCAAGGATGTACGACATATGATGCCCATGATCCTAATCGGATGGAGCTAGGTAGGATGGCATCACACAATGTCACTATATCATTACTTTAAACATCAATATTCAAGGCAAGTGTTCATCACATTTCCATCACCTATATGGATCCAAAGTGATAAATGCAGCAGGGGTGGTTTTAATAAAGATGGCATTATATTGCAGATGTACAGAATCAAAGTTTATGAAGAGGACACAAGACTCCCTCTATCTCATTGATTCTATGCAACCAATAATGAGAAAAAGGGATGCCATCTGATTGTACACCTGCATGATGGTCTACCATGTCATCAAAATTTCTGACTAGCATGCTTAAAATATGGTTAGCACAAATCAAGCTCAGCCAACTTCACAGAATGTGTAAGTAACATTACCTACCACCATCACAATGTGCCAGACAACTGCTGATCTTTCTTTAAAGAAATGTTTAGCTGGTGGAAGACGATATTACGAGAGTGATTGAATATGACTGACAGCCTATTGTTGGTGAAGACCTGAACAAGAACTAGTTCTTAGCTATTGTCAGGCCAGACAGTATAGATTCTGATTTCACCTGAAGTTGCAGATTTTATAGTACAAACATAGGAATGAGCAACCAAAGATGCACACTTCCTTAGAAAGCCACAGCAACTGACTGAAAATTAAGGGAATTATAAAATTTTCAAGGCCAGTGGCAAATGTCATCATTACTAGAATAAATTTTACAAACAAGTAAATTCTGCAGGTCTAGGCTTCGTTGAAGTAGTTTTCACACTACAAAACTCTGTTGTATACTGGCGATTGCTCTTGATTCAGATACACCCATAGCTATGAATCTACTCCAGCTCCCTTTGAAAATCCGCATTGTCAACAAACACCTGTAAAATTACAAGAAGTTTAGTTTTCCAGCTCTACTGTAATCTGGAAGAAATGACCTTTTGTTGATTATACAATCATTTTTTATCCCTTTTGCAAATTTCACCTAATTAAAGGAATAACAAAATCACACAACTGCGGCTTTAACAAAGGAAATTTCTCTCTGTAACGGCTGTTTCACCTAATCCAGAGACTTGCACAATCACACAACTGCAGTTTTAACCCAGGAAACTAATCTCGCAGTAAACAGCTATATTGCCAGCTCAGTCACATTCAATACAACATACAAATACAGATAAAAGTCAGAGTGCTATTTGATTGTATTTCTCAAGTTCAAGTTCCTTACTCCAATAGTACAAGCAATGCATAAACAGTCCCGGTTTGACATGAAAAGTTTGCTTTGTTGATCAATTAAAACAAAATTCAGCACATGTTTTTGGGCCCCAAAAGCAGAAAGCCCATATGAACCTTTTATTCTTACTTTCCACCATGGAAAGCAAAACCAAGTCATATTTAATATGGGCAAGCAGAAGGTCAATCAAATAAGTTGTGTCATCCATCATCTGTTCATCCACACATCAACCCAAACGACCACTTCTCAAGCTGTCCAACCAACCAGTCCATCCCTCCATCTAGCAATGCAGCTACCTGCCAATCTATGTATCTAGCAATCAGCGGATTCATTCATTGCTTTGGTCCATTTCATCCCTTCCATCATCCATCCTACTTCATTCCATCAATCTATATGAAACTGGCCTTCAATGGACTAAAGGGCAGCTAGAAACATAAATTTGCAAAGATGATTAAATAGAACAGTAAATCAGCAAGCAAATTGCATGAAACAATGGAGCTAGATTGCTCCCATACTAGCATGATTGTTGGCCTGAAGCTTGGTGTCCCTCGCAATTTTAATTTAGATTGCATTGTCACAAAAGCCTCAAATGTCAAAAACTACTATGTTTTATCACATTGAGTTGGATGCCACAAAACAGCAGTATGCTGCTGATTCGGACTCCAGAGATGTTTATGATCACCTTTGCAATGGCCAAAGGCATGATCATTATGTGCTTTGAGATGGATTTATTATGACACATGGGCGGTTATGTGTCATAAAACAATTGATGCCTAAAGTAATGATTGAAAGTCATGCTTCTTTATATGCAAGACATAGAGGCATTGATGTTATAGTGAAGGCATTGGAGCATTTCTTTTATTGGCCAGCTTTGAGACATGATGTAGAGTAGTTTATGCCCACATGCATTGCATGCCAAAAAGTCAAGTATGATACGCAAAAGATTTGCGAGTTGTTGCTCCCTTTGCCTATTCTTGATAGGCCTAGGCAAAGCATTGCTAAGGATTTTATATTTGATCTTCCAAGGACACCTACTGGAAATGATGGGATGTAGACAATTACACACAGATTTAGTAAATAGACTCATTTTATACCTATTCAATCTTAGGAGATGGTTCTAATGCTAACCAAGTGGCATAGGCATGCTTGAAAATCGACCTTGGAAAATGGCAACTGTGCTAGTCAAGAATGTTAAGGCACAGCCACCAAGGTAGTCCTCCCCTAACATGAAAATGAACTAGTAGTGTAGGGAATGATGTTCAATGATCAAAACATCTCGATTGAAAGGACAAAAGATGGATGGCATGATAATAAAAAAGATGCTTGAGACCCAATCTTAGGAGAGAAGATGCTATCTCTGTGTCCATGTTGATCAAGTATATGGAGACAATACTCACCAAGGCAAGATTTGAACATCCAAATCTTCAGTCCAGTTAGGACCAGTAGATAACCAATGTTAGTCCTGAACAAAAATGTAAAACCTGACATGTAAGTAGAACTAATATACCAATTGCTTTAAATTGAGATGCTTGTGGCACTTTACTGATATTACTGATATGAAACATGAATTTAAGAGATGGTGGATATAGAAGTGAATGAAAAAGTGAGTGAAGAAGAGTGCAGCGGAAGACTAATAAGAAAGCATGAAAGTACGGCTTGGCCTACAGTAGCCAAGACATGTAACATTCTAGCTAGATTGCCACACATAGCCTATAGAATCTATAGCCCTAACTAGCTTAAAGGCCCTAAGAAAACCCTAGAAATCCCAAGAATCTAGCCTAATGGAGAATAATGACCAAACCAATCAAATAGGCTAGCAAGCATAAACTAAGGGAGAGATGCAAAGTCCATCACACCAATACATGGCCACTAATAAACACAAATAGGAGTGTATGGAGAAATTGTACTACCTCCTTGGAAAAGACCCCACCCCCTCTTAAGTTCCATGAAGTGACACTACCACCACCAAAAGTAGTTGAGGATGGTTTTAGGACAGGTAAGGAATTTATGTTTGGTATGGGTAGAATCCCCTTAGTTATGGATGGGAATATTTTAGGCGTAGACCTAATACCATCCACAATTGTCATCTACACAACCGGATTTTTGGCTAAAGGTATAATACCTATTCTTTTAGGCAAGTAATGCCAGAAGGGTCTTTTGATGTGTTCGACTTTACCTCTCATGTTTTTCTTCAATGAAGGAGACTAATCACCAGCAGTGGATTATGGCCCAGAGAACAAAGAGTGACTCACTTGCATGTGGGAGGTGCATAGTGCACAGGTAGCATTTGTAGTAACAAAGCACCAAGGGGTAAAGTGATAAGCCTTTGAGTGTGTAGTGAGGGCCTTAAGCCTAAACGTGGACCAAAGGCAATGTGCTAAAACTGGATACTCTATCGTTGGCCAAAAGTAGGGCCCTAAATTTAATGTAGATGAATCTAAATGTGCAATGGAAATGGGAGAGAAGGGCAAGAACTGTGAGTGTGAAGCATCAAACTCATACTCAAATGAGATAGAAGATATAGGATTACCTTTTGGAGCATCTTGGATCATAAAGTTCTCTTCATATCCATACTAGTACCAATCTAGATCTCCATCATGATTTACAACAGACACTTGCATAATTAAAAAAGCAATGCAAACATTATCCTAATCACACAAACATGATGACAATAAAAAGGCTATACTTCTTAATAGCTTGACAAAAGAAACACGATTCCATCAATTCCAATTGTGATGGTTCTCAAGGTGACTCGAAAGATGAAATATGAAAAAATAGTTGCCACCCTTTTGGATGATGAAAGGCACAACAAAGATACTGACATACAATCGGCAACCTTCTACACCAAGAAACCACCACCCAAGTGCCAATATTGCAAGCATATTGACCACACTATTTGACCAATGCTACAAGAAGAAAGACAAGCAGCACGCCCAACATGCCATGGCCCACTATGAATACCTTATTAGATAGACCTTGATGAGCCAC
This sequence comes from Lygodium microphyllum, assembly GCF_053477565.2. Classification (NCBI taxonomy): domain Eukaryota; kingdom Viridiplantae; phylum Streptophyta; class Polypodiopsida; order Schizaeales; family Lygodiaceae; genus Lygodium; species Lygodium microphyllum. The sequence goes on along the minus strand of NC_141153.1, from coordinate 124,934,712 downwards.
CTACTACTTCTGACCAAGCCCTTAATGTATTTGCTTAGTCATTGTCTCTTGGCAATGATGAACCCTATCAATATGTGTTTTGAATTAAAATCATAAATAAATAAATAAATAATGTGTTTTGAAATTAGACATTGACCATGCCAATGCATGTGTTAAGTCCCTTCCAAACACATCTATTATGTGGGATAGTTTGCTTGGATTTTTATCCAAAAAGCCTTTGACATTTAGAGAGGCACAGTCATGTGAAAACAAGAGAAAGTGGGAGCTTGCTATGCAAGAAGAGATAAAGTCTCTATATGCAAATAACACATGGGAGCTTGTACCTTTGTCTAAGGATAGAAAAGCTATCCCTAACAAATGGGTTTACAGGTGAAATGTATTAATGGGAAGCCCAAGTACAAGGCACGGTTGGTTGCTAAGGGCTATACACAAAAGGAAGGCATAGACTTCCAGAAGATCTTTTCACCAGTGGTGAAAATGACTATGCTCCGTGTTTTATTTGCTCTCACTGCATCGTTGGATTTAGAGTTGGATCAGATGGATGTGAAGACTGAATTTCTTCATGGTAACCTGGATGAAGAGCTGTACATGAAACAACCCGAAGCTTTTGCTATTCCAGGGATTTTGGTATTTCTTCATATACTCTAGTACTTAGTTCTGATAACTAGAGTGCAGTATGTCTTGACCTATGTATAAATCAACGAGATAACCTAACCTAAAATACCGAGAATGTTAAAGTGAAAACAATTATGAAATACTCGACAACCCTTAAAATATCAGAAAATTAAATAAATATGGAAAGTCTGTAGGACTTATTGGACATTGATAAGAATTTATCGATACAAATTCTAAAGTCTATACAGACTTGGAAAAGCATTTGAAATCCTGCTATGCACGGGTTAGGGCAGGACAGTGCATGAATTACATGCCATAGGTATGAATGCCCATATTATCTTTTAGGGCAAAAATACCAAATTTTTCATAAGGATAAAATAAACTTTAGATTCGCGAAATAACTTTCAGATCCCGAAAAAGAGTTGCAAGTAGGAAGCGAAACCCTAAGAATAAGGTGGAACCTTAAAAAAGAAGCCCTAGATTTGGATGGGGCTGCTTTCTATGCTAAAAACACTTGTTGTTGTTTCTTTTTTATATATGTATGCATTGATGATTACACAGGAAAGATTGATTGTGCTTGCAACAGTTAGATCTGATTCTAAATATATAATCAAGATAATAAGAGGAAAGATTGCGCTATACCTTCCTCATAGCTAGACGCGGAACCCTGCTCCAAGGGGGATTATTTTGTACCGCCGTTAGGAGCTTTGAACCAGCTCCGACAGCGAGAGGTCGCTTGGTGAAAAATCCGTTAGGCAAGAGGAGACGAGAGTGCCACGGAGGGACTCTCGCCGTAAATCTCTCGATTGCTCCTAGAAACTACCTGACCCTCATACAAATCAGAATAGGATCCTGGAGTCCCCGATACTAGTGAAGGAATGGAAATCTTGAAAGATTTCTTTTCTTCTATGTAGACAGAAGAGATTTTCCGGTGAACGGAGGTTTATCTTTTGCATAGGGAGAAGGGGAAAATCATTGTAAATAACTTTGCGAAATATGTTTTGCCAAAAGATTATTTTCTCTGTCTTTGCGTTGTGCCCTAAAAATTACGCAAAGGAACTTGTGATAACGGGTTAATTAATGAAGCCGCTTTCATATGTCATAACTTAATGTGATAGGTAATTAGAAAACTAAAGAAAACCATTTGTGGGAAGCGAGTGGGCAAGATCCCTAACGGATCAGTCCTATGGATGGGTGGTCTCGGTAAGATGGGAACTTCTCTCAAGAGATTGAACGAAACGTTAATTAGGAAAAATTAGGTAGAGCTGAGCGTTGACTTACCTAGGGTCAGATCTTAAAACCTTGATTAAAAATTATCTTAGGGGAAAGGTGCGGCGGTTGTGCGAGAGCTCCGTTAGGATTCCCCGAATCTTAACCAGTTATTACTGGAATAAAGCGTTGCACTCCATGAACCAAGGGTAGCTACAATCGCTCCAATCGGACGAGAAGCCCTTGTGTGACACCTCCGATAGAGCTAGCTGATGTATCGAGACCTCAGTTGTCAAATTAGGACCCCAAGCTTGCAGGTTGATCCTCATGGGCCGATACCTTCCGTTACGGGGTGGACTCTAGGAAACCTAGACGATAGAACCCGTGCATTCTTGCGAGTGCCGGGCGACGCCGTCTAGGATAGTTCCCTAATGAACCACTAAAATGTGCTACAAGGGAATTGTTAGGCAGACACGTGACAAAACCAAGTTTGAACGCAGATCCTGATTAGCAGCCACAAAAATGCTTCCAATGTGAAACAATCCATGCTTTGATTCTGTTGAGGACCAAGCACCCCAAGTTGAAATATGCAAAAAAAAGAAGGTATGGATATGCAAAAGATCAAGAAGCTAGCAGAAGTAACAACTGGGTGCGGTAGATGTAAGCTGCCACAAACATTAATTGCCAACATCTTCATAACTTGCTCAGAAGCTTCTACAACATGCACCCTTGATAAGGGCCTGAGCAGTGATAACAACGTGCGTACATGCAAAAGCTCTCAAAGACTATAATCAGACAATCAGCTGTAAAATTATAAAGGATGAAATAGAATTGATAAGTTATGGTGTGAAGAGGCCTACCGACTTCCACCCATCAGGATCAAGACAAGCAGTGATTTTGGTGTTTATTCCGGGCAATGGGCCTGGTTCACGTGTAATTTTACCACCTACTTCACGAATAGCTTCTGCAGTCTTATATACATCATCTGTTCCCACAGCAATCTGCCATTCAAATTTGTAAATAATCAGAAATATTGTAGAATGCAACTAATTATCTAGCTTTGTAAAATTCAACCTGCATACATCCTGAAAATGCACACCCTACCTGGGCATAAGCATTGCCTTTGGAATAATCAGTAACACCATAATTGTACGTCAGCTCCAATACAGTTGTTTTATCCTCAGGGCCATAGCCTAGCATCGCAATGGTGTACTGCAGCCAAAAAAGCCAATCCAATATCACACACATGGTTTACTGGTTATATAATATCAAGTGTTATTTAAGAAGCAAGAAGCTCAGGAGATGCTAAATGCAACAATGATTGTACTTGGCACTCCTTGCTGACATTAGGTCGTTGAACCTAACTTTTTATTTCCATGCTTCCTCTTTCTTGTCAAAATGCATGGATTGCAAAGCTAAAAATGAAGTAGACAGAAAGGCTTCAGCACCTTCTGTTCTGGGTTGTCACGAGTCCGAAGCAGTTGCATACCAAAGGCCTGCAAATAACTCAAGCCAGTGAAAGTGGATTCATCGTTCACTTACTAGCCTTCACATTCAAGTAATTAGCATGGTTGTCTAGAATTTAAGCTTACTTTTTCATAGAAATTAATGGATCTATCCAAATCTCCAACTCTGAGCATGACTTGGCAGAGAGGCTCTGGAGTGGGTCCTCGCTGAATAAGCTCGAACTTATAGCCATCTGGGTCTTCAACAAACGCAATGACTGTGCTTCCTCCTTTCACAGGCCCTGGTTCTCTAGTGACTTTACCTCCCTTTGCTTTGATAAGGTCTACTCTCTTATGAACCTACATGAACAATCATTTACATAATTAACATAACATAAAAGCCAAAGCCTGTCCAAGTCCAGTATCCAAGGCTTCGAGTTGGAAACCACTTCTACATGATGGAACACAAAATTTATACATACAGCGATCTTAGCATAGCACTTATCCAGCCAGGTGAACTTACATCTTCAACTGCAACGCCAAAATGTCCAAAGCCTGTTCCTAAGTCATATTTGTCAATCCCATAATCTGTCATCAAAAATGTTATAGTCATCAGTTTGAGTGAAGTAATAGTGTCATCTTGTGAGATGCTTGATCAGGAGATGTTGTACGTATGGCAAGACTAAACAAGGAATTCGAATGTTCGACACATGGAAGAGCACAAACTGTTGTTTCTATATCACCCAAGGTACCCCAAAACAAAATGCATAAGCCTGTAAAGTTGCCATCTTAAAATGAAACTATACCTTGCAGATGGGTTATGAGAATTGACCATAATGCATAATATTAAATACATGTCCACACCCACAGCATCTCATATAAGCATGCTACTACATGTGAGCTAACATGTTTGAGTCAGTTGAATAAGACAGTGACACAAAGACACATTGAAAGAGCTGGGGTCTCCATGACATGAAACAATCATACTGTTTCAAGCAGTGCAACCACTTTTTACAACAATACCAAATATTGTGTCAAGAATCGTGTGGTGGAGAGACTTGCTTGAGCTGCTGCGCCAAACACATATTGTGTATACAAGAGGAAGCTCACTCAAGAACACAAGAAGAGAGATGGAGCCCAAAACGTTTTCTTGCTGATTTCTTTTTCTTCCACACACTATACAATGTACACAAAGTATAAATAAGATACAACATAAAGGAAAGTGGCCTACTAAGTCAAATAGTGCATAACAGACCACACTAATTGACCGGAGCTATATCTTTGCCAGCTATAGGTAGGTGTAACAAACTAAATATAATAAGTGATAAGTCGGTAGCCATTTGAGTATCATAATGACCACCAACGTGCTAAGAGTAGACATGCGGACTCATCTAGCCAAGCGGTCCATCATCAATATCTGCGTGTGTTGAGCTTGCCATCTCAACACTCCCCCTTAAGCTCAACTCTTATCTCTGCAACTCCAAGTGAACTTCGAAACTTTCGAAGCTTCTCTGCACCCAATGCCTTCGTAAAAATATCAACTATCTGATCCTGTGTGCTAACATATACCAAGTTAATCTCTCCTACAAGTACCTTCTCTCTCACAAAGTGATAGTGCACCTCAATGTGTTTTGTTCTAGCATGGAATACTGGATTCCTAGCTAGCTGTATGCTGCTCATGTTGTCACAATAAATGACAACTAGATCATCTCCCTACACATCCAAATCACCTAATAACTTTTGCAACCATACCACCTTACATGCTGCTATAGCAGCACCTCTATACTCGGCCTTTGTACGCAATAAAGCAACTGTAGATTACTTTTTGTCACTCCATGTAACTGTTGCACTACCAAGGAAAAACATGAATCTACTAGTAGATATTCTGTCTGACATACTACCAGCCCAATCTGCATCTGTGTATCCAAAGATCTATATATATACTTACCTGCCTCGTAAAAAAATCCATAATGTACAGTGGACTTCACATATCTCAATATACGTCTAACTGCATCCAAATGAGACTTTCTAAGCATCTGCATAAACTGATTGACAAGGCCAACACAGCATAGCTCAAGTCTAGCCTTGTGATAGTCATGTAAATCAAACTCTCTACTATCCTCCTGAACATAGGAGGGTCTTCTATCTCATCCCCAACGTCAGCATTCAACTTCACATTTTGCTCCAATGATACTGAAAAGGCTTACATGCTGTCATACCATACTTGGATAACATATCCAAGCCATACTGTCTTTGGGATAGCCATATATCACATCACATCTGATCACCTCAATACCAAGAAAGTATCTCAGCTCACCCAAATCTTTCATCTTAAATTTTTTCTTCAAAAAATCCTTAACTTTAGCAATTCCATTGTCACTATCACCTGTAATAATCAAGTCATCCACATAAATGACTATGATGACCAAACCTGTATCTTCCCTTTTCACATAAAGTGAGTGATCAACATCGGAAATACAAAATCCAATATTGACAAGATACTCTCCAATCTTGTCAGACCATGCTCTAGATGCTTGCTTTAGCCCATAGAGTGTCTTCTTTAACTTGCACACATATGTGGGATGCTCTAAATCCTCATAACCCGCTGACTGCTCCATATACACTTTTTCTTGCAATTCACCATATAAGAAGGCATTCTTAACATCCATTTGCTGCAAACTCCAACCTTTGGCTACTGCCAAGGCAATCACGCATCTAACAATTGCCATCCTAGTAACTGGACTGAATATCTCTTCATAATCTATGCCATATGTTTAAGCATAGCCTTTTGCAACCAGCCTAGCTTTATACCTATTAACTAAACCATCTGTATTATACTTGACTTTGTAAACCCACTTACAACCAATAGCTTTCTTACCCTTAGACAAGGATACCAAATCCCAAGTCTTATTGGCTTCTAATGCAGCCATCTCCTCATCCATTGTTACATCCCAATGACTATGACCAATAGCATCCTCAAAACAAGTGGGCTCAATATCCTCAACTAGTTTCACCATATAAGCATAATAGTGAGCTGCATAACCTTCAAAATCAAATCTTTTAACAGAGTATCTGACCCTGCTAGACCTGTGTACCACTAGATCACTCAATGGAGCCTTTACATTACTATGAGCTCTCTATACACCTGGTGTCCTAACTGAAGGAATACCAAGCTCATCATCCAAAGTTCAAACTCTCTAAACCACTAGAATCTCCATCAAATCCCAAATGACTAGTAGATGCATCATTACCATCCAGCACTTGCTTATTTCCTTTGTCTTTTCCTGCAACACTTATAGATCCACCTAAAGATATGGGGCTACTTCTTAGTCTCCCAGACCAAGGGCTCACTGTAGATGTAGTACCAAATGATATTTCTGGTTCACTAAGACTCCATGATTCTTGCTTTTCTTTCTACACATAGCTATCATAATCATTATCATCATCTAATATATCACCAACAGGTGCATACCAACTGCTCATCTCATCAAAAATAACATCCCTGCTCACTATGAACTCACCTGTGACAGGATCATAACAACGATATAATTTCTGCTCTAAAGAGTATCCAATAAAAATACATTTTTCAACCTTTGGATCAAGCTTCTTCCATAGCTCATCTGACACATAAACATATGCAACACAGCCAAATACCTTGAAGTGTGATATATCGGGCTTCTTGCTAGTAAAGTATTCTTCTGGAGTTATTTCATGAACTGCAACTGTGGAAGTTCTATTCATAATATAAATAGCAGTATGGATAGCTTCAGACCAAAAATGTTTTAACATATTCTTTTCAGTCATTAATACTCGTGCAACTTTTGCAGTATACCTATTTTTTCTTTCTGCAATCTCATTTTGCTGTGGGATATACCTGCAAGTAAATTGTCTCTTTATCCCTTGAGTCCTCAAGAAGCCACTAAACTCATTAGAGAAATACTATTCCTCTCCCTCTAATCTCAAACACTTTACTTTGAAGCCTATTTTTGTTTCAATAGCTGCTTTGAAATATTTGAAGTGCTCAAATACATCACTCTTTTCCTTCATGAAATATATCCATAGCTTCCTTGAACAATCATCAATATATGTGACAAAGTATTTGCTGTCACTAAGAGATACATTCTATGTAGACCTCCAAACATCTATATACACTACATCAAGTATATTTCTGCTCACTTCTCTATCATGCGAGAAGGATTGTCTTACGTACTTACCAAACTAGCATGCTTCACAAACTTTATGAAATTTTACAACTCTACAGAAAGGCAACCCTGTAACCAATCATCTAGACTGCATTAATTTTACCCTTTACACATTTACATGTCTAATACATTTATGTCATTTTAATATCTGCAACCGCTTCTTTTTCTTTAGCATACATAGCAACATCCATTGTAAGAATTCCAACATCTAAAGTGAACATGTGGCTAACTCTACTTCCTTTTGCAACCAATCTACACTTATCATTAAAGTCTTGTATAAAACAACATTTTGCATTGAATCGGACCTGCAACCCTTGCTCTACCATTGGGCCAACAGACACTAGATTCTTTGTGATTCAAGACACACATAATACATCTGTCAGACTCTTTGTCTAGTCATCATGCAAGGACAAGGGAACCTTTCCAATGTGTGAAATTGGATGACATAAATCATCACCCGTCTGCACATAATCTAGATTTTGTAAGTCTTGCATCTCTCCAAACTATTCAATATGACTGATCATATGATTAGATATACATGAATCGACATACCATACATCATGTGTCCCCTTTTCTGTAACTACATTTATCATATGTTACATAACTAACAAACGCTCATTTTTATCTTTATTCTGTCGTGAAGACGATATATAGTTTCCTTGCTACAATTTACCACTGTGTATATCATCCTTCTTAGCATAACAATGGACTGCAATATGACTTATTTTACCATAATAATGACAAACAATAGCAGAATTTCCAGAACCTCTGTTCTATCATCAATCTCTTTCTCTAGAGCTCCCCCTGCCTTTAAAGTTTCAGCGGCCTTCTGAAACCTACATTTCACCAAATTGCTAATTGAACCTGTTTTGCTAGTCATCATCAACACGTCTCATACTATGACCTCTCGAAGAGAATCTACCACGTTCCCTTGCTAAACTTGAGTAAAATGCTTGGACTCTGTTCACCATTTCTTTCAGACGAGTCAACCTGCATATTAATCTCTTCGGTAATCATGAGACAGACTAGCTCATCAAAATCTAAAAATGGCTTCCATACGTATACTGAAATAACAAATGATTTCCATGCCTTCTCATTATTAAGGCCACTCAATGTGGATGAAACCAAACCATCATCATCAGACATTGCATCAATCGCTGCTAAAGCATTTACAATACTCATCACCTTCAAAACATACTCATTGACAAACATTTTTCATTTCTACAAGGTATTCAACTCTTACTTGAGTTGAATCTTTCGTGCATTTGTATTTACTGAAAACATGTTCTCAAAATTTATCCAAGCTGCATGTGAAGTTTCTGCATTCTTGATATGTCCTAGCATAGTATTATTAATGACTGCAAATAGCCAATACATCACCTTTTTGTCTTTTGTATTCCATTCTTTTCATACCTTTAATTCATCTGCAATCGGAGGAATATCCAGCTCTGGCTTCTTTTCTTTATCTGAAACAAACTCATAAAGGCTCTTTTCAATGAGAAAGTTTGTCACACCAAACTTCCATAAAGAGTAATTGTTCTTCTCGAGCTTCTCAATAATAGAATTTCCACTATTCTCTACCATTATCACAAAAAAAGATACAACACAGCAAGCTAGTCTTCTGCAATCTTTCACAAGAAGTGCATAGCAATACATCAAGCAACCTTTTTCACTAATTGCTCAATAGTACATGTAATCTGCAACCTGCTTGTAAATAAACCTTATGTTTGCTTTCTGACAAACACCTCAAAAATTACAAATTCGAAATCTGTAACATGTACATCCACTTTCGATCAATACAGCCGAAATCACAGTGTACCCTAAAACTGATGCTCTGCTCGTACACCAAATCTCACAACAATCTGAGATTTTCGCTCTACCCTGCTTCTAGTGCCTTCACAGGCACTATCCAAGAGAGAGTGAAAGAATAGGAGAGCTTCTTACACGTTGCTTGCTTACTCAAACCTTGCTTCTTTTCCTTCATTTTAGCCTTCAAAATCAGTCTCTCTAAGTGGCAGCTCTGATACCATGTCAAGAATCGTGTGGTGGGGGGACTTGCTTGAGCTGCTACGCCAAACACACACTGTATACACAAAAGGAAGCTCACTCAAGAACACAAGAAGAGAGATGGAGGCCAAAACGTTTTCTTGCTGATTTCTTCTTCTTCTTCCACGCACTATACAAAGTTTAGATAAGATACAACATAAAGAAAAGTGACATACTAAGTCAAACAGTGCATAACAAACTACACTGATTGACCGGAGCTATATCTTTGCCAGCTGTAGGTAGGTGTAACAAATTAAATATAATAAGTGATAAGTCGGTGGCCATGTGAGTATCATAATGACCACCAACGTGCTAAGAGTAGACGTGCAGACTCATCTACCCAGGCGGTCCATCATCAATGTCCACAAGTGTTGAGCTTGCCATCTCAACATATTGGAAGTTTAACTAAAGTTCTACGACACTATTCTTTATCCTTCATGCATTGTCCAGCACACGTATAATAGTTGCCTAAAAGAAGGCTAAATTCCTAATTAAGCTCATAAAGCACAAATTTGACAATGGGAATTGCAAAGGTATACAAAAAAAGTAGTAACATACTGTAAGTTAGCTCAACGACAAAATGAGAATCCTCGGGGCCATATCCAAGGAATGCATTGGTATATCTTTCCTCTGGAATATCCCGCTTTCTTAGCAGCTTCATGCCCAGGCACTCTGTGTAGAATCTGCAAACAGGTGAAGACAAAACTGTTTTGATTCTATTATAATGAACATAGATGCATTATAATGGAAATAAAATGACACAGAAAACAGATTTCACCAACTTGATGGTTTTGTCGAGATCTCCAACCCGATAGACAACATGAAGAAGTCGTCTATTATCTCTTTTAGACCACTCTAAAGTGCTCTCTTTTTCAGTGGTAGCTCCAGATGTGGACATATTTGCTTTAACACAGAATTGGTATGGGCTCTGCCGACTCTGAAATCTGTGGAAAAAGCAACCTGTAAAACACATCAACCAGACGATTCAAATTTTCACTTTCCAAGTAATCAAATGTTCAACTAATCACTTGACAGTCCACATACAGCTAACAACTGACAACAGTATTTTCCCTGGGAAAAGATGCGAACCGGCACACATGACCAGATGCTGGCCACTGTGCAGATGACCTTCCCAAGCAGCAAGACCATTTTGTAGGTTGTGGTCGGCATACCAAAGGCATCTGATCAGTGTAGCAAACATCATATGCATAGCAGCCCCAATGCTCTCACCAGCAGGCTAATACTGCAGGATAACTGACAACAAGGCCCGAAGCCCTAACCTTACTCTTTGCATTGCCTTGAAACTCATCACCTCTTAACATCAACAAACACAAAATAATTTCTCTCTTATCGCAGCAGTCACACAGAGAGAGACAGAAAATTCCCTATATAAGCCTCTAGTGCTAGCTTGTACATTCACTAAATAAAAAGGTGGCACAATTTTGCACAGACAATCAAATACAACGCACTGTCATGAACAAGGCACCAACATGTATCATATTACAGTGTACGTTTTACTCTTTTAGTAGTTCCTAGAAGGGAGAGGAATTCAAAACTGAGGGTATACAGCAGAATCTATCCGCTGCAATAGAGTAGCATTAGTTTGCACTTGCAACCTGAATTACAATGGCAGAGTTCCAAGCTCACTGATAATTGAAGACCGGCTACTAAACCAAGTCAGATTTAGGAATAAGCATACGTACACAGGAATGACTCTTGGAATTCAGATGGGTAGCAGAAACCAGGGATCTCGAGCGTGTCACCCTACCACGTGTAAGTAGCTGCATAAGGGACTTGTAAGTTTGTACCACATAGGCTAAGAGGACACAGAACCACCTTGCTAGCATAAAGATGAGAAGTCGCAAGAAGCCAAACGTGGATCCAATTGGAATGTCTGAACAAGTTATCAACTCAAAGCTCTCGCGTTCTTTTAACTAATGGCATGTATAATATGCAAACGATGAGCACAGAATACATCCATTCTTTCGACTAATAACAGTGTGCAAGATGCTCGAATCATGAGAATACATTCATTCGGCATGGATACCATGCGATTGTGATGATCGTTCACAACAACAGCAGCAGCTCTATTCACCAAAAGAAGCAATAACATCAATATTGCGCCTGTCTCGCACAATCCAAAAAAATCGTTTTTACCTTGAAAGGTGTGAGAAGCTATGGCCAGGCGTGGACTGATGCACGGCAAGCTGTGGAAAGCGATGCGGCACCAAGCCTGAGGTTGCGGTGATGAGGCAAGAGACGAGGAGGTGAATGCCGCAGCTCGGCTGAGGGCAGGGGAGGACGTGGAAGCCACGGAGGAGAGGTAATGCTGGAGGCAATGGTGACCTGCCATGGCACAAGGCCGCCTTGAAAGGCCACAATTCTGCTAGATTGGAAATTATATCAGTCACTCCGATAGCAATATGATAAGAACTGATTCCCTGTGGTTATGCGTCTCGCGGGTGTTGAGCTGTTGGAGCAGGTCTCCAAACGACCTGTCAGGATGCCTCTCCGGTGATGAGAAATGGATATGGAAGAAGAAGCAGAAGAGGAAAAAGAAACCTGCATATACCTGGCTATACCCTGTCCTGCCTTATTAGACAGATGGACAGAGCGCGAGAGAGAGAACAGATCCCTGGATCAATCCATGTGCGCCCCAGAGCACAGGTTTGTTTTCTCTCTCTCTCTCTCTCCCTCCCGGTCCCGGGTGATCCCTTTCTTCGCCAACTCACCACTTATATTCGCCTACGTGTCATGCCCAATCCTTGGACCAAAGGTTTGAAAGACTCTCACCAAAGGAACTTTTTAAATGCGACACAAGACAGATAAATTTACATCCAAAATATATCGTTAGATGCATACGACCACTTTATGTATTTCTTCAAAATCTTTACTATTAGTTAAGGGAAGACGGGGGCGGGTGCCACATGGCAGCCCCCAACCTCCCCACAAAGAAACGCAGGGGCGGATGCCATGCGTCCAGCACCCGCCCTCGCCGTGAAAATCGCGCCCGTCCCGGCGCGAAGTGCCGCGGCGAGTTTAGGCGCGGAGCGCCTAGTAGTGTCTTAGCACCCTCTTTCAAACCACAATGAGGGAGACTTAGGCTGGTTACACATCAAATGGCGGATGTCTCAAACTATGGGCAAAAACCTTTACACACTAAAAGGATACATTTTGCAAAAAAAAAATTGATTAGTTGCAAATACAAAAATGTCAGAACAAGTGATAAGTAAGTATTGGAGAGAATTAGAACCTTTGACGTGTCTAGCTCTTTTGGTGTGAACTTCTCTTCCTCGTCCCATTGCCATATTCTACTACAATGCATACAAGGGAAGGACTAGTAGAGGTACAGGGCCTTGAGGAGAGCAGGAATCCCAAGCTACATAAGTCTTCGAATTGGAGAAATGAAGTTACACTCTTGTGTAGATCAAACAAAAGGAAGCAAACCCAATCTATAAGTTGTCTTTCAAGGCCATGGTTGTTGACTTATAGAGAATCCCAACAAGTAAGAGGAGTGACCGTTGACGCTTACGGCTTATTAGCAACCACTAAAGGCCTTAAAGGCCATTTATTCATTTATTCCATAGGTGTTGACACGTGGCCTCTTCCCCTTTTCTCCATGGAAAGATGGAGAAACGACTTTGAGGTGACGGATTTCTTGCAAGTGACCAAAGACCCTCAAATCACATGGTTGAAGTAGACCAATGCATGTGAGTTGACCAAGCTAAATGGGAAGGTGGAGAAATGGCAACAATGTGATGGCCCTAAGGTGATGATTTCTTGCATGTGACCAAAGACCCTCAAATTGGCATGGTTGAAGTAGGGATTGAATTTGAAACCTATCCATCCTTTCCTTCAAAGAATCCTTTTCATGCATGAGGGATTTCAAAATTCTAGGGAAAAAAAAGCTTTGTTGGACAATAGCATAAGGCTTGCCAATAATATGAGACATCCTATTTACCATAACATTCCATTATTCTTGCATCAACTCATTCAAAGGATTGTGTGTATTGGTAAGACAATTTTACATAAAAATTGAATCTTTAATATCCACACCCATATCCTATAGCATTTGTTTTTCTACCTACAAAAACAAAGGTTCCACCCATGCATCTAATAAGACCCTTTCAGCCCTCAACCATAATTTATCTTGAGCTATCAACTAAATCTTCTTATCAAATGTATCTTGCATGCTAATAGTCCATTCTTTAAAAACACTTGAAGAAATCCCACATTTTTGTAGCATGGAACCATATTCATCTAGTGCACAAATCGGATGCCGTAAGCGCGCGTAGTGAGCGTCAGAAGGTCCCCAAGAACAAAAGAACTCTACTTTTTGCACACAAATCAATGTGGAAGACTTGCACAACATGAACAAGAGACCAATTGGGTGCAATCTCCCCCCATGCCTTATGTGAGCGCTCCACCAAGCATGTATTTTTTGTATTAATCATCTTCAAGCTCAAATAATAGCCCAAATTACAAAATAGCATGCTTTTGGCTTTTGAGTTTGCTTTTGTGCCAAATAGAAATAAAGCTAATGGGCGGGCGCCCAAGAAGTCAGGCGTACCCAAATACAATGTCCAAATACAAATATCTAAATCGTGCACCCATGCGCATACAAAAATAATAAATAAATATCAAACGCCTTGATAAATAGGTGCGACAAAATATAGGCCCCATGCCTAAGGTATGCGCCCATCAAAATATTGTCGATAACTGAAATACACGCTATCCTCCAATGCTTTCCACTGCCACTGCTACTATCTCTACACATCAACTGAAGCATTCACAATCGTTAGTAAAATAATACAATTAAACCGACAAAAATGAATACCTAGCAGTCTTCAGCTACATAAATCAATTGGTTAGAAATCGATCCTAACCTTAATTTATCACGAGTGCGCACTCTAAACTCATAAACGTTTATTAATTTAAATATGTATTTTGCGGAATCACTCGCTATGGAATCACCCATGTACACACTAAATTAACAAAACGCCCGAAAAGGATAGGCGTCCCCATCAACTTCTCGCACAAAGAATCCACTTTGTGTATGAGCCCCGGTAATAAAAGTTTACGGAATCCACCGTAAAACCTCAGGGAATCCACCGTGTAATATGCCTCCTGGCATCATACCCCCGGGATGGGATAGCAATTGTCCTCAATTGCTATTAGCTCAATGTGGAGCTAACAGAGTGGGGAAAGCATTTAAGTCTCTAGCGTGCATCCATTGGGCCTCTTCAACAGGATGATTTTTAAACTTGACCAAATATCTAGAATATCTACGGCCAGTTCTAGTAGTCATAAAGTCAGTATCTATAATAGTTTCAAGCTCAAGGATTTCAATCTCATCATCTAACAAAGGTGGGTTTTCATAGACAGAGTGTACATGTAATTGGCCTCTAAAGGGTCGTAATAAACTGATATGGAAGGTGTTATGAATTTTCCAATGTGGTGGTAGTTCCAGTTTAAATGCATTGTCATTGATTTTGTGTATGATCTTGAATGGTCCATAGAATCTAGGTGCTAATTTCACAACTGGGTGTTTATCTACACTTTGTAATCTACGTTGTTCTATACGTAACCAAACATAGTCATCAACTTTGAAATTCATGGCCTGTCTTTTCTTATTTGCTTGCTTTGTATATGATTGATGGGCTTTGGCAATCATATCTTTAACTTCATCAAAAATAGTAGAGTGCATGTTAGCAATATCATCAGCAGTCTGAATTTTGTTTGATAGTGATGCAACAGGTGTAGGCAATCTATATCCATAAATAACTTCAAATGGTGCTTTCTTTGTAGCTGTGTGTGGTATATTGTTATATGCAAACTGAAGTAAATGTAGATGTGTATCCCATGTATGTGGTTTTGAAATAGTGTAAGCACGTAAAAGATCTAAAATAGTACTGTTAGTAGCTTATGTTTGACCATTTGTTTCAGGATGAAATACAGATAAAAAATCAATCTTTGTTCCTAAATTAGCAAACAAAGTAATCCAAAAATTATTACAGAATCTAGAATCACGATCAGAAATAATAACTTTTGGTAGACCATGATTAGTAAACACAGTTTTCAAAAACAATTGAGCTGCTTGAGATGCAATTAGAGTTTTCTTGCATGGAATAAAATATGTTTGTTTACTAAACCTGGACAACAGTCCAAATCATATCATGGTTAGCTTTAGTGTTAGGTAAACCAGTGATAAAGTTCATAGAAATTTGTTCCCGTTCCCATGGTCGTGATGGAATAGATAATGGCATCAGTAAACCACATTGTTTACCATGGTGTCTTTTAACTCGTTGACAAACTAAACATTCAGAAACAAAGTTAGATACATCAGTGTCCATATGTGGCCAATAAAAATCTTTAGTCAATGTACGCAAAGTAGATATAATGCCTTTATGACCTTAGTATGGAGGACAATGAATCTCATTCAAAACAAAAGATCTAAATGGAACTGTAACACATAATCTCTTTTCATAAAACATGAATCCGTTATTGTAAGACAGTGAATCAATAGGAATCCAATTATTTGCAACTAATTTATTCCAATCAGCTTGAAAAGTAAGATCCTGATGATAAGTATCTTTCATGGGGATAAGGGAATCAAATGATATGACAGAAATATTATAAATTGTTGGTCTTCTACTTAAAGCGTTGGCTACAACATTCTCTTTTCTTGGTTGATATTGTATAAGGGGATGAAAACTTTGAATGAAAGCTGCCAATTTAATGTCGGTCAGATATTTGGGGTTGACTAAGGAGATGTCTAATACTTTGTTGGTCAGTTTTGATCATAAATTCAGAACCCATTAAATAATGTTTCCATTGACGTAAGGCTTGTACTACAGCTAGCAATTTTTTATCATATGTAGAATATTTAAGTTCGGATGGTTTCAGTTGACAGCTAGAGTAGGCTATGGGATGATTATCTTGCATAAGTACAGCTCCTATTCCAGATCCACTAGCGTCAGTAACTACTAAAAAGAATTGTCTATTGAAATCAGGTAGTTATAATGCAGGAGCTTGGGTTAATGCATGTTTCAATAAATCAAAGGATTTTTGTTGATTTTCAGTCCAGTTATACATAATATCTTTCTTTAAAAGTTTAGTCAGAGGTAATGCAAGTAACGAGAAATTTCGCACAAACTTTCTGTAAAAACTAGCAAGACCTAGAAAAGAACGTAACTCATGCACATTTTTGGGTATGGGCCAATTTAAAATTGCTTCTATCTTTTTAAGGTCAACCTTAATACCTTCTGATGAAACAATATGACCTAGATATTCAATTTCTGTTTGAAAGAATTCACTCTTTTCTGGATTAGCATACAATTGATTATCTTTTAACAACTTGAAAACTAAAGATAAATGTTCATAATGGTCATTCTCATTTTTACTGAATACCAATATATCATCAAAGAATACTATAACACAATGCTGATATTTCAAAAATATGCGATTCATCATTCGACTAAATGTAGCAGGTGCATTAGTTAAACCAAAAGGCATCACTAGAAATTCATAGTGTCCAAATTATGTTCTAAATGCAGTTTTAAATATATCAGATTTATCCAATCTTAATTATGATAACCAGATTTAAGATCTATCTTACTGAATATGGCAAAACCTTGTAGTTTATCCATAAGATCATCTACCCTAGGAATTGGATATCTATTCTTAACAATAATTTTATTTAGGGCATGATAATCAATGCACATGCGATAAGTATTCTTCTTCTTCTTTACCAATAAAACAGGTGCACCAAATGGAGAACTACTAGGTCTAATTAATCCTCTGTTAAGCAATTCCTCTACTTGATTTTGAATTTCTTTTTGTTCAATTTGGTTATGCCTATATGGTGCTTTACAGGGTGGTTGTGTACCAGGAATTAAGTCTATTTTGTGATCTTCAGGTCATGACAGTGGTAATTCAAGTGGTAAATCATCAGCAAAACAATCTTTAAATTGAGCAAGAAATTGTTTATGCCTAGGATGCATATGTTTGTCTTTAGCTTGAAGTTCATTTACCTATATTAAATAAGATTTGCTACTTTTACGTAATGCACATTTAGCTTGAGTATGAGTAAGCAGTGGAAAATTATTAGAAGCGTGCATACCATGCAATGTAATTTGTTTTCCTTGAAAATAAATTTTAATTAAATGCGTAGAATAATCTATGTCAGGATTATACTGATGATGCCAAGGCATACCTAAGATAATATCACTAGACTGTAAAGATACAACTAGGAAATTCCTTCGTTCAGTATATTCACCAATTTTAATTTCTAAGTTATGCACCTCTTGTGTTCCATTATATCTTGTACCTAAGAATGCTGCTTTAATGCGATAATGTGTAGAAACAGTTTGTAAATTCAATTCTTTCACTAACTTTGCAGAAATAAAATCATGTGTGCTACCATCATCATGCAAAATAATCTTTTCTTTACCATGCACTAAACATTTCATTGTCAACAAAGAATGTGGAGTTGGCATACCTGGCAAAGTATCTGAAGTAGTACCAATGTCGTTGTCATCTTCTATAAAGTCAGGCATTTCCTCACGTTCTTCATCTTCCATTGCTCCAAGATAATTGATATGAACAAGTGGCTTTTTCGATTGGCAATTGGCTACTAGATGTCCAGGTTGATGACATTTGTAACAACAAACTATGGATTTGGCTTTAGATACATTGTTGGCAATGGCAGGAAGTTTAAGAATATTGGGATTTGGCTGTGAGGATGGCTTAGGGTTTGGATTGATATTTGATGGCAAAGCAGGTGGTCGTGTCCAAGACTTATGGAATGAAGATGGAAGAAAATGACTTTGATTGAATCTTCTAAAATTTGAATTGAATTGCTTAGAACTATAGTTACCATTAGCTTGAAATTGTTGTGGACGTTTGTCTCTTCCTCAAATCTTGACTTCAGTGTCATGAGCCAAAGATATTGCATCTTCAAGGGTTGTTGGCTTGAACATATTGACTTCAGTATAGTAATGTCCAAGTAAGCCAGACATAAACTTGTGTTTGTGAGTCGCTTCAGGTACATCTTCGAGCATCCGTAGTTGCAGTAGGGCATTCCAAAAACGTTCAGTGTATTGGGAAATAGTTCATGTTATCTTTGCTGTAGAAGAGCCCATTGCTTTATGGCTTTTTCATGGAATTGAGGAGGAAGGAAATTCTGCAAAAACTTCTTTTGGAAACTCTCCCAGGTAGTGGGACAATCAATGCTCTTGCGAACCACAGTCCACCATAGAGATGCTCGATCAACTAAATGATTAGTGACACATTAAATTTTGTCTTTCTCAGCATATATCTATTCACGAAAGTAATCATCAAACTGACTAATAAATGCAAGTACAGTCTTTCCATCTCGAGATCCATTGAAAGTACGGAATTTGAAATTTCTTTGTTGCTTATCTTTGTTTCTTTACGGATGGATTGAGCTTCGAGTGTCGCATCGATGGTACGTCGAATAAGATCTTCGGGTTGCGGTTCATCTTTGTCGGTGGTAGATCGTTGCAAATTGGCCAATTGAACTTGCAAAGCTTATCGGGCTCTTCGTTCTTCATCAAGCTGCATCATAATCAAATCCAATTTTTGTTCCATCGTCGGTTCGGGTCAATCACCTTCAGCCATTAAATCGTCCATATTTTGTTCCGTCATCCTGCAAAATCCAAAAGACCTCACACTCTCAAAATCTGATTAGCGGGATAAGCGTAGCTCAAAGTCGGGTATACAAGGCTTATAAATTTTGTTTGGCTTTTACAGTCTTTCTCTTTTGCAATTGCGGGATTTGTTGTCTTCGTAGAAGTTGCGTATAATCTTCGTATGACCTGCGTATGACTTTCTGCATTTGTTGAAACTAGTTTAGCAAGTCTGCAAATAGGAACAGGGTCCTCCAGAGAGCAATTCTGTGATTCTGTGCTTCTGCGCGTGAACATTCTTTATGGGAATAGTTGAAGTAAGTCTGTTTTGATCCTCTGTGACTTACAGAACTTGCAGGAGTAAATAAGCTTGAAGAACTTAGTAGACTTGAGAATTTGAAAGCTTATGTGATTAAGCTTATGAAATATGGCTGATCACGATTTCGATTTTAGAGGGGGGCGTTTTTCACGCCGCCGATTCCGTTGTCAGCATGCCACATTTGCAGACGTCAAATTTCGATTAAGTAAGCTTTGTAAAGCTTACTATTAAGCTTACTAAGCTTTATTTTAAAGCTTTTTGAACTTTTGGATATGGAAGTAAAGATTACTGTCTCTCTGTTTAAAACGATTTGTAGAAGGAGATGTACGAGTGGTCCTCCGCCTCCTCAAGCCGGTCCTTCATGATCAGAGGATGCAGATAGAGGTTCTTGACCACCAGGAATTCACTCGTATCGACCATTCGCGATGAAACTGACTGTAGAGCTCGATCGTTCCAGGAGCCTGCCTTCGCGCAAGATCGTAAGCGATTGGAAGCTCTCGATCTCAGCTTCGCTCTGATACCACTGGTGCACAGATCGGATGCCGTAAGCACGCGTAGTGAGCGTCAAAAGGTCCCCAAGAACAAAAGAACTCTACTTTTTGCACGTAAATCAATGTAGAAGACTTGCACGACATGAACAAGAGACCAATTGGGTGTAATCTCCCCCCATGCCTTGTGTGAGCGCTCCACCAAGCATGTATTTTTTGTATTAATCATCTTCAAGCTCAAATAATAGCCCAAATTACAAAATAGCACGCTTTTGGCTTTTGAGTTTGCTTTTGTGCCAAATAGAAATAAAGTTAATGGGCGGGCGCCCAAGAAGTCAGGCATACCCAAATACAATGTCCAAATACAAATATCTAAATCGTGCACCCATGCGCATACAAAAATAATAAATAAATATCAAACGCCTTAATAAATAGGCATGACAAAATATAGGCGGCATGCCTAAGGTATGCGCCCATCAAAATATTGACGATAACTGGAATACATGCTATCCTCCAATGCTTTCCACTGCCACTACTGCTATCTCTACACATCAACTGAAGCATTCACAATCGTTAGTAAAATAATACAATTAAACTGACAAAAGTGAATACCTAGTAGTCTTCAGCTACATAAATCAATTGGTTAGAAATCAATACTAACCTTAATTTATCACGAGTGTGCACTCTAAACTCATAAACGTTTATTAATTTAAATATGTATTTTGCGGAATCACCCACTATGGAATCACCCATGTACACACTAAATTAACAAAACGCCCGAAAAGGATAGGCGTCCCCATCGACTTCTCGCACAAAGAATCCACTTTGTGTATGAGCCCCGGTAATAAAAGTTTACGAAATCCATCGTAAAACCTCACGGAATCCATCGTAGCACTGAATCCACCGTGTAATATGCCTCCTGGCATCATCATCAACTTGTCTTCTGAGGGCCTCAACTTCATTCTTATGATGTTCTTTCATTATGCATTTCCATTATCATAAAATCTTTTTGCTCTCTTTTATCGTTGAGTTGTTAATGTAATATTTGGACTACATCCAACTTAACTGCAGCACTTATTTGCAAGTCAACCAAAAATCGATACAATCCATTTTCCCAAGCACAAGCTGCATCTAAGCTTTAAGGCACATGAGAAGAAGCCAATGGCTTCTTATCCTCATGCATACCAAGTATATCATGCATAATATCCACTTGCTTAGGCATAGTATGCGATTTGACTTTTAAAAACAAACATAAAACTACAATTTCAAGAATAGAGAGCATGGAGAGAAGAGAGAGTAACATAGTGTGGGTTTTTTTTTGCCCAAGAAGGGGTTGTTGGCAACACCTTCTCGGCGGGAAAAAAACCACAATTCTGAGAATAGAGAGCATGGGGGGGAAGAGAGAGTAATAGAGTGATGAGAGAGGGGAGATGTGAGAGCGTGCAAAGTATAATCTTTTCTCGCCAAGAAGGCATCGCTAAAAGTCCCTTCTTCAATGAAAAAATAGTACATAGTACATTTGTAGCTTCCTTTTTCCACCCAAGAAGGGACTGCTGGCTATGCCTTCTTGGTAAGAAAAAATAGTACATATTGCAATGGCACTCTCTCTCCTTCTCATCACTTTATTACTCTCTCTCCCCCATGCTCTCTATTATTGGACCTATAGGCCTTTTTTTTGTTAAGAAGGGATCATCAACAGCCCCTTTTTGGGTGAAAAAAACCCACAATCCCCTTTTGAGCTAGTAATTGATATTATTATTATTATTTAATTATTGGTGTTATGTATTACTTATTAATATGCTGATTATTAATTAATAAATTAAATTAAATTAATTAAAAATTTTAACTAATTATTAGTTAGCTAATTAAATTAATTAATTAACTAATAAGATTATTAAGTATTAGTAAAAGTAACAAACTAATTAAATTAATTAAGTAATAAACTTATTAATTAGTTAATAACTACTTAATTAATTATTAATAAAAAATTTAAACTTTTAAACTATTAATCGACTAATTGTTAATTAATAAATAAAATTCATTAACTAATTTTTTAACTTAGTTATTAGCTAGATAATTAAATTAGTTAATCAATCAATTAATTAATAAGATTATTATGTATCAACAAAATTAATTGACTAATTAAATTAATAAATTAAAAATTATTAATTAGTTAATAACTATTTAAGTAATTATCAATAAAATTTAATTAATTAAACTATTAGTAAATTAATTAATTTGCTAATTATTAACTAACAAATAAAATTAATTAACTAACTAAGTAAATCAAACAACTAATAAAATTATTAATTACTATCAAAATTGATTAAATTAATCAAGTAATAAAATTATTAATATTTAACAAATTTTTAACTAATGAACTAACTAATTTTTAACTAACTATTTAATTTTGATAACTAATTTTTTTTAAATTAAATTGATTAATTAGCAAAATTATTAATTATTAACAAAATTAACTAGTTACAAAATTAATTAACTAACAAAACATTAGTTATTAAGAAAAATTTTAACAAATTAAATTAACTAACTAAAATAAATTAACTAAATAGATAAAATAATTAATTTTAGCTAATTTAATTAAATTAAATAATTTTATTAATTAATTATCTAACTACGTAGTTAAATTTTTAATTAACCAATTAATTAAATTAAATTAAGTAACTAATTGGTTGATTTTTAATAAAATATTGAACTGATTTACTAATTATTATTGAATAATTGCCAAAGCCTTGAATTACACAATATAAAGACAAAGCTCAAAGATTCAAAGCACTATATATTGATAGAACCTGAGGTGATAAACAAAATCCTTATCTAGGACTACTCGAAAGTACTCTCCAAGCATTAGATCTCCTAGGGCTCCCTAATAGACCAGAAACACATACCAAACACTCGCTTTTTCTTTGTTGCTCAGAACGGCAAATCTAATGGTTCCGTTGGCTCCGAAAGGAGCGTGAAACTCCAAGATAGTTGGTCAGGATTCTCCCTGATTGCTCCTTCTTCTTCCTGTCCGAAGTGCTTGTTTGCTACCTAAAAACTGTGATCACACACCATGCAATTTCAGAAACCCCTCTTTTTTGCATGAGATCTTCCCAAAATGGTTGAAAAGCAACTTGTTTTTTGCATGTCACCCTATTCTAGAAGTTTTCAATACCTTTTTAAGATTCTTCCCATCCAGAGTGCTTTTGCTGCCTGAAAGCTATGATCACATGCCATGCAAATTCGGAAGCCCCTCTTTTTTGCATGAGATCTTTCCAAAGTGGTTGAAAAGCAACTTCCTTTTTGCATGTCACTCTATTTCATAAGTTTTTTATATATTTTTAAGATATTTACAATAAATAATATCCAAAATATTTAAAAAATGCTAAATTTATCCAAAAATCTCATATTTTTAAACCATCCATATTATGGACACTAAGACTAATGACTAATATGGCATTAACTCTCTAAATCAATAAAAAACCCGAATGATGATGCACTCTTGGGTTTTTCACATTGTGTCCACATAGCGGCACGACACCACGTAAAGTCTCGCAGCCATCGATGTTGCTCCCAAGTCCGTCGCCACTGTTGCCCGTTCTGCATCTGTGTGTGCGTGCATGCGTGCGTGTGTGTGTGTGTGTGTGTGTGTGTGTGTGTGTGTGTGTGTGTGTATGTGTGTGTGTGTACACAC
This sequence comes from Lygodium microphyllum, assembly GCF_053477565.2. NCBI lineage: Eukaryota > Viridiplantae > Streptophyta > Polypodiopsida > Schizaeales > Lygodiaceae > Lygodium > Lygodium microphyllum. Next base: position 124,911,044 of record NC_141153.1, on the reverse strand, counting down.
GTGCTACTCAAGAGGTTCCAGTGTGGTAGATTATGCAATGGTACACATGAATGATTTATGCATGATCAGAGAGTTCTGGTTAGGTGAAAAATATCCAGAATGGGATCATATAGCTTTGGGCTTGACACTTAATATTTGCCACCATCTAGGACATGTAGGGGACACAGTAGGTACTGGTGCATTCCGTATTGATATAGACAAGAAATAAGCATATGTTGGTCACTTGGATAGTCTTATGAACAATCTTACTAGGAGCACATGGGTTGATTTGAGAGATGCAATGTTAAATATGGCTATAGAGATTTTTGGGAAGCCAAAGAGCAGTCACAAAAATGTCAAAGGATTGCCATGCAAGAAATGGTTTGATGATGAATGTAAGGCTGCACATAGAAAGCTGAAAATCCTCACTAAGGGACAAGAACGAAGTAAGGCAGAAAAATGATATAATGCTCTCACGCGTAAAAATCGACGATGATATATAGTGGCGAAAGAAAGTGAAGATGCTAGGGAGTTTGAGAAATGTCAAAGGTAAGCATGGAGAAAATTGCAAACCAAACGGTCAAGTGTTATGGGGGATTTTACAGATACTGACATGCTATTGTATGTTACAGAACTTTACATGCATAAAGGGGTACAGCCCATCAAATGTGATGTACATACCAGCCATTTAGTGCTCTGTTCACTTTAGAAATATTAGAGGCAGCCCTCAACAAGATGGCTAATGGAAAAGCATGTGATACTTTGCAGTTGAATGCAAAGATGTTGAAATGGACAATAAAGGAGACAAGATTGTTTATGTTGCATGTGATACATCATGCTTTTGCATATGGTTTTTCCCAAGAATGGCAAGAGAATTGGATACAACCGTTGTATAAGGGAGGAGATCGCAATTTGCTCACAAACTATCGCACGATTATGGTTAGTTCAACCATGGCAAAGCTATTCAGCACTATCCTGGAAATGCAATTGAGTAAATGGGCAGAAAGTAATAACAAACGAGCTTATGGACAAGCAGGTTTTCACCCTAGTCATAACACCCACATGCCATTTGGTTACTTTACGTGTGCTTATAGATGAGAGTCGACTTGAGGGAGCAACCTTATATTATTGTTTTGTGGATTTTAAGAAGGCTTTTGACAATGTACCAAGAGTTGGCTTATGGCAATGAATGCAAGAATTAGGGGTTCCAAATTATATATGCATGGGAATTCATAGGATATATCAATGAGTGGTGTGCCGCCTCAGAGGTCGCAACGGGCTGTCACAAGTATTTGAGAGTAATATGGGAGTCAAACAAGGTTGCCCGCTCTCCCCTACATTATTTGATTTATGCATTGATAAGCTAGAGGAAATACTTCTCACGGCTATGAATGAAGAGGAAGCCAAAAGCCTGCATATTGGTATGTTTGCCATCTTGCTTCTGCTTTATGTAGATGACGTGGTCTTCTTTACATATACTAGGGAACGTATGCAACAATTCATGGGGATTCTTGAACGGTTTTGTCAAGATAGTGGTTTGACAGTGAATGTAACAAAACAAAGCTAATGGTCGTGTGCACCAAGCAATCAAAGGCCCCACCAAAAGTACATTATGCGGGATAGTCTATAGAGGTAGTATCTACTTTCAAATACTTGGGGATTGAGATACTTGTAGACCACAGATGGCATACATGTGTGGAGCGACGATTAGTGGCAGGGAAAAGCAAGTATTATCACTTTGAAAATGAGTGCAGCCGTACAGATACTAAATGCAGGAAAATACGGTGTATGATTTTTGATGCATAATGTTCTACATACGGTATTATATGGAGTAGAAGTGTGGGGGGGGAGCATCTCCTCATCTGCATGGGACGACATTGAGAAGCTGCATAAATGTTTATTCATAGACATTTGGGCATCAAAAGCACCATACCATATGTACTTATGCTTTTGGAAATTGGCCACCATCGGCCAATTGAGGAACATGTTATGATCCAAGTACTGAGATATGTCACCCGAGTATGTCAAATGGATGACATTAGGCTCCCCAAACGGGCATGGGATGCTAGCACATGCCTACAGAAAACATGGAAAAGTAAAGTGCTTTCAACAAGATGGGTGTTGGATATGCGAAAATGGTTTAAAGGGTGGGGAGTGGATAGATATCTAGATATGGCATGCAAAGATATATGCATGGACAAATTTCAATCAGACCTCTTACGAGCATACTAAGCAAAACATCAAAGCAAGGGAGCAAATGGCAAACTTGCTTATTACAGTATGCATATCTATCCTTCATGTTGGGAATCCTACATGCAGGTAGAGGCACACGCGTGGCCATACATAGCCAACCCGCTCTTAGTGGTATTTAGATGGAGTATTGCACGACTTAGAACTCAGTCACGCACTTTATTGATTGAGACAGATGCATGGAGTGGATAGGTAAGAGAGATGAGGTTATGCAAGCTGTGTGGACTACAGAGTGTAGAAGTAGAGAAGCACATGATTATGACATGCCCAACATATGCACACATACGAGCTGACTTTGATATCCCTTTACAGCGGCCACTTCACCAGTTTCTGACCACTACTCCTATATCGAAGTTAGGGGCTCTCATCACCCGCATGTTATGCTTTCGGGAGAACCACACTACATAGATCGTTCTTTCATTGTAGCTACCCTTTCCTACCACGGGGGAGGAGAATCATTTTATATCTGGAAAGGTCCCATGGGTCATAATTTGGCCTTCCATGGACGATAATAAACTACTCTACTCTACTCTACTCTCTCTCTCTCTCTCTCTCTCTCTCTCTCTCTCTCTCTCTCTCTCTCTCTCTCTGTGTATACACACACAAACATGTTTGCATTTTAAAATCATTAACTACTTGAAATTAATAATAAATTTAATTTTAAAGTAAATAATCACTTTAAATAAAAACTATTTAGTTAAAATTAATTAATTATAATAACTATTTAAAAGTAACTAGTTAATAACTAATAAATCACTATTTAGTTAATTGATTAGTTAATAACTAACTACTTAAAATTAATTATTTAAGTAAATAATTAGTTAAATAAATACTTAAATTAACTACTCAAATTTGAGTAGTTAAATAACTACTCAATTTATTAACTATTTAGTTAAAATGAATTGGTTAATAACTAATTAGTTAAATAACTACTTGAAATTAATAATTACTTAGTTAATTAATTAATAAAAATTAATTAGTTAATAATGAATTAAATAGTTAAAATAAATATTTAATTACTTAAAATTAATAACTAATTACTTGAAATTAATAACCAACTAGTTAAAATTAATAACTAGCAATTAATCATAATAATTAATTAGTAATTATTAGTAATTAGTTAAATAACTACTCAAATATTAAATTATGTTTAAATAACTACTTAAATAATAACTATTTAGTTAAGATTAATTAATTAGTTAAATAAGTAATTTAAATTAGTTATTATTAGTTAATAATTACTTAAAACTAACTAGTTAATAACTAATTAATTAAATAACTATTTAGTTAAAATTAAATATTTACTTGAATTAAAATAAATTAAAATATCTAATAATAAATAAAAATATTTTTTATTCAAGTATTAATTAATACTTTTATTTATATATATGTCTATTATATCGAATAGTTATTAAATATTTTATCACATGGTTATCCAATAATTAGTATTATTAATCACTCGATTGATTAATATTAACATATAAATAAAATTTTTAATTAATATTAAAAACTAATTAGCACATGTATAAATCAATTAATATTTAGTTAGATGATACCAATCAATTTATTAAATAATTAATTAGTGTATCAATCGATTTATATCAATAAGATTATTAATTAATTTATTAATTAATATTAGTATATCAATTAGTTTATTAATTAATTAGTTAGCATAGTGATTAATTAGTATGAGAAGTGAACTCTTGGTATATTAATATTAATTAAATTGTATATTAATTTATATATTAGTATTTATCATTTCATATAAATCAATGCGATAGTATAGTAATATTAATTAATTAGTTAATATGATAGTACATTAATATGTTAGTTGTATGGGATTTTTTTGGAGGGGATGAAGAGAGAGTGCAAGTGCATGTGGATTAGGATCATTTTGCTCTGCTGAGAAAGGGCTCACTAGTGCCCCCATATTTGGTGAAGAAAAATATGACAAGCACCTCTCTCTCCCCCTCCCCTCTCGTGGCTCTCTCTTCGTATGGCACATCTCTCTCTCTCTCTCTCTCTCTCTCTCTCTATTTGACATGCATTTAATGCCCCACTATCTCAAAGTGGTTATATAAGGCCACACCCCCCCTATGACACAACACCTTCCCCCTCCTCCAAGTTGTAAAATATTTACTTAATTTCGTAGGTACGTACACCTCTCTCTTGCCCTCCACCCCTCTCTCTGTCTCTCTTGCCCTCCACCCCTCTCTCTGTCTCATCTCTCCTCCCTCACTCTATCCATCAACCCCCCTCTCTCTCCCTGGGTCCCTCTTTCTGTCCTCCACCTCTCTCTCTCTCTCTCTCTCTCTCTCTCTCTCTCTCTCTCTCTCTCTCTCTCTCTCTCTCTCTCTCTCTCTCTCTCTCTCTCTCTCTGTGTGGCACCCACATTCACACACACACATACACTTTCTCTATCTCCCTCTCTTGCTCTCTCCCTCCCACACAAAACTACATATCCTCACACACACATTTGGCACTCGTATCCATACACACACACACGCTCTCTATCTCTCTCATGCCAAACACTTTATATATCTGGAACCCACACACACACATATGTACACTCTCTATCTCTATCTCTCTCTCATGCATACTCTTTATATATCCTCCTCTCTCTCTCCCTCTCTCGTATATGACATATACCCCCACACAAAGTCTTTAAATGACACCCATATCCGACATGTGTATTCGTACATGTGTAGATAACTTTGAAAATGGATCTAGCATTAACTGCTACAACAAACACCAAGGTCTGCATATATGTAGCCTTCCTCCCTCCCAAACCTAATATGCACTACACAAGTAGTCAGTTCCTGATGTTGAAGAAGGAAGACATTTGCAATGGCAATGGCTACCCCATTCTTGCTATTACCCATGCGAATGGCCGAATACAAAGCATGTCAATCCATTGCAACAATGACCATGAGGCTAGCCAAGTATATGTTTTGGATACCTTGGTCTCGCAAGACTATCTTGTTGAACAAGGAAGTGGGCCTACATTGCAGCCTCCCCCCCACCGTAGACCTCACCTAGAGTCCTTACAGCATTGAGAAAACAACAATCACTATGGAAGCCTCATCACCCCCTTGACATTATGAAAAAAAAAAACCATCCCTATCATGCGTGATATGGAAAAGGAGGGGATATTTCAATCCTTTTATGCTATAAGTGTGGGTAAGTACATAATGTCTTTGGGGGGCCAACATCGAGCATTACGTCATTTGCTTCAAAATACAAGTGCTATAGAGAGAGTGGAGAAGATCTTAGTCTTGTATGATGGCAAACCGGCGTACAAGCTTCCATTGATAACAAACAGTATGCATCCAATGGAGGGTATGGAGTAAAAGTACCATGACCATTACTGAATAAAGCCTGCGTCAACATCAATGGCATTCCTTGGTACTGTTCACCCAAGCAAATGCATCAGAGAACTAGAGTGTCTAAATAGAAATTGTGCTAGCCGGTTGATTTCTAACTCCCCCAACTAGGTGGCATGGATAGGTACAAGATTCTTCATCTGCTTCACTATCATTAAAACGCCTATCCTTTTCAGGCGTTTCATTAATTTAGTGTGTACATGGGTGATTCCATAGCGGGTGATTCCGCAAAATGCATATTAAATTAATAAATGTTTATGAGTTTTGAGTGCGCACTCGTAATAAATTAAGGTTAGGATTTATTTCTAACCAGTTGATTTATTTATGTAGCTGAAGACTGCTAGGTATTCACTTTTGTTGGTTTAATTATATTATTTTACTAACGATTGTGAATGCTTCAGTTGATGTGTAGAGATAGCAGCAATGGCGGAGGAAAGCATTGGAGGATAGCGAGTATTCGATTTATGGATTATATTTTGATAGGCGCCACGCCTATATTTTGTCATGCCTATTTATTGAGGCATCGATTATTTATTATTATTTCATATGCGCATGGGCGCACAGTTATGTTATTTCTATTTGGACATTGTATTGGGCGTGCCAGACTCTTTGGACACCGTCCATTAGCTTTATTCCTATTTTTGTAAAAGCAAACTCAAAAGCTAAAAGCTTGTTATATTTTTGTAAATTGGGCTATTATTGAGCATGAAGATGAAATATACATAAAATACATGCTTTGTGAAGCGCTCACACAAGGCATGGGGGGAGATTGCACCCAATTGGTCTCTTGCTCTTGTCGTTCATGCTTTTTACCTTGTAACTTGTGCAAAAAGTAGAGTTCATTGTTCTTGGGGACCTTCCGGCATTCACTACGCGAGCATACAGCGTCCGATCTGCGCACCAATATGTGAGAGGAAGGAAGAGGATACAGATGCACAGGCTCTTTTTTGGACAAAGATGAATAAAGTGATGGAGAAGTGTGGCCACCCAAGCGTTGATTCTTGAAGATTCATGGTAGATGAGGCAGCTGCCAATTGAAGGGCCATCCGCAGAATGTTTAATGGTGGACCAGACAATGTAATGCAAGCAAGAAAGAGATCTTGCTTATTTCAATGGGAACAAAGTCTCCAAATACACACATCACAATATGTGCACAAGAGTTTCCAAGATGAGCATAAGCACTTGTGTCACACGTGGAGATGTATAGCCACAAAAGATGATGCAACAATACAATATCAAATCATTCGGGCTTGGTGGGCCTCAAGGAAAGTTGTGGATTGCAATATACCAACAATGGATTGTTGGCTTAGTTAGTGGCATATCAGATATCCATGTCGAGGCGATACTTTGCCGTTGTAAGACTAATTTATAATAGTAGGATGTGATGCACGGTGCATTTGTTTTCTCACGCTCCAAACCCTCTCGCGTTATAGTTTTGTCTGGGTGGTAGAGCACATTGCTCATATGCCAACCACGAACCTAGTAGAGCCTATGTCTGCAAGTTGGTTGGTAGGGAAGGGATTCAAGGGATCCATTAGCTTGAATGATGCATGTGTCAATGATTTGGCCAATGCTCTACAAGGAAGCACAAAATAACATGCATTCATTGGCGAAAAGTTCCATGGTGCAAGACCTAGTACAGAGAAGCTTTTGAGTTGACTACATCAAGGAATTAGCCCTATAGGATAGTTGGGGAGGGGGTAGGAGGAACTAAATTGCATCAATGTCCTAATTTTTGAGGGGACAATGTGACTATAGCAAGAAAACATAAGGTTGATGGGAAAGTGGGATCAGAGGAAGCGAACGCCTCTCATAGGCTTGAGTATGTGACTGAAAATATACCTAGAAGAAAGGGCACAAGAAAACTTGACTTTGAGGACCCTTTGCCTTTCAACTAGTTAAGCACAGTATCACCAAGTTCTTCGGAGGAAATGGTAGTGGAGACAATCCTTCATGACACTGTTTGGGCTATAAGAAGGATTCTAGCTCACAGTCATGTTCAATGTCAAGGATGGTTGGGAGCTAGAGAGAGAAAATTCAAAAAACCAATAAAAAATGCAATGCATGGGGTGTCTAAATCTTTGTTTTGGGGTATCATGGAGTGATCCAACTCAAGAGAAAAAGTTAGCAATCAATGCGACGTTCATGTGGTTTTGTAATGATAGTGTGGACCATACATGGAATATTTGTTCTTCCACTCATCATGCACCTCCAAGGTTCCACAAGTATGGCCAGTGGTGCGATGCACAAATTTGACAGCAAAAGAAATCCACATGTTGGAGAGTGGTGGGTTTATTTTACAAAAGGCGGCACAAGAGGTGGATGCTAATGAAGGCTCATGTAGACATTGAAAAGGTGTTTCATAGGCTGCTAGGAAAAAGCATAGACTCGGCATTGGCTTTAGATGCAACTATGAATGTCCACACAGTGGTGAAGCCCTTGAAGCATGAGCTTTTCAAACTACAGATACCTAAATCAAGTGTCTTGTAGGAGTCTTATGATGTGCATATTGCAAAGAATCTGTTGGGACCTAAAACGGGCTTGATATTAGCTCTAAGGCACTAGTCGGGCTTCTACAACATACAAACCACTCCACACGCCCTTGCGGCTAGGAGCGTCTAAGGGGTATACTACCTTAACCTCTAATATAAAACTTTGCATTTGTATGGATTGTCTAGATAACCATTCCCACACTCCTCAAAGGGAGTCCCTACACATATCGGTGTAATACACTACACAAGCACAAACAAAGGGAGTGCCCCTCAGCTAATTGCCATGGCCCCACTATGGCTCTTGTATACCTCAGGGATTGGTCCCAAGATGTGTCGTTCATATATATAAAACACATACAATACATGCTCCACTCTTTTAATGAATAGTTCTAGGAGATGTAATATATTCCTCACTGAATACTCCCCAAAGGAAGCGAATCACTAACCCTACAGCTTAGCGTACCACACCTACTCAACGTAGGTCATTGTTCATGAATTTTTTTTTTGTGCATCCAGGATGATACCATGTGTTTCATGCAATGCAATTGTGTATGATTTATAGTGCTCAAACATTTTTCTTATTGAAAACCAGCATTATGAAGGTGCAAAAATATTTCTTTTCATGCCTTTATTCTAAACAAGATTGTTGTATTACCTAAGGCCAGCTCCGAGCATGCTCATGCAATGACAAGACCCTTTTAATTTTAAAAACAACATTTATTATATGCCATGCATCTGAAAAACATCAAAATTCAGCGTATTATAAGCCCCTTAACACCCCATTCTCCCTACCCCTTAAGGTTATGCATTCAATGGTAGGTTTGAGAGCATTTTTATGTATTTTTCAATACACACTTTAACATAAAGATAGGGCTTAATTGAGGCTAAACCTCATGCCTTAGCCTTTTCATACATTCACAAGCACAAATGTGATTTTTTTCTATTTTTCAAATGTAAGAAATCTAATTTTGTCTCATGTTTTCTTATTTTTCACTATTTATTTATTAATAAATATAAATATTTTCTTAATTATTGATTTGGAATGATTAAATTTTTGAGAATTATTTTTATATCACATTCCATCCCTTGCGAACACCGTACACATAATAAAATCCCAAAACCGCATGATTTTCCTTAAAACTGCAATGTTATGGATTTTGTGTGTTTATAAAGAAATTATTATATGACTGGTTTTTCTTGATTTTCTTAACATTTTTGATAGATCTGAGCACTAGAAACCAAATGCAACTATTTCCAACCATTTACCAACGGAATTTATCAAAAAATGATTAAATTTATAAATTACTCATAGAACCATACATTATATCGTACGTATCTCGTGATTGGAGGCCCGTTAATGCTTCCCAATAGTTATTGACGCTCCTTCCAACCTCAATCCATGCTCCTTCATGCTCCAATATCATCCCACGATCAAAATCTTTCACCATGACCCATCCCCCTCTATCATAGATTATGCATAGGAACGGACTACAAAGGAGAGAAAAATAGGAGAGAGAAAGACTAGAAATCAACAATTTCATTCGTTGCACCATATCATGTGGGAATACAATCAAAATGGAGCTCTCTCTATGTAGGTCGGATCCATGGCATCATTTCTCAATTTAGACCCAGCCTAGGAAGAGGCACAAATTTGAGGCAAGAAGAGGCACAAAAACATTTGCACCCTCCTTCCTATCGGCTGATTTCTGGAGTTCCTTTATCATTAACATTTCATTTCATGTTATTTACATGCATTTATCAAATAACAGGTTACTTCTCACATGCTCACATTGCCCGCCGGCAAGTGGTTCATAAATGTACATTTCGATTGCTTGTACAAATGATCTTGTATAAAATTTGTTGGGGGGAGGGAGAGAGGGGGGAGGGGAGGGAGCTGTCAACCCATTGCAATTAAAGTTCTAAAAACACAAAGTGGTTGCACAAGCATTCACATTATGAGAGAGAGAGAGAGAGAGAGAGAGAGAGAGAGAGAGAGAGAGAGAGAGAGAGAGAGAGAGAGAGAGAGAGAGAGAGAGAGAGAGAGAGAGAGAGAGAGAGAGAGAGAGAGAGAGAAACATGGAGAGTGAATGAGTGATTGAGATATAGATATATATATATATGTATATATATATGTATATGTATATGTATATGTATATGTATATGTATATACATATACATATATATATACATATAGATATACATATACATATATATATATATATATATACACACATATATATATATACATATAGATGTATATGTATATGTATATACATATATATACATATACATGTATATGTATATACATATATATACATATATGTACATGTATATATATGTATATATATGTATATATATACATATATATACATATATATACATATATAGATATATATACATATATATATATATATACATATATATATATACATATATACACACAATATTAGTGAGTTTGGGAATTTCCAATTTTTATTTTTTGAATACGAAAAAGGTGGCACCCGGATAACATACCCATAAGTTTCTCAAAACCATATGATGTGACCTATCATTGAAAAGCACTTGAAAAATGGAATTTATTGAGCTATAGAGCGCCCGATTTGGAGTTATAGTGTTCAAGCTATGACAATTCCAAAGATTTGACCACGTGTCCCAAACTTATGGGAAATTCCCATATTCCCTAATATGGTGTTTATATGTATGTATGTATGTATGTATGTACATGTACATATATATAGGTGTTTATGCAACACAAAGAGAGAGAGAATGTAGAGTGAGACGGAAAAATTGCATGTACAGAGGGAAACTAAGAGGGAGAAAAGAAATGGAGCAATTTGAGAGAGAGAGAGAGAGAGAGAGAGAGAGAGAGAGAGAGAGAGAGAGAGAGAGAGAGAGAGAGAGAGAGAGAGAGGTGTGGGCCGTGGTGTACTGTTCTGGGGTGATTGCATGATTGTACCCATGCTACATGCTAGATAGAGAGAATTATTTATACGAGATACAATGTTATTTGAGTGAGTATGTTTGAAAGAGAAAAAGGGAATATACATGTAGAGAGAGAAATTGAGAATGAGAGACAAGAGAGAAAGAAAGAGAGGCACATAGAGTGAAGGTAGTGGTGATGATTGTGAAGGTGGTGAGGGTAGTGGTAGTGGTGGTGGCAATATATATGGTAGTGATACTGGTTGTAGTGGTAGTGGTGGTGGTGGTGGTAGAGATGGCGCTAGTGGTGGTGGTGGAAATATCTAAGGGTAGAATAAGTGGACTATGTGGAATAAGAAATGGAGGTTGCCCAAAAAAGCTCACTCAAATGCTCGCTTTTTGCCCTTCTTTTATCTTTTCTAAAATTACTTTAAAAATGCATTTTTGAGTGCATTGTAAGTAGTAAAATGACCAACACCATATGTGCTATATCAATGCATGGCCTTACCCTTAAAGATTGCAATAAATTGCATAAGTTTTTTACGTGATCCCCATACATATTATTAAAGCCACTAGCAAGCCATCTTCTCTTGAATGAACCCACATGGTAGTTTTGGATCTCCCTTTCTTTTCCTAAAAATTTTAGAAGCCCTAACCTTAGGATTGACTAGTGGATTTAGGTTCATTGTGGGCTATCTTCGTGTCCTTCTCAATAGCAGTAAGGGATTGAAAGTTAAATATCTCTTGGCTACCACTAAAGAAATTGCAATAAGACCTCTACCCAACACTTAATGTTCCAATTTCTCAGCTGCTTTGATGAGGAGGAGGAGGAGTTTAAGTTTGGGTAAGAGGGATTGGCTACTCTTTTTCCATAGAACTAGCAAGAGAGTGATATATTATAGCGGTACTCGCAAAGGTACCCACATCCTGATAGTCCTCTACATAGACTATTTCTCCTTCCTCATCCAAGATTGTAGGTGCTTCTTATCCTCCATCATCTTGCAATGACTCTCGATGTTGGTTTCTTGCAAACAACTCCTACAATTCTCTAGATCTGCTCCTTGCCAAAATGGCATTGGATAGATACAAATAATTCTTTGATATACAAATAGAGATGTTGAGTTATGATAATTGCTTATTTTGAGTTGTTTTTACACTATTTCTCATGCAAATTAAAGGCCTACCTCTGGCTCTACATTAAGTAATATTTTTCACAAAAAATTAATAAAAATAAGATCGTAAAGCTATATTTGATCATTTTGAGATGGAGTTAGAAGTAGGGAGTTGGGATATTTTAGACAAGAAATTTTAGGAAGCGAAAAAGTAGTAAGTGGTAGAAGGCAAATACAGGGATAGATTTCTAGTTGAAGTGATGGATATTTTTAAGACAAGAAGAAATACCAGTATAATTTAGTGTGCATGCATAGAATTTGGGTGGAGAAGCCATGGGTGGGGTCAAAAATAGATCAAAGATGTGGAAGGATGTCTAGAAAGATCCAGTTCAAGTAGAAAAACCTTGAATTTGGAAAAGGGGATAATCAAGAAGTTGGAGGAGGATATCATGGGAAGAAGGAGGTTGAGAAAGAAGAGAAAATCATAAAAAACTGGGCATCATATTCTAGGAGTGTGTTGATGGATTCTTTGCAGCATTTGGCATTATTAGCATCATTTTGCTGCAAACAATCACTTCTCTCGTCCCCTTTCTCATCATTTCGTTCTTCAATACTATTCTTTGGTGTAGGGAGAGAGAATTATGATAGGATTAAGGGAGAATTAGAGGATATTAGTAAAATACGAGGGAGATTAGAAGACTTGGAGATTGTTGAGTGTAAAGGAAGAAAAGGAGCAAGCAGTAACATTATCAAATATGGCTGAAGATCTTCATTTTCTTCATTGATCGAGCATATCAATTTCTATTAAAAAATGAAGAAAAATGCATAGTTTGAATGGATTTGGCATTGAATGCATTGAACTTATGATCTATGAATTTTAAATAGATAGAAAGTAATTGAATTCTTGCATTCTATGAATTGAAATGATAATAAAATGATAAAAAATAGATTAAAATGTATTTTTAGATCCTAATTAAGAAATATTAAGAATTCAAAATAGTATTAATGAGAAGTGAGTTGAAACAAAGTAAAAATATAATAAAATAAATCTAGGGATGAAATCTTATCCTCTAGAAATGGATCCATTAAAAGATATAAGTATTTTAGTGGTAAAAATGATAATTTTCAATCGTAATTAGAGACAATTAAGAATATTAATAAAGATTAAATATGAAACATAAAAGAAAGGTTGAATCATAGTAAGATGGATCTTCTTATTAATTTTTAGTTATAATAGATCTCTAGATTTAGAGATACCTAATAGAATTGTTATGAGATAAAACTATTAGAAGGTAATAAGGGTATTTATTGATGCTAAATGGTGTATAGACTACATTTATTGTGAAGAATATTTGATTAAGAGGGATTAAGGTTTTATGTCTGAATATAATTATTATGAATATTTCTATTTTTTGAGTAAAAATAAAGAAAAATTAATAAGTCTAGACAATGAAGAAATTTGTGAAAAGAATAAGAAAATACTCTAGTTTATTTCTTGTTTGGAGTTTGTTGTTAAAGTTCCATGGTTAATGGAATCTATTTACAAGTACTTCCTTTATAAAATAATGTTCAAGGCTAAAGTAATTATTAGTGCATATTAGTGGTTTTACTTGAGTATTAACAGAGGTTTGTGATGAATTAAGAGTTTTTAGATAAATACTCTTTTTGATTTATATTGAACAAATTTGGTTTGATATGTTAGGGATTTTAGTTCAAAATGAGGGTTAAATAATAATATTTCAAAGATTGCAAGTAACTTGAATGAGAATGTTGGACAAGATGATAGTTGGAATATATAACGGAAAGGTAGGATGTCTTTTATATTGTTAATTTGGGGTTAGAAAGAGTATATAAATCCACTTTCAATCCTTAATTAACACAATGGCTTTATACATAGTCACCTTGCTTGTTTATCCGAGGGTCTCTTAGGGGGCTATCATTTTTTGTGCTTCCTTTCTCACTAGCTTTACTGAGCTCCTGCAAACTAACAAATAGGAAACTGTTCTAGTCTTCAAGAATTGCTTAAATGGTGGCAACATCCATGAAATCTTCAGAGCCAATAATTGTGAAATGTGAAAAATAAATACTCTCCCCCTCCAAGCCGCAAGCATCCCTGCAAGCATGGCTACAAGATCTGCAAAAGCATGCATAAAAGACTAGTAGACACTGAAAAGATAGAAAAACATACAAGTGTCTTGTTATAGACTTAGCAAAAAAATTAAGTATGGCATTTAAAAATGTTAAAATATGTGCAATCTAACTATGCCCTGACTCACTCTCCCCATTAATGTGCATAACTTGGTTTCATCCATGGCATGTAGTATACCAACTAGGAAGCGTTGTAGAGTTGCTAAACAACAACAATCCCTCTAAGCAAGAAAATGCCACGCTACTTTTCTACTAGAAATATTGCTTTTGAAATAGCATCGCTGATAAGGATGATGCCTAACAAAAAACTCATACAAGATAAGCTAATATTATAATACCAAATAGGAATATTGGGGTTTAACTACTAACCCTCCATGTTCTACTAAAACAACCAGTCAATGGTTTCTAACTCCTAACTTTCCTTTTTTTAAATCTTTCTTTTGCTTTGTTTTGTTTCACGGGGTCAAAAGAGTATATTTATTTATTCTCCATTCCAAAAGGTCCCACCCCAAAGAGATGCAAGGCATTGAATGTAGGGCCTCCTCAAGGAAATCCCTATAGCCTACCAGGACCTCAGAGGCAATGGTTATATCCACATAGAAGATGAACTTGTTGCCTAATAAATAATGTCAAAATTTAGTAATGGAAAACACCATCGATAAGCACTCTTTCTCAATTGTGGTATAATTTTTCTTTGCATCACTTGAATTATGACTAACATAATAAATTGGATGATCGATATTCTTATCATCTGGTATAGACCAACTTCTACTATATCCATAGAAGCATTGGCATAAATATGAAACTCTTTAGTCCAATCAGGTGAAACCAAAATTGGTCCTTCAACCAACTTAATTTTTAGTTTCTCTCTCAAATGCAACTTAACACACTAAATCTCAATAATAAGGTTGATTTTTTTTAGTAAGGTGGTTAAAGGTAAAGCTATTGTTGCAAACGACTCGATAAAATGCCGATAAAAATTCAGATGACCAAAAAACCCTCTTAATTGCTTTAGATTTTGGGGTGAAGGTAAATCAACAAAATTTGTACTTTTGCTATATCCATTGCAATGCTATCATCAGAAACTACATGTCCCAATAATATGCCTTGTAGCACTCCAAAAACACACTTCTTTGGATTCCAAGAGAATCCTATACTCTCACAATGTTTGAACACCTCTTTCAAATGATTAGCCATATTTTCTTCATCACTATGTACACAGAAGTCATCTAAGAAGACTTCCATCCATTTAATTAGAAAATCTTGAAAAATTGCCATCATTGCTCTTTGAAAAGTTGTTAGTGCATTACACAAATCAAATGGCATTACCTTATTTGCAAAAGTCCCCCACTCTATAGTGAAAGTAAGTAGTTTTGGGTTGATCTTCGGGATTAATTAGAATTTTATCATAGCCACTAAACCCATCCATAAAAGATTATAATTGGTATCCTACCACGATCTAAAAATTGATCTAAAAAGGGCAAAGGAAAACAATCTTTATGATATGCTTATTCAATGCCTGATAATCTATACATATGCAAATTTTATTAGAGTTCTTTTTAGGAACAATGACTATAGGTGAAACCCAGTCACTGTACACGACATGATAGATGAGACTCACATCTAACAACTTAGTAATTTCAACAAGCAATTTTTGTTTGCATAATTAGGATTTGTGTGTCGTTGATGCTGGAGTATATTTTTGACACCAGGTTCAATATCAATATAATGCTGGCACAATTTAGGTTTCATGCCTTTTAAATCCGCATAGCTCCAGGTGAATATATGAGAATATTTCTTAAGAACATTGTGTAATTTCTCCAAAGCAACACCTTGTAATTGACCACCCAATTATAGAGACTTATTGGACGCCACTTCAAAACATGTTGTTTCAATTTCAAAATCACACATATAAGCTGTCTACACCCTATTAGGCTTGATGACTAGTACCTCAGTAGATCTCATCATGGGTACATGACATAGCCTTTACCTATTCCTGTAGATTGCCCATCATTGACCTCAGATGGTGAATCTTGAGATGGAGGTCTAAAGGATGTTTGATACACAACTAATGCCTTGGAAGACTCCTCTAATGGTGAAAACTTAGTGATCTCAACTATGTAATAATCTAACACATCTTGCTTTTCCATTAGTGCTTGCAAGTCCTTTAAACAATACTTTGTATCTATGTGTTTATTCCTTACTTTGGTCATGCAAATTCTAGCAATAACATCGTAGAATCTGATTATGATACTCAAGGCATTGCTGATCCAAATAAGTTCACCTCCATCTCTTTCACTGCAGCCTTAAGTATCAACAAGATGCTCATTTGCTTCTCCTTGTATACAATAACCTAAATAGTGAATAATTCTCTTAATTTCTATGAAATTTGTTGGAGCCACTAGTTCGTGTCATGAAAGATGTGGTTCAACCCCATCACCATAAACTGTAAAGTCTATAATCTTTTCAGTAGGATGAGGTAAAATCGTTTTTATACCCTCATCACTTATGAATATAAATTTTCAACACTCATCCCTTACTTGTGAAGATAAATTTCCCATCCCTCGATCTTAAGGACACTCCCCATTTGGGATAATTTATCCGATGTAGTTGATGTAGAGAGAAGGGACATTTGTAGCCCTTGCCCTCTATGAGTAGATACCATGCCTCTTTCGTTTTTTAATATTGAGTTTGCTTCTACTTGCAAAGCACTAATTGTTGTATCCCTCATAGTTAATTGATCCATCAATTGAAATTGTACTTCTTCCATGTTTTGCTTCTCTTTTAATAACTACTTGGCAAAATTCTTAGTTTGAACTACAATATCTTCTAAATGATTCATCTCTTTGCTATAACTGAATGATTGAGCCAACTTCTTATTCTTTAATGATTCATGCTTTGCAACAGCTTTATCTATTTGTAGTTGAGTGATTTGGCTCTCCTACACCTCGGGGATTGGCCCCAAGATGCGCCATTCAAACATATAACACATACGACACATAGTCCTCTCTTTTCATTGACTGTTACAAGAGGTACTTTGTATCCTCACTGAATTAATCCCCCAAAGGAAATGAATCACTAACCCTACAACTTGGAACTCCTCACTCTCTCAACACATGTCAACGTTCATAAAAGCAAGTTTTATGCATCCAAGATATATATTCCCAATACCATGTAATGAATGCAATGCAAGAGCGGATGATTTGTCGTGCTCAACCATTTTATTTATCCAAAATAGCATTGTGATAGTGCACAAACAGTTCTCTTCATGCTTTTCATACTAAGGCATTTTCTTTGTTGCATACGGAACATCACTGAGTATACTTGCGCTACTGAATCCTTTAACTTTTAAAATAAAGGTAATTTATATGTAAAGTGCATCATAAAAATTAGATTGTAGCTTTTATTTAGCACTTATAAGTTCCCCTCTCCCTACCATTTAATGTTATGTTTGTGGTGGTATGTGTAGAGAATGTTTTCGTGTTATTTTCTTGTTTGAAAAGCAATAAATCAGGCACTATAACATAGAAATATGGCTAAGTTGAGGCTAAACCTCATGCCTTAGACCCAGCATACATCCACATATATTTGTAAAATTTTATATTTTTTAGTGCATAAAAAATATATTTTTCATTTAAAATTCATTTTTCCTAATTTTTTCTATTTATTTATTAATAATTGATATTATTTTTTATTTTTTGATTCAACTTGATTAGGATTACTGAGATTCACTATTATCTTTCATTTCATTTTGTAAGAACATGACTTCCCCCCTAAAATGGAAATAACATTTATTTTTTCACTTAAATACAACATTTTGAACTTTAAATTATTAATAACGACCAAATTTAACTACACATTCTACATATTATCACTCTCGCAGCCCTCAAAGACATGTCAAACAAGGTTCATACAAATTTTCATACCATATGCACTTCATTTGGATCATAAATTGTAAAAAACAAGCAAATTTTCTTCATGAAATGGACATATTACTAAATTATATGTTTCAGGTCACGAAAATTGAACGTGTGGACAGCCATTGGACCTACCATTGATATTCACACACCACTTGATATCACGTCTCATCATCCTCTTAATCTTGCATTAATCCGGTACATGTCAGAGAAGCATTCTTCATCCAATTCTTCTCTTTCTATTTCCCGCATGAATGGTCTCTTGGAGGAGAGAGAGAGAGAGAGGAGAGAAAGAGACCGATTTTTCATGTCCACAACTAGGCAGCCATTCTTCTAGCGGAGAGCGATGATAGGGAGTGAAAAAATGGAAGATCAGGCCCGCATCTTCGATTGTACGGTTTGCTTGTTGCCTCCAAATGCCCCTCTCTCCACAATCGTGGTGGCACTTTCATCCTCTAGTGTGCATCGAAAAATATGCCCTCCCCCTTTTTCCCCCACATAAAAATTTGGGCCTTTTGGGCCCCAAAGGCCCAAGCCTTTTCATATCTTGCTCAAATTAACCCTTCAAATGTTTGGTCTCTAGCTTCTCCCACGTCCGGTACTTGATTCCACTTCCGAAAAATGTGCATGTCCGTCTTGAAGTCCGAATTGTGGGAACTTTTTCTGCTTTGATTCAGCACCCAAAAAAATTATGAAAAATCCACAATCACTATGAAAGTCGGTCATTTGATATAATTTTCATTCCCATCTTCCACGGCCACTTAAAATTGTTGAATCTGCATCTTCCGCTTCCATTGATCTTTAAATTCCATGTTAAATTTGCATCATTCGACACTTATCCACCATTTTTGTGGTGTTTAAATCCCGCTCTTATTCATCCGCTAGCAATCCATTGAATAAGACACAATTACTTGAAGCATCTTTATGGTGAGAACTAAGTCTATCTCCCCACTTCTCTTCCCAATCTATCATTATAACATAACATGAGATAATTCTACCATTCGAAGGATCATCATTATCTTCTTTACAAAATAGAGTTTGGAAAGACCTACAACTCCTATTACTATGTAGTTCTCATATTATCTCTCTTGAATAATGGAAGCAGAGCCATTGAATAGACAAAGGTAATTGATCAAACCCAAATGGAATCTCATCCATCTTCATAGGAGCAAATGTAATAGGTGGATTCTCTGTTACCATTTCATCGATCTTTGAAACTGTTGTAGGTTCTTCAATATGTGTCATCACTTGTCTCCTCTATTTCGTCATTGGATTCTTCTTCTTGTGAAATGACTTGAGAATTAAACTCAAAGAAGAAATATTGGAAATGATCAAGCTCTTGTATTCCATTGACAATTGACCTTGCACACTCCCTCACTAAGCTTCCAGCATGGAGACTAGTGATCTTCCCTTTGTCTCCTACATTTTCCTCATCCATGAAAAATTCCAATAGATTGGATAAAGCACTATCAAAAGTAGTCAACCAGTTAGCTATATCACTATCACTGTCACCTTATGAAGAATAGTGTACAGAATATTCTCCCATTCATAAGGGTTTTGCAACATTCTTTTGGTGCACCATATTGATTGTTGTCTTATACCTATCCAATGAGGCTCGATGATGCAGATCCCTAGATAACCAAGCGTAATTTTGCTCAATCTTCTCTGAGCTCTCATTAAATTCATCCTCTATTCTAGGGCCGATTCGTACCTGTGCTCTCCTCCATGGGTTCATGCAAAAACTCCCTAGCCACAACTCTTAATTATACCCGATCATGCTTGAGTCCTATTGTTATAATACCTTTGTGCAATCTTTGGTCACAGTGGGATTGCAACAGCTAAGGTTTACCCAAAATAATTGGGTATAAAGTAGCTCCTTGAATAGATCACACTATCAAAAAGTTAATGCTAAAGTCCAACCCCACGATCATATTCATAATTTGAATGTAAGAGACCTGAAGGCATCACTTTCCATTGATTAGCTAAATATAAAGCAATACTTATAATCTCCTCTTGTCATCAACCCTAATTTAAGCATAATCTCTTTTTCATTAAATTCTCTACCACTTTGCCATCCAATTGATCCCCAAATATCATGTGCTTTATTACTTCCATGTCTACAACTAGAGCCCTTGGATCCAATAATAAATCCATAATTCTTACAGGATCGAACACCTTTAGCCATAGTATTAGCAAATTTTGTTTTTGGTGAGATAGTCGTATGATTGTCCCTTTTATCCCTTCGTTGTACTAATCTACGATATATCTCTCTTCTATAAGTAGGAGAAAATTCTAGTAATTGTCTCAAGTTAATAGACAATTGTAAACTTTCCATTTCATCCCACATACAAATTTTTTTCCCTTTCTTCTTGTCATTATCTTTAACTATTTTTGACACTCTTAGTCTTTGAGGAAATGGAGCCACTCCTTCCTTAATCTTTGGGAAATTTAAAGGAATGGCAAAGCAGGTTGATCTTCTGAATTAGGTGGTGAATCTATCACATCTTTTTCTATATCATGATTTTTTACCTTTGACTTGATTTTTTAGAGGCCGCCCTTCTTTTAGGTGACCCAACTTGCTCTTATTGGTGCTTTTCCACTTTTTCTACTTTCTTCTTGTGTTGAGGTTAACATTATCCCCCTCCTAGTTTTAGTGCCAGTCCCATGGCACTGATGTGGAGGCATTGGAAGGAAGGATGGGTATAGCCTGATGGCTTTTTTGAGTTTGTGTGCAAGCCCTTGTGGGGGTTGGACTAGCCCTTGAATTTGAAGATGTAGTTGGGGCGGGTCCCTCTTTGCTATTGTCCTTGAGGGAAATTGTCCTTTGAAATTGAATATCATGTCGGATGGATCCTTGCTTGGAGAGAGGCTGATGGGAATATCCATCTTTTAAAATTGAATATGGTGTTGGATGGATCTGTTGTCTTGTTCTTCACGGCTGTTACAATGTGATCTGAACATGGCTTTCCTCCTTACTCCCTTCAAGTTACCTTATCCCTTTACCTTTGTTTGTGTAGAGTTCACCACTTGCGCAGAAGGAAACATGCATGCCTGATAAAATGAATTACATTGTGCATCGTGCTTTCCATGTGAGAGCATTCGGAGGGTGTCTCTCATCCTTGAGAGAGCCTTGCTAGAATATTCCGTGCTTATCTCCTTCCTCGAGGGAGAATCCTTCCTCGTTGATAGGGCCATCCTCATCCTTGAGAGGACCTTACCAACGTAGTTGGAGCTAGTTGGCTTTCTTCTGCACTCTTCCAAATGAGCTTCTTCATTCACTTTTTGACTGAGACTACCTCGGTCTGCCTTTGCTTGGTTTTGCATGTATGGTGACATTGTCACATAAGATGACCCCCATCTTAGGTGAGTGCTAGTGCCAGGACACTTGCAGTTTTGAGTTGATGAAGGTGGTGGAAGCCAAGAGAGCAGATTGCATGGATGATGGGGCCTTCGAAATTGGTGGTTGCAGCATCCAGGAGTACTTGAAAAGAGGAGATGTGCTCTACCTAGGGGGAGTGTCTACCTCACCGTGTAGTGCATCATGCTTGTGCTGGTGGAATAGGGAGATGGGTCTGACCAGGCTTGGATGTTGTCCCACACTTGAGGACCATGTGCATATGGAAGTGAAGTACTGGTGGAATGAGGAGCTGGGTCTTATCCAGGGCATTCCACACTTGAGGACCCCGTGCGTATGGAAGTGAGATGCGGTGGTTGTGGCTCAGGGAGACAGGTCCAACATGTTGTCTCCCTAGGTATATCCTGCCCTTGAGACACCCTAAGCATGTGTAGTGGGGGATCATAAAGGGCTAGGGGGTTAGACATGGAGCCAACCAACTGAGGCCATAGAACGTGCCTAACTTGAGAACCCCTAGGTGCAGTGATTGTGGTCTATGTGCAACTCGCTATGTCTTCATGCAATTTCTCTTTCCATTTCCATTCTCTTTGTTTTTCTTTTTGTTTTGTACTTTCTTGCCCCTTTTTTTGTATAAGTTACATAGTCATGACAGAAGTTAGTCTTTGTCATCGGAATGAGGCGGAGAAGGAGGCTTAATAGATTTGTTAAGGAATTGGTGGTTTTGGAGATACCCCTTGAGGTCTAGGTGGACTTGAAGGGTGGTAGTGGAGAGGAATGGATGATTGCAGTGAGTGAAGTGGCTATCATTCATATCCTCTAGAAGAGGTAAGCAAAATGAACATAGTAGAGCGGCTCGCATCATTAGTCGAGCCATCGCACAACTATCTATAGCATTAGGATCAAAATGGAGAGCTTGGAGGCTGTGCTCCTACGGAATGGGGCCTTGCCTAAGGAGTATCCTAAGAAATCTAAGGTAGTTACCAGTGGTAATAAAGGCGGGGTTCGGGCACGAAGAGAATTCATTGATGAAGTGGACCATGGTATCATACAAATTTTCTGATGTGAAGATAAGAGTGTCTTCATATGTACTATAATGCAGATTATAGATTATTAGGAAGCCATACCGACTATGGACATTGGGGTCAAAATCCACTCCTACCCTTCGAGGGTATGGCATGAATGTTGGGTTATTTTGTTTGAAGGATTGAGTGTTGCAAAAGGCCATCCAAGTGTCCTTGTTGATGTCATTAATCCGCCTTCTCCATGTAGGTTGGCATTCATAACTAGGCACAAACCTCGGCACTTCAAAAACTTTGTTTTGCCAAAATATCACATCTTCAGTGCCCCATAGCATGGTTCTGCTCTCTCTCTTTTAGCCACTTCTCCTCGAGCCTGCCTCCGATATTAATTACCTCCTCCACCACCTTGATGGGAAAAACTCTATGCAGGATGGTGGGGAATTGGAAATTAAAATCGAAGGGGTTCCTAGCTGTTTCTTGCCTCTCCTAGATCACAAGGTCAGCGTGGAAGCTTGCTGGGGATTCGTCCTTAAATGGTGGGATAGGTACCGATGGTGCCATTACTCCTCTGGCGTTCCATCTTCTTCTTGTTTCCTCCACCATTTGATTTCTCCTTTCTCTCAATGTCGCCTTTCTTTCTATGAAGGTATCTGCTTGTCGATGCTCGTCAAGTCGTGGGGAAGGAGGCGGTGGGACAAACTTTTCCTCATGCGGTCCCATTTCAAAGTTTATGTCCACCTCCTCCTCTTGCCTTGGCTCTTGCTGTGCCTCTTCTGTGAATTTGAGTGCGTCCACTTCTTGTGGGGTTAGGCCTACTAGCAGGAGATAGTGACATTGCTCTTCCAGGCTATGGCCAACTCCCATAGGTTGTGGTGGCATCTGTAGGCTTGCTCATAGGGCCCTGCGTGCCATTCCTAGCTTCTTCTTGACGAATTCTATGGATTCTCCCTCCTCTGCTTGTGTGACATCCAATAAGGTATTCAGGAAGGCATGTTGCTATGTTTGGAAGCCCACCTGGGCGGCCTCTGTTCTGATTTCAACAAGTACTTTGTCTTTCTCCACTTGAGCTAGATGGCGCGCCCGGGTTTTCACCCTCCTTTCATTGTGGGTTGCCCACTCTTCTGCTCTCTTTGTCATCTCCCCAGAGCTCTCCCCCTGCCTATGTATTAAGGCTATTATTGCCGACTCCTGTTCTTTCCCTTTATGAGTGATCACCTCCTTCTTCTTTTCCAAGTGCTTGATTTCTCTCTCTAGCCTCTCCTGCTCATCTATCTCTAGGAACACCCTAACTACTAAGTCTTCGATCTCTCGATGATGCTCCTCCTATTCCAGCTCTCTTTCTACTTCTCTTGCAGCAAGCTCCTCCATGCCCAGTTGGACTCTCTTAAACTAAGCTTCTAGGTCCTCATGATGCATTATTAAGGGTTTGTATTCGCGTTGTAGTGCAACAGCTCATGGTTCTCATCTTCGAGATATTGTCTCCAAGTTTTCTCCTTTTCTTCCTTGGTACTAAGCTTTTCCTTTTTTCCTTTAGCTTGCTAACTTATTTTTGGTACATGGCCACTTGTCGAGTTTTTTCCAGTTGGAAGGCCACCAGTTGCTATGTTTGGAAGCCCAGTTGGGTGGCCTCTGCTTTGATTTCAGTGAGTACTTTGCCTTTCTCCACTTGAGCTAGATGGCGCACCCGTGTTTTCACCCTCCTTTCATTATGGGTTGCCCACTCTTTTGCTCTCTTTGTCATCTCCCCAGAGCTCTCCCCCTGCCTATGTGTTAAGGCTGTTATTGTCGACTCCTGTTCTTTCCCTTTGTGAGTGATCACCTCCTTCTTCTTTTCCAAGTGCTTGATTTCTCTCTCTAGCCTCTCCTGCTCATCTATCTCTAGGAACACCCTGACTACTAGGTCTTCGATCTCTCGATGATGCTCCTCCTATTCTTGCTCTCTTTCTGCTTCTCTTGCAGCAAGCTCCTCCATGCCCAGTTGGACTCTCTTAAACTAAGCTTCTAGGTCCTCATGCTGCATTATTAAGGGTTTGTATTCGCACTGTAGTGCAATAGCTCATGGTTCTCATCTTCGAGATAGTCTCCAAGTTTTCTCCTTTTCTTCCTTGGTACTAAGCTTTGCCTTTTTGCCTTTAGCTTGCTAACTTATTTTTGGTACATGGCCACTTGTCAAGTTTTTTCCAGTTGGAAGGCCACCCATTGACTCTTTTCCTCCTTGGCTTTCTCTAGCTGAGTGAGTAGCTTCGCGACATACTCGTCGTAGTTAGCGGGTAGTGTCACAGTTGTGGGGATGGGAGTTGTGGAAGTTCCCACCTTTTGTTGCTTAGGGTCTTGCCTTGACTTGGCATTTGCTACTACTGGTCTTTTTTGCCCTATGGTTGGGGTTTCTGTGCTCTTTGCTTGAGCCAGTTCCTTGTTAACGAAATATTTCACCTTGGCCATAAGATTAGTGGCATCCACCATGACCGGGGTGCTCTGGGTAGGCGTTGTTGCTGTGGGGGTAGGTACCATGAGGGGCGGAATGGGGTGGATGGGGGCTTTGCTCTTGCCCTCCTATGCTGCAGTTGGCATGCCTTTCGGTACCTGTGTGCTTGAGCTCGGGCCCTCATCTCTCCTCGGGCTCAAGGTGTCCATCTCGCCTTGTTCACCTTGTTGCTCCATTGACCTACGTTTGGCTAGCTCAATGTCTTCCTCTTCCTTTTTCCTCAACTCCTCCTTCTCAGTGGCCTTTCTCTTCCTCTCTTTCTCAGCTCTTTTTTACTTTGCCTCCAGCCTCTCAAACTCTTCTCTCTCCTTCTTTCTTTCTTCCGCCTCTTGCTTCGACTCTTTCTTGGCTTTCTACAAGTCCACTTTCTCCTTTTGCTTCCTTTCTTTCTCCTGCTTTTCCCATGTTGTCTTCTTCTTCAACTTCTTTGATTTCCTTCTATTGGACTAAGCTTCTTGCTCTCCCTCCTCTTCACTAATTGTCCTCTCACTTGATTGTTCTCTGTCATGATGAGGAGGTGACTTATCAGGTGTTTCATTCGCTCCCTCCTCTCCATCCTATGCCTCCTTTATCACTTCCTGGATAAGAGCGGTTAAGATTCCTCCATACCCAATGAACGAGGCTTTGGCTGAAGGCTTCTTCCTCTTAGATCCTTTTGACACTGGGGACTCTCCACCCACCAGTCTGCTTTCAAGGGCTAGTGCTTTAGTGGATCGGGGTCAATGGTTTTCCACACATAGCCATTCCAATCCACCTCATCCAGTGAGTGGGCCACCACGCTTTCCAGCATGGCCACGCTGATCCTATGCATAAGCGAGTTGTAGCTTTGGCTGGAGAAGAGGGAGTGGATCTCCTTAGCCTACAATTTGACCTCAAAGTTGGGGATGTCTTGGATGCTTATGCCATCCTTTGTCAAAACGTTCTCCTTTTTCATATTTAGCATGGCATAAATATCTCTCTTTTGTGTCTTTTCCACCTTTGGTTCTAATCCCAGCACCTTTTCTACTAAGGTCTTACTGAGCGGAACTTGCACTTGTTTGGTTCCTTCTCTGCTCCCCATAGTTACTGTCCCACACTCCTTTGTCAGGGTCGTACATCCTTAAGAATTCCACACGCTTAGTGTGGTCAGTGAGAACTTTTCGATGTACTTGGTGAGGTTGCACTGTTCTACAACCCTCATGAGAGCCTCCTCATTGGCCACCACCTCTTCGATGTTGTAAATGCTCTTGAATTTGAGAGGCCTAGTTTTTGAGAGAAAGGCCATACTTTGCTCTTTCCTCTTCCGTGAAGGGAAGGCAATGGGCCTGGTCTTGCTGTGACATCTTCAGCTCCTGTCATGAACCATGGTTTATCATGAGTGCTTTCCAAAACAATTACTTGTTGGAAGGAAAGACTTCATGGTTGCTGGATTGAAATGTTTTTAGTATAGAATTAGACTTCCCCTTCAAGCTTTATTCCAAAATTTTGTGGCATTTTTCTCAATCACTAGTTAATGTTTTCCTTCCTTTTTTGCTCTTAGATGTGGATTGAGGCTTTTAAGGTATGTTTTCCTTTTCTTGTTTCCTTATGTGTTTGACTTGATTTTGATTCACCTTACCCCTTTACCCCCTCCTCCTCGGAATTGAGAATAATCATTCATAGGATTGAAAGTTAGAGGGTAGAGGGCGTTCAGTGCATGGGCATAATGCTTTTACTTTCGCATGAGCCAAGCATAGAAGTTTGGATTATATTCCATTTGAGTGCATTGGTCCATGTCGAAAGGTCGGATGCCTACCTGGGTGATGTAAGTAAGGACATCGAGCAAGAAGTCATCGGAGTCTAAGTGACTAGAAATGTGCAGTTCCTCCTCGACGAGTTTTCATTTTTTAATATTGAGTTCACTTCTTCTTGCAAAGCACTAATTGTTGCATCCCTCATAGTTAATTTATCCATCAATTGAAATTGTACTTGTTTCATGTTTCGCTTCTCTTGTAATACCTACTTGGCAAAATTCTTAGTTTGAACTACAATATCTTCTAAATGATTCATCTCTTCGCTATAATATAGCTGAAGGATTGAGCCAACTTCTTATTCTTTAATGCTTCATGCTTTGCAACAGCTTTATCTATTTGTAGTTGAGTGATTTGGCTCTCCTACACATCGGGGATTGGCCCCAAGATGCACCATTCAAACATATAACACATATGAGACATAGTCCTTTCTTTTTATTGATTGTTACAGGAGATAGTTTATATCCTCACTAAATTAATCCCCCAAAGGAAATAAATTACTAACCCTACAACTTGGAACTCCTCACTCCCTCAACACAAGTCAATGTTCATAAAAGCAGGTGTCATGCATCCAACATATATATTTCCAATACCATGTAATGAATGCAATGCAAGAGTGGATGATTTATCATGCTCAACCATTTTATTTATCCAAAACAACATTGTGATAGTGCACAAATAGTTCTCTTCATGCTTTTCGTACTAACACATTTACTTTGTTGCACAGGGAACACCACTAAGTATACTTGTGCTACTGAACCCTCTAACCTTTAAAATAAATTCAATTTATATGTAAAGTGCAGCATAAAAATTAGATTTTAGCCTATATTTAGCACTAATAAATTCCCTCTCCCTACTGTTTAATGTTATACTTGTGGTGGTAGGTGTGGAGAATGTTTTTATGTTATTTTCTTGTTCAAAAAGCAATAAATCACACACTATAACATAGAAATAGGGCTAAGTTGAGGCTAAACCTCATGCCTTAGACCCATCATACATCCACATATATTTTTAATTTTTAATGAATTTTTAGTGCATAAAAATATATATTTTTCATTTAGAACTTATTTTTCTTGATTTTTTATATTTATTGAGCAATAATTACTATTATTTTTTGATTTTTTGATTCAACTTGATTAGGATTACTGAGATTCACCATTATCTTTCATTTCATTCTGTAAGAACATGACTTTCCCCCCTGAAGCAAAAAAAACCTTTATTTTTTCACTTAAATATCGCATTTTGGACTTTAAATTATTAATAATGACCAAATTTAACTACGCATTCTACATATTATCACTCTCGTAGCCCTCAAAGACATGTCAAACAAGGTTCATACAAATTTTCATACCATATGCGCTTTATTTGGATCATAAACTGTCAAAAACAAACAAATTTTCTTCATAAAATGGACATATTACTAAATTGTATGTTTCGGGTCACGAAAATTGAATGTGTGGATAACCATCGGACCTACCATTGATATTCACACAACACTTAATATCACTTCTCAACATCCTCTTAATCTTGCATCAATCTAGTACATGCTAGACAAGCATTCTTCATCTACTTCTTCTCTTTCTATTTCCCGCATGAATGGTCTCTTGGAGGAGAGAGAGAAAGAGGAGAGAAAGAGACTGATTTTTTATCTCCATAACTAGGCAACCATTCTTCAAGTGGAGAGTGATGATAGGAAGTGGAAAAATGGAAGATCAAGCCCGCATCTTCGATTGTACAGGTTGCTTGTTGCCTCCAAATGCCCCTCTCCCCACAATCGTGATGGTGCCTTCATCCTCCAGCATGTGTCAAAAAATATGCCCTCCCCCCTCCCCCCACATGAAAATTTGGATCTTTTGGGCCTCCAAAGGACCAAGCCTTTTCATATCTTGCTCAAATTTAACCCTTCAAATTTTTGGTCTCTAGCTTCTCCCACGTCCAGTAAAATCGATTCCACTTCCGAAAAATTTGCATGTCTGTCTTGAAGTTTGAATTGCGGGAACTTGTTCTGCTTTGATTCAGCACCTAAAAAAATTCTGAAAAATTCACAATCACTGTGAAAGTCGGTCATTTGATGTAATTTTCATTCCCATCTTCCACGGCTACTTAAAATTTGTCGAATCCGCATCTTCCGCTTCCATTGATCTTTAAATTCTGCTTTAAATTTGCATCATTCGACACTTATCCACCATTTTTGTGGTGTTTAAACCCCGCTCTTATTCATCCACTAGCAATCCATTGAATAAGACACAATTACTTGAAGCATCTTTATGGTGAGAACTAAGCTAATCTCCCCATTTCTCTTCCCAATCTATCATTATAACATAACATGAGATAATTCTACCATTTGAAGGATCATCGTTATCTTCTTTACAAGATAGAGATTGGAAAGACCTACAGCTCCTATTATTATGGGGTTCTCATATTCTCTCTCTTGAATAATGGAAGTAGAGCCATTGAATAGACAAAGGTAATTGATCAAACCCAAATGGAATCTCATCCATCTTCATAGGAGCAAATGTAATAGGTGGATTCTCTATTACCATTTCATCGATCTTTGAAACTGTTGTAGATTCTTCAATATGTGTAATCACTTGTCTCCTCTATTTCGTCATTGGATTCTTCTTCTTGTGTAATGACTCGAGAATTAAACTCAAAGAAGAAATCTTGGAAATGATCAAGCTCTTGTATTCCAGTGACAATTGACCTTGCACGCTCCCTCACTAAGCTTCTAGCATCGAGACTAGCAATCTGCCCTTTGTCTCCTGCATTTTACTCATCCATGAAAAATTCCAATAGATTGGATAAAGCACTATCAAAAGTAGTCAACTAGTTAGCTATATCACTATCACTGTCACGTTCTGGAGAATAGTGTACAAATATTCTCCCATTCATAAGGGTTTTGCAACATTCTTTTGGTGCACCATATTGATTGTTGTCTTATCCCTATCCAATGAGGCTTGATGATGCAGATCCCTATATAACCAAGCATAATTTTGCTAAGTCTTCTCTGAGCTCTCATTAAATTCATCCTTTGTTCTAGGGCCGATTCGTACCCGTGCTCTCCTCCATGGATTCATGTAAAAACTCCCTAGCCACAACTCTCAATTGTACATGATCATGCTTGAGTCCTATCGTTATAATACCTTTGTGCAATCTTTGATCACAGTGGGATTGCAATAGCCAAGGTTTACCCGAAATAATTGGGTATAAAGTAGTAGCTCCTTGAATAGATCACACTATCAAAAAGTTAATGCTAAAGTCCAACCCCACGATCATATTTAGAATTTGAATGTAAGAGACCTAAGGGCACCACTTTCCATTGATTAGCTAAACATAAAACAATACTTATAATCTCCTTCTTGTCATTCAACCCTAATTTAAGCATAATTTCTTTTTTCATTAATTTCTCTGCCACTTTGCCATCCAATTGAGCCCCAAATATCATGTGCTTTATTACTTCCATGTCTACAACTAGAGCCCTTGGATCCAAGAATAAATCCATAATTCTTACACATCGAACACCTTTATCCATATTATTAGCAGCTTTTGTATTTGGTGAGATAGTCGTATGATTGTCCCTTTTATCCCTTGGTTGTACTAATAGAGATATATCGTAGATTAGTACAACGAAGGGATATATAAATTTTTATCCCTTTGTTGTACTAATAGAGATATATGGAATGAAGGGATATAATTATGTATGGGATGAACAAGACCAATAGATTCGAGCGCTTGAGTGCTTGCGCACTTCAAATTGAGTGATGGAGTAGGAGTTCGTCCTTGAAATGGGGCTTGGTTTTAGGTATGAAGTGAGGGAGTCAGAGGCCATTTGATCTCTCTTATGGATTAGTTCAGGTTTAGGAAGCTTTCTGTGCATTGGTTAGAGTAGGAGAAGTGTATTTTGATCATTTTGAGACATTAAGGTTTGGGAAACAAGAAAAAAGGAAGGAAAAGGTAAGTCTCTGTATAACTAGAAAACATGGGAACAAAGAAAGAAAGAAAGAAAAATAGAGAGTAAGGAAAAAAAGAGAGAAACAAAAGGTTAAAAAGAGGGAAGAGAGAGCTCATTTGCACATTGAGAGGTTGAGAGCTATTGAGAGAGATAGAGAGCTACAGATTAAGAGGTAGCATCAACTAATATTTGATATTCAGGTATGCCCTAAGTCTTCATAGATGTTTGTTACATTAAGCCAGAATCCTAGGTATAGTAGCAAGTAGTTGAATCATTTGAATCAATTTTATACCATTCTATGTTTTTCCTTCCACCACTTGGATGGCGACTGCACGCCTTGGATGACTGAATTCTCCTCGGATTCAAACGTTTGAGTACCTTTAGTCCACTCGAATGTTTGACTCAGAAAATAATCCACTTGGACACTTGGACAAGAGTCCACTTGACTCGGACCATTTTCGGGCCTTGGATGGTTGACCCCCAGGCCTCGGATGGTTGACTCGAACACTCAGACAGGCACCCTCATTTGACTTCGAGCCGCTTGACCACTCAAAGAGTCATTTTTCTTGAGAGCCCACTCGAACAGTCAAATATGGGACTCAGACGGTTGAGTCTGGGGCTCGAACAAGTTATTTAGAATACCAATTTTGATCAATTTTGATCATTCCAAGACCTGTTAGGACCTATAGCTAGCTGTCCTGCAACCCACGTTCGAACCAAGACCTGCAAATGAGTCCATAGAGTTATATCAAGAACCTTGACCTATCAATTCAAAGGTGACTAAATTTATTGACCACTAGCTGACCCCTCTTTGATAAAGTCTCAATTTGACTGCATGGCTGCCGATCACACATCAACCCACCTATCACAACCCGTGAAGGACCCCAAATGGACTGTTAGGAGTAATCACGATCCACGCAAAAGAGCTGCAAGTGCATGAAACTGATTGGATGTGATTGACTACATCAAAGGTTACACTTTGCATTATAGACACTTAAGCACATTAGAAAGCCTGATTTCGTATGGCTCACATTGAGTTGTGTCGCTCAAGCATGTAAGTATGTGTACATTTGCAGATTGATTGGATTAACAAGGAACACACTAAAGGGAATTAAGATAAAAATGAACCCACAAGCAGAAATACAACCTTGAAAATCAAATGAGGGACCCAAGACACTAGAGACAAAGACTTACGGTAGACATAACCATTAGACCATCGAGGGAAGGAAGGACTGGCCAAGACTAGAGATACATTTTTAGCCAGCCTAGTCAACCTCATAGAAATACTATTGGGTCGGGAGACAACCACCTTGACCTCGACCTTAATGTGACAGGGTACCAAGATAACTGTCAAGATTGTGGGAGAGAAGGAAGGAGTCTCACTTGAAGCTTTCTTGCTTGCACAATGGGGGAATACACACAAGGGTGGAGGCTGAAAACAGTTTTCCTCTTCTTAGTTGTGTAAGCCAAAAGAACTCTCGTACAAAGAAATAGAAGAACCCTATATATGGGTCTCAAACCAAACTCAACTAACTAAGGTGGCATACTAACTGAGCCACGAACTAGAGTAGATAAGGATAGCTATCATGTAGCTATTATTCATGGGCGGTGTACCAACTGCGTCTGCAACTGACAAGTCGGTGACATAAATACACAGCAGTCATCCTGGCGTATCACGAGTGGAGCTTGATATCTCAACAATAACATCTAGTGACTTATCACTTAGTATGAATAATAGACAAGCATAACACATCAAGGAAGACATGTAATAGTTGATATCCTAGCTGACCTTGAGGAGGAGAGGAGGCTAGGAAATATTGCACTACAACACATAGCGAGCTATATCCAGGAGCAAAGGGCTCAAAGGTTGCACTAGGAGAGAGAGCTCAATGAGATTCACATGATTCCAGCCATCTCAGGTAAAAACAGAATAGGAGGAAATATCGATAGGGAGAGACCCTTAGAAGTAGACCTTATAGTGAGAAAGCTACTCACAAAATGATTGCTAGATAATACCAGCACCGAGCAAAGTGGGGCAGCCTTGGCACCCCAAATCCTAGGAGCCAAATAAAGATACCCATAGTTGCCAAGCAACTTGATAAATATTAAGCAGGCAATGATCCCTACAGCTTTGTTGAGTAGCTTGAGCAGGTGTGGGAGGCTAACAACCTCATGGAACCTACTCAACAGGCACAAGCATTTGGTCTTAGCTTAAGACACAAGGGACGTACTTAGTTTACCAGGCTAGATAATGCTGAACACAATAATTTCAACGATCTAGAGGATCTCTTTATCAAGATATTCTTGGAGGCACGATACTTCGATAACCTCATTGTTAAGCTGATGAATGCCAACCAAAGAGACAAAGATGACATATAAGACTATGTCACTCATGTGAGGAGTCTCTATAAGAGGATATCTGTAGATTTGAGCAACCTAATGAGAGAGTGGTCTCCACTATATTCATTAACGTGATCTGCAATGAATAACTCTATAAGGCCTTAGCGAGCAACTTGAATCTACAAAGGGATGTGCTAGCAAGAGTTTGAGGAGGCCATATAAGTGGACGACTTGCTCAAAGAGAGAAGCTCTAAAGGTATACAGCAAGGGAACAACACATTTAGAAATACTAAGAGAACCACAGCTCTTTAGTGAATGATCGGCCCTAGTGAGCAAGATAAAGGAAAGATGTCAACTAGACCCAAGCAATAGCTAAGCTAAAGTCAAAGCTGACCAGACTACAAGAGTCAATGTTAAGGCTAGTGTGACCTCACATGCGTGTGCATTGTGGAGGGAACCACCTACCATCTAAATGTCCCAATCCTAGATCTCGGCCTTGTGCCAACTATACTGTGGAAGATTCAGGCATGATGCTATGCACTACAAAATCCCAAGATGGTTGCCATACTAGCAACCTTATGTTGAGCCATACTATCAAAAAGTTAGGTAGTCTTACTTTGGAAGAGGAGCCCCTTTGACTCTACCTGCACCTAATGATTCAAAGCTAGCCACTCCAAGGATCATGACATCAACCCAATAGAAATTCCTAGACCACCAGGACCTATAGTGACCCATTCACCAAGTGATGCTCTAGTGCACTTTGTAGAGGAACCACTAGAGAAAGACTCATACGTGAACCGTTATATCTCTTATGACAAGGAGGATAATCCCATATTGATGGACTTTAGGCCTATGCCAGTCATGTATTTAGGTAGAGGAGAGGTAGAGGCCTAAGAGGAGATTAGAACCATGAGCTCATGGCATGTTAGATATGTGGCCATTGTCGGGACCTAGAATGGGCCCAACATTGGCTATAGGCACTAGTCGGGCCTCTAACACTCTCAAGACAAACCCATAGAGCCTTGCGGCCAGGAGCATAGGGTACACTATCCTAATCGCTACTAGAGATATTGCATTTTTAATGGAATGTAGTCCAATGATTTCCCTTCCTTACTCCTTAGAGGGAGATTCCATACATCTTGGTATAATATACCACGTAAAACAAACATAGAAGAGGCAACCTCTCGGCTGAATGCCATGGTCTCGTTGCAGCTCTCCTACATCGAGAGGATTGCCCCCTCGATGCACCGCTAACACAAATAACATAGACGTTACAAGCTCCACTCTTGTTTTAAACGATCCATGAGATAGAAATTTCCTCACTTGACAATCGCCCAAGGAACCCAAACGCCTAAACCTACAGCTTAGGTGCCTTATAACTCAGCATGGGTCATGTATATTAGAAACCAATTACAATGCATCTAGGAGTTACCATGTGATATGGGCAATGCAATTGTGAATGCCATAGTGCTCAAACATTTTATAAATTAGCATTGTGTGGTGCAACAAACATGCCTTTCCATGATTTCAGTTTTATATGTCATGCTTTGTTGCTAAGGGTTATCCCCGAGCCTTCTCGTGCGGCTTAACCCCCTTTTAACTTAATTTATAAATGTCCTATATGGTATGCACAAACAAATAGACCAGAATTTCATATATTTTCAGCCATTAATCAGCATCAAAACCCCTCTTTCCCCCTACCGTTTAGGTTTTGCATTATTGATAGGTGTAAAGAGCGATTTTTTGTGTGTTTTTCTCATAAAAAATAATAAAAACAAACTTTAACATGAAGACATAGCTGAACTGAGGCTTATCCCTCATGCTACAACCATGCCATACATTCACACACATAAGCCTTATTTTTTTCTAATTTTCTAGCATAAAAAACTAAAATTTTTCATTTTTAATTATTTATCTTCATTTGTTTCTTCATAAAAATGTGATATTTCAGAATTATGAGCTCTCACTGATCAAGGACACTCAACATTATTTTCATATCCATTTTTATCCCATATGACCCCAAAACACTCAACAAAAATCCAAAATTCTATTATTTTTATCAAAACTGCAACTTATGGGTTTTGTGAGAAATTATTAAATCATTGTATTTTATGGTTTTCTTTCATATTTCAGAGAGAATGCAACATGGAAATCAAGAGCAATTAAAATCAAGCACTTTCTCCAATCATTTTTCATAAAACACAAAAATTGCTCACTTACGCATAGAAACTGTGATTCCGAGGCTCGTATCTTGTAGACGGGAGGCCATTGATGCTTCTTCTTTGCCGTTGATGCACTCTCTCAGCCCCGATCTACGTCCTCCATTGCTCCAACATCATCATTTGGTCCAGATTCGTCATCATAACCCTCCCCCTCCTCTCTTGAATTGATGCGTATGAACAACTGCTAAGAGGAGAGAGAGGAGAGAGAAAGACTAGAAAATCAGAATTCTGAATACTCCATAAAAATCAGCCAAATTACATTCATCTCCTTCCTCTCTCTCATTTGATCAATAATATATATATATATATATATCTCTCCAGAATGTTGTCAATCGGAGAGGCATCGGTGAGATTTGGAAGGGGCAAAAAAAAATTGCGCCCCCCTCCTATTCGACATTTTTTTGTTAGTTTGGGCTTCTTTAAAGCCTAAAGTTAATAACTTTTAAAATAACCAGTTCATCTCTAACATGTTCACACTCTCCCTAAGTGGATATTTTAGTTTTGAGTGGGCAAACAAACTTGGATTCGAGATCTGTCTGGATGGTGGCTTTGTAGCATTGAAATCTATAAATCTGGCCTTCATTGCGCACTTTTCGGCTCTCGGATCTAGTAGCTGCTTTATAACATTGTCAGAGAGTTTTTTGTTCATAATATAAATCATAGAATTCTTATGTTTGTAGAAGAACTTTATTAGGATTCATGTGAGGAACTTTCATACATAACTCAGTCATTGTTACCCAACAACCGACTTAGATATCACTTAGTTTCATAAGTTCTTTTGTAACTGTCATACAATTTTCAGTTGTACCATGTATATTGACAAAAATTAAGTCTATAGGAACCCACAACTTGATCAGCTGGAAGTAATTGAAAGTTTGTAGGCTAAATCACATTGGTTCAAGAGGGAAATTTGGTTGGAAATCAAGAGAAGTGCCAAAAGTTCACTAGGTTTGTGTGGGACTTGAAATAATGGTCTTATATGACTTATTAGTGACCTAAATGGTCAAACTGAAGAGTGGGTGCTGAGCAGGATGCAGCCCGCATTTTTCGGCACAAAAAAGGGGCCTGCATCCCTGTGGCAGATGGAGGATGAGCTGTGGGCTATGGTGAATTCTCCAAAACATGCACACTCAAGGCAAACTAAAGCTGAAGAAGGAGATACAAACAAGGAAGGTGAGAGCTCTTCTTACCCGTCCATTTGGTATGACGAAAATGAGTAATATGATAGTCCATAAAAGGGGGAAACCTGAGAAAAAGTATTCAGCCTGCTCTTATGTACATCTTCTCTCATTCTTTTACCATATTCATGGTCCAATGAAGCCCGTCTTGTACCCAAGTACTTGAGTAACTTTGGGGCAAGCAAAGGGAAGGATTTTGAAGGTGTATGGGCTGTTTTGGACTTAAAAAACCAGTCATAAACAAGGCAGCCCACTGCTCTTGTCCATTTTGATGAGTAAATTAGTGATCTATGTGGTTGTAAGAGAGGGAATTGACCCCTTAACATCAGGGCTGCTTCATTTGTGAATGATTAGAGAAGCTTATTCTTGGGATTATGTGCACTTTTGGAGCTTGATTATGGGCTGGAAATTACTGTTTTAAAACAGGGCTGAAGTAAAATTTATGCTTTGTCAATGCATTTCATGAGCTTTTGATCTATGTCTTAAATGTATTTGAGTCTACCATCAAAACACTTGTATCTTGGAGTTGTTATCCATTCATGTTCATGAAATAGAAACCATTTGAGCTTGCATTTGGAATATGCATTAGGATTAAATATGAGATTATCCCTAAATGTATTGGCTTATTATCTGTATATGTATTTGATGTGATCAAGACAAAGTCTTTCATTCCATTCATGTATGCTAAATAAAAGAAAAAGCTTGAGATCTTCTTCTTCATCTAAGTCATCTCAAAAACCCAAATCTTATCAAAAACAAATCTTTCCTCCTTCTCCTAACCTTGAATCCTACACTCCTCTTCTGCTCTAAACCCCGATGGAAGACCTTCAACCCCCAACACGATGACAATGGTGAACCCGACGTGAAGGTCAGCCGCCGCGGAAGAGGACGTACAATGGGAGAATCATCAAGTTCGGGAGGAGATGCCTTGCAGTAGTTGGTTCGTCTGATGCAAGAAAGCCAACAACAACAATTGCAATTTCAGCAGCAGTTGCAACTGTAACAACAGCGGAGACAAGATGAAGAGCGGAATGATGCCGCTATCATTAAGGCTTTGGAAGCAGTTGGACAGGAGCTCAAGCAATTTAATGGGCAAAATGTGTCCTCTTTTATCCGCCTCTATACTGACAAGATGGTCTTCTTTGGAGTTTCTCATCATGCTTGGAGCCGATACTTTGCCCGTTTGGCCGTACATGGCCTCCAGGACCGGATTCATGGTCTTTTTCAAAAAGATGTGGGATGGTCTACATTCAAGAAGGCTCTTCGAGAAGAATTTTTTCTTGAAGATTCTGGCCTCATGACAAAGAAAGTCTTCACTGAATGGATTGAAAGGCCCAATAAGGGACTAACCGCCATTGCTCTTCATCGCAAATTTGAAAGCAAATTTGATCAACTAGATCCTGACAATCAGCAGGGTATGGAAAGCTAGAAGATTGAATTATTTCTAAAGGCTGTGGATCCTTTTCTTCAAGAGAAGCTAACTGATCAGCTTTGAAGATCCTGACTCTGAGACATGATTGAAGACTGCTTGGAGTGATGTCACTGAAGCAGTTAATATGATTGCCCGAAGAGAGCGGATGCGCTTAAGGTGGAGATCTACCTACTGAATCCATGAAGGAGCCTGTTCTTGTATCTCGAATTCCTATCTCTATGGCAGAGCAGCCAAGAAATCCTGATGTTCCACCTCCAAAGAAGGATGTCATGGATGAGCTGATCAAGAGCATGCGAGATCTCCATCTTAATCTAACGGAGATTAATTCCAAGGTGGAAAGGCTTGATGTGAAAGTGGAAGAAAGAGGACAGACAACTGCCGAAAGACCCGTACGAGAAGGCTTCAAAAGACGCTGTATCTGGTGTGATAGCCTACAACATGATAAGAGGGAGTGCAGTGCATTTCGTGAAGCTGAAGTGCAAAAATTAGTCTTTTGGAAGGATGGTAAAATTCATGTGACAGAAATTGGGCTTCCTCTTGAGCCAAATTTCGGTAACGGTGGCATGAAGAAAAGACTGGAGGATTTGGCAACAAGAACAGTCTATGCAGCCGTTGATGCAGCTACCTATGGGCTGCAAATTGAGCCAACTAATGAAATTGTTAAAGCATGTAAAACTGATGCAAAATCTAAAGTGTGGATGCAGGCCTTAGATCGCATGGAGCAAGGCAAGGCAACCAAAGATAATTTAACTACTGCCAGTCAATGCATCCGAGGATGAACCGGATGGACCGAGCCAATTGATTCATTTTCAGCTTTCGCTCGGTTGGCTGAAATTAATAATCATGAAGCTATGATAGAAGAAAAAAGAAGAAGATGTTGCCGGTCCCTCCTCTTTGGGGCCAACTAAACGTGTGACAAGAAGTAAACCGGATCAGCAGAAGGCTGCTGAAAATCCACCACCGCCAGAGCTTGATATGGGAAATGCCCCACAAGCAAAGAAGACGAAAGGAAAGAGAAAAGGCAGACATCCCGGCTACAAGCTGCAGTTTGACATAGAGACTGCAACGGATCTCAAGCGGATCCTAGAAGAAAGGATTCTTGAAAGCAGAATTGAATTTACATTAGGAGAAATTCTCGGAATTGCAAAATGAGGATTTCATGATGTAATAATTGATGTAATTAAATGGAACAGACAATATGTTGGTGAGGAAACTGAAGAATCTGTGCATGCTTTTTTGCAAGCACTTCATGTGTATTTGCAGGATGAAGAGAAGCTAAAAACTCAAGGGATTCGATTGGAGGCAATCAAAGAATTGATTGCAGCCATAGAAGCCAAAGCTGAAGACATCTATGAAGCAGAAATTGAAGAAGCTATTGCAGAGAATGTTATGGTGGGGTCTTCTCAATCCAAAGAGCAGTCCATACATAAGAAAGAAGCCGGTCTTCACAACATGCAAGAAGAGAATGATGCTCATTTTATTCCTAGTAGTCACTACTCCTGTACCCATTGGGCAAGGGCGACCACCGAAATTGTTGTCAAGATTGGAGAAAGAGAGACTCCATGCATTGCCCTTATAGACCATGGCTCGAAAATCAACATCATGTCAAGAAGTCTCTACAAGAATGGCAGTTAGCCCATAGATGTGGACCCAGGATGGCGCATGAAAGCAGCCAATAACTCCTCTGGCGATCTCTATGCGGCATGTCCTTATGTACAAGTTACTATTGGTAATGTAAACGATGAATTTCATTTCTTTGTTCAAGATTCATGCAGTTATCCTATCATTCTTGGTCAACCTTTTATTTCTAAGTCTCGTTTGGAGACAAAGGCCCTTGATGATGTTCATCATATGCTCAGATAAGAAGTAAGGATAATGACAACTTCTTGACTATATGTGTAAATCATCACCGGAATAGAGATCGATTGAGAGATCATCCTGTACCTCCTAATGCCCGAGAATTTAAGGGTTTTTGGGTAGCATTGCCGTAAGTGGAGGCTATGGCGGTGCTTCATGTCATAAAAATTTACCTCCACATGTAAAGGAGGCTATGCCAAAAGTTGACTTGCAAGTTTTTACGGCCAACAGTGTGGGTTGTTATAAACAGTTTTCAACCATGAATAGGGCTGAAAGAAAGCATTTATGTCATGTGGAACAAGAGCTGAGGCAAATTGATGTTTTGGCTGAAAATGAAGAAATTTCAGGGCTATTTCATGGGCTGATTTATAATGATACATTGGCTGAAATACATGCAGCTGTTCATGTAGAAAATCAAGCCGAAAATCAGTCCATACAGATATGCACATTGGATATTTATGACATAATTCAAGAATTTGCAGATCAAGAAGCTTTTGGACAGCCAAACAAGGATGAGGTAAGAGTAGAAACAAAGTATAAGACAGTTAACAAGAAGGTCAAGCCAGTGGCTACTCCACTACCTCCCGAAAGTGAAGGACTGGCAAAAAGGGCATCCAAACAACCAAGCCTTCGTAATCCCAAAGATATTGGTCACCAATTTATAGCTGAAAGTTTACAAGAGCTAAAAATTGGTGAAGACTCTTTTCTCTTGCCAGCTGAAAAGCAAATCTTCATGCAGATATTAAAGAAACATGGAAAAGCTTTTTCATTTCAGCCACATGAAATTGGCTGTGTGGTTCCAAGTGTTGTGGCACCAATGGTGATTTTCACGGTCCCACACGTTCCTTGGAATCTTAAACCAATTCCAGTACCAAGGGCTCATTTGCCTAAGTTACTGGAGCTTTTAAATGAAAAGATAAAGATGCAAATATTGGAGCCATCTTCAGCTCTGTATTCCAACCGATGGTTTACCAGGCCTAAGAAGAATGGATCTTTGCGATTCATTCAAGATTTATAGCCTCTCAATAAAGTCACTATAAGAAATGTTGGTTCGGGGCTAATTGTTGATGAATTTGCTGAGGCTTTTGCAGGTAGAGCAATTTATTCCATGGGTGATTTATATTCGGGTTATGACCAATTTTAGCTTGCTTTGGAGAGCCGAGACATTACCACAATGAAGATGCCTTTTGGTTTAGTGCGCATGTATACTCTACCTCAAGGAGCTACAAATTCAGTAGCTAACATGATGAATACCATGCATAAAGTATTGAGAGATTATATTCCCCAACTAACTCTTCCTTTCCTTGATGATGTACCAATCAAAGGATGTGAAATTCATGAGAAGAATGAAGAACTCAATGAGTTTGGATGCTACAAGTTTGTTTCTGATCATATTAATGATTGTGCTCAAATCTTGTCTAAATTGGAAGAAGTCCATCTTACTCTTTCAGGTGCTAAATCTGTTTTTGGAGTCAAAGAAGTTCTTGTGTGTAACGTGTCCACTAACATCCTCTAGGACACGTCTTAGCAGTCCATCGGAAAGGTTGTCTAGAAGACTCCACCCGGCACTCCCATGGAATGTTGCGGGTTTTGTAATCTAGGACTTTCTGCGTCTGCCCCGTAACGGAAGTGTCCTGGGCGCTTTCCACTTAGGATCGAATGGAATTGTTGGTCATTTGCTAACAGCGTCTAGCGTCAGACCTGATCGAACTACTTTACGCAGAACGCCCGGTCTGAAGCAGATTCATGCTTGCACTTGGTTCAAGGAGAATGGGAAACGAGAGGGATGCAAGGCTCGACCTCTCTGCCAAAGGGCATAGTCCCATTCCGTTCCCCTAAAACAGCCTGAATCGGGTAATTTGTATTCCTAAGTCATCGTTCTCCTTTCCTGCTTTGGTGATGACGATCATCCTCTGTCCGTTGAAGACCTTGAGAAAAGTTCCCGGCTAACCGGGACCACCCATCCGTAGGACAGACCTATGGTCTATCCTCCGCACTTTCCTCAGTTTGTTTTAGTTATGTAATTACCTACCACATTAGTTTGACATATACAAACAGCTTCCTTGATTAACCCTGTTAGGCACTGGTTCATTCACGTAATCTTATCACGGACACAAAGAAAACAATGTCAAACAGCTCCTTTATTATCATTTATCCTTTTATCTTTGCAATACAAGGAGTTTTCCCGCCCGTAGGCGTATTCATAATCCACCCGTAGGCTATCCAGGAATCCACCAGGGACTTCCAATCCAAGTTTCCGCCCGTAGACTAGTATGCGGGCCTCGAGATCCAATCCCGAGTCACGTTAGCCTCTTGTGCAGGACCCGGAAGGCGAGGGATTTACGGCCAGAGCCCCCCCTGGCACCCAAGCGTCCTCCTGCTCCAAGCAGAACTCAACGGAGAGACCTCTCACGGCGGGTTCGGTCCACGTTCCCGGCGCGGTTCACAACCCCCTTGGTTAGGGTTAGGCAGGCAGTCGGGGGTAACTGAAGCTGCCTCTCCCTTCAGGACTTTCACCTGAAGCGTTTTAAATATGTTTTCCTCCTTTAGTTCATTGAGCAAACAAATGCAAACAGTGCTCTTCTAGCTGTTACAAGCACAATCAAATTCAAATGGCCGGTTGGCTGGC
The DNA here is from genome assembly GCF_053477565.2 of Lygodium microphyllum. NCBI lineage: Eukaryota > Viridiplantae > Streptophyta > Polypodiopsida > Schizaeales > Lygodiaceae > Lygodium > Lygodium microphyllum. The sequence continues at coordinate 124,868,606 of NC_141153.1, read as the reverse complement.
AAACTGTCAAGGAGTAACTCCTTACCTCCGAATGCAACCCGCATTCGATCCGGAATCCATTGCAACTTAGCAAGATTCCCATCATCCTTGGGTTAGAATCATACCCTTCTAAAACATTAGGTTTATTTTGGCAGGATCCAGCGACCATGTCGCTTTAGTTTTATTGTCGGACAGCTGCTTCAAGGCAATTTACTTAACTTTCCTTTTCCTTGGCAACTTTTCCCAAGGAAAGTGAATAGCAGGATGATTACTCATCCTCAATAATTTAACTCCCTTCAATAACTTGTCAACCTCATTTCGAGAGATGACAATACTCTTTGCGGACAAATTCCAATACTATACAATGATGCGGCTTGTGCGCAAGTATTGCATCTATTCTATGGAATCCTTTTATCCATTTCCTAGTGTTCCGACTGCGGGTTTTTAACCCTATCCGAGTAACAGGATTTTGGGGTATCCTTCAAGTCATTACAATTAGGTTTGGGTCATGATACTAGAATATGCAACTCCGTCGGAGTTCCATCGCGATCCTTAGGTTCACAGTTTTTGTCTTAAGCGATATCGAATTATCCTTGCACTAAATCCTAGTTATCTCTTAGGATTCCTATGTTTATACGATTCCTTGTGGTTCATATTACTTAGCCAATTCAATTATGCCTGTTTGTGACAAGGATGACCCTTCTAGGGTGATAAACCAAATCTACGGAATCGAATTCGCGTAAACAAGCGATTGATTGCCGTTTTCTTGGTGAGGCAAAATTAATTACTAATATGTGCGCTAACTTTCCTAGTTAATCAAGCCCACTACTTTGTAGTTTATGCTCTCGAACTTATGCATCGGCGAATCATACAATCTTTCCTTGGTGCATGATAATTTGGTTACTAACTTTCCCTAGGGCCTACTAGGTCTTGCATCAACAATCGTACCTACAACCTTGTAGTTTATCCCTTGGCATCTTATGCATTTACACCTAATTACGACTCTTTAATGATTGATCCTTTTCTCATGAAGACTACGTAATTTCCTAACATTCTCCTAGCCACTAAGTCGTTGATGATACTCAAACGAAAACTAGTGTTATTCTATCCCATTCTATAGCTATGTTGCAAGTCATACGTTCATTTTTAATACCCTATTAGTTCTTTCCGAATGAAACCTTATGGTGCTAAACTTTCCTTATGAAATCATTATGAGAGGTATGTTACCTAATGTGCATATACGCTTAATTCATCATATCTAGGATGCAACTAATGCACATATAAACTTCGTTTTCTTGCTTAGGATTAGATTCTTTACCTTAATAAGGTACTATCTACATGCATCTAATTCTCTAATCGTTTAATCTTTCATAATGCTCAAAAAGATGCATTTCTTTCATATGCTTTCAATTTAAACGTAACTTGAAATTCCCTTCCTAAGCGCGCCTAATCATTTCCTTATGCGGAATTTAACACGGAAGAACCTGGTCTTGTGGTGTCGGGGTGATGTCCACTTGCACATTTGGAGTCGAACCTCCCGCGGTTGCCTCCTGGGATCTTTTTGGAGCCATCGTAGTCGTAAATTCGACTTCCGGTCTACCTTTGTGCTTGTAGGCGGATGGTTTTCTCTTCGGAATAGAGCTTGCGACTGAAGCTCCGGAATCTCCACGAACTCGAACCAGTGCGGTAATTGGACGGCTTGCGGCTTAACCCTTCTTGCGGAGATTACTCGATGGATCTTGTGGTGGTCTTTGAGGCTCCGCCATCTCTTCTTAGAAGTTCCAGGGAGGAATAGGAAGGCCTTTTCCCGGAATTGGGATGGGACGGAACCTTTGGAGATGGGTGGAATAAAAAAACCCTTTAGGGAAGTTGGAAAAATGGCCGTGGGAAAGGACTTTTTGGCCCAAAATGGTGGGAAATTGGCTTGCAATGGGTGGCAAAGGATTTGGGGTCGTGGGAAGGCCCTTTAGGAGGCCCCCCTATGGAAGCTTCCAAAGAAGCTTCCAAAGGAGCTTCTGTGGCACGTGGCGGGACGTGGACGTCGTGGCGATGGGCTGGCGACTGCAGCGGCAGCACGGCGGACGGGGGTAGCTGGTGGCGACGCTGGCGGGCGGCAGCAACACGGCAGGCTTGGCGGGGCAGCAAGGCGACTTCTCCCTCTCCTCACAGTCTCCCTCCTCCTCTCTCCTAAGCACACCCCCCATCAAGGGGGTGTTTTTATAGGCCGTGGGGGTGGGGAATGGGTCTCCCCCCACGTGGGGGAAACTGCCCATGCAACCCCCACTTTCCCATCCCCCCCACATACTCCCTTTCCTCCAGCCATGCATCGGCTGGGGGAAAGGGATAAATACATAAAAAAATTTGCAATTAATTAATTGAATTGCCCCTCCCAAGAGGGTGTTTCCGTGCGGTTTGGAGTTTTTAACACCCGGTTCAGTTTGCCATTCGCAGAGGACCCTATTTTCCTCGTGCGGCTCACACATTACGCGGCCAATAATTTAAACGCGAGAGATACCCTTTGCACAGGGTTTGCACGGCGTGTGGGAAGTGATACGATCATGTGGAAATATTACATTGTGGTAGGGCATATGTGTGGACCATATGGCCGAAAGCCTTCTCCAACCAAAATTGATGCTATTAGCAAAATGCGGAAAATATGCACAAATATTTCGGAGGTGAGAAGATTTCTTGGAGCATGTGTTTTCTATCTTATTTGGATCCCACATTTCGCTCATGTTGCTGAAAATCTTTATTAACTGCTAAGAAAAGGCCAAAGGTTTATATGGGAAAAAGAGCATACTCAAGCTATTCAAAAATTGAAGAAATTGCTGATTTCTACCCCCACCTTAAAGAGAGCTAATTACTCTAATCGACAACCTATCATACTCACAGTGGACACAAGTCCTATTGAAATAGGATGGGCAGTCGGGCAAGATGATCTTGAGGGCAATAGATATGCAATTCGCTTTGGAGCGAAGGTTCTTAATGAACGTCAAAGAAGGTATGCTCAAATTAAAAGAGAAATTTGGGAGTTGTAATTGCATTGAAATGTGATCGGGAGTACTTCATGGGCGCACATGTAATAGTTGAAACCTATTGTCTTCCACTCTTGGGCATGATTGCCAAGTGCTCCACTCCCAACATAGCTATGCTAAGATGGATAGCCTATATTAAATCCTTAAATCTTGATTTGAAACATATTGCAGGAAGAGATAATCCAGTTGCTGACATGCTTTCGCGTGCCAGATATAAGGATGAAGAAGAGATGATGGATGAGGAAGAATCAGAGTCTATATTTGCTAAAAATGATGCTGTAATTGCAGGTTTAGATCTGAAAACAGCAAATACAGCTGTACCTAATGATGGTTCAACTGTAAAAAATGTAGGTACATCATTAATTACAGCAAGTACAACATGTTCAGTTGCTGAAACAAAATTTACAACAGCAAAGAAAGAAGAAACAACCATGGAAGGACGGTGGGCAGCTGAAAGATAGCATACTCAATGTTTTGTTTTAGTTTGTTCACACTTTAAAGAAGAATATTATGCAGGTGATTGGCTAAAAATTGGCCAATTTCTAAGCACTATGACAAAGAAGGAAGATTGGACTAATGAAGAGTTCAAGAGAATCAAGAGAAAAGCTTATGGCTTCTTTCTTAAAGAGGGCTACCTTTGGAGGCATGCGAAAAAGAAAGGAAGAGCACCTATTCGTGTCTTAGGAGACAAGAAGACTCAAAGACAGATCATGCAAGAATTTCATGAACGCCTATTGGTTGGCCATAGAGGCATATGGGGCACTTTTGCCAAAATAAAGGAGAAATTTTGGTGGCAAAACATGTATAAAGACATTGAGCATTTTGTTGAGTCTTGTCATGTTTGTCAAATGTACTCTATGGTTAAGCATAGAGATGGGCTTCAGCCTACCTTTCCTTTATCTATTCATTATAGATGGGTTATTGATTTAGTAACCATGCCTATAGGAATTTGGAACATGAGATATCTAGTACTTGCTAGAGAAGATCTCACAAATTAGGTGGAAGGAAAAGCCTTGACAACAAAGTCTACTCAAGCTGTTTGTAGATTTTTACTTGAAGAGGTATTTTGTAGGTATGGCTGTGTTGCCAAAGTAACTGCTGATAGAGGAGAATTGGACGTCGATGAGGCTCACCATTTCTTTGCTCAATTGGGAATCAAGCTTTCTCTTACATCAGCCTACAATCCTAAAGGCAATGGTAAGAGTGAAAGAGGTCATCAACCAATTCTCAAAGCATTGGCAAAATCTTGCAAAGGAAAGATGAGAGAATGGCCTAGAATGCCTCCATTCGCGTTATGGACTGATAGAACTACCCATAGTGCAGTAACAGGTTATATGCCGGCTGAACTAATATATGGGCAGCCACCTATTATGCCTATTGAGGAGTTTATTATCACATGGAGTATCTTGCCTTGGGATGAAGGCATAAATAGAGAAGAGCTGCTGATTTTGCGCATAAGGCAGCTTGAAAGAAGGCCAGAAGATGTCAAGACAGCCATTGAAAGGCTGAAGGCAGCAAGATTGAAGAATAAGAAGAGGTTTGACAAGCATCATCGACTCCGTCCAAGAGCTATTCAAGAGAATGATTGGGTACTTGTCTATGACAGCAGCTTGGACAATCAATATAGTGCTCATAGGAAGTTAGCCAAGCGATGGTTTGGACCATATATGGTGAAAATAGTACATGATAATGTTATTTATACTTTGGTTGAAATGGATGGGACCATGGTCAAGATACCAATAGCCAGTAAACATATCAAGCTCTTCAAACGAAGAGAGTCATCTACTTATGAGCTTGATGACTTGGATGCGAGCCATCTACTTGAAGACAAGAAAGATGAAGAAGACTTAGAGAATGAAGATGAAGAAATGTCAGAAGAAGAGCCTCCTTAACCCGTAATTTTGTGAAATGGCACATGCCGGAGGATGTGCAGGTTAGGAGGGGGTGAATGTCAGAGAGTTTTTTGTTCATAATATAAATCATAGAATTCTTATGTTTGTAGAAGAACTTTATTAGGATTCATGTGAGGAACTTTCATACATAACTCAGTCATTGTTACCCAACAACCGACTTAGATATCACTTAGTTTCATAAGTTCTTTTGTAACTGTCATACAATTTTCAGTTGTACCATGTATATTGACAAAAATTAAGTCTATAGGAACCCACAACTTGATCAGCTGGAAGTAATTGAAAGTTTGTAGGCTAAATCACATTGGTTCAAGAGGGAAATTTGGTTGGAAATCAAGAGAAGTGCCAAAAGTTCACTAGGTTTGTGTGGGACTTGAAATAATGGTCTTATATGACTTATTAGTGACCTAAATGGTCAAACTGAAGAGTGGGTGCTGAGCAGGATGCAGCCCGCATTTTTCGGCGCAAAAAAGGGGCCTGCATCCCTGTGGCAGATGGAGGATGAGCTGTGGGCTATGGTGAATTCTCCAAAACATGCACACTCAAGGCAAACTAAAGCTGAAGAAGGAGATACAAACAAGGAAGGTGAGAGCTCTTCTTACCCATCCATTTGGTATGATGAAAATGAGTAATATGATAGTCCATAAAAGGGGGAAACCTGAGAAAAAGTATTCAGTCTGCTCTTATGTACGCCTTCTCTCATTCTTTTACCATATTCATGGTCCAATGAAGCCAAAGTCTTGTACCCAAGTACTTGAGTAACTTTGGGGCAAGCAAAGGGGAGGATTTTGAATTTGTATGGGCTGTTTTGGACTGAAAAAACCAGTCATAAACAGGGCAGCCCACTGCTCTTGTCCATTTTGATGAGTAAATAAGTGATTTATGTGGTTGTAAGAGAGGGAATTGATCCCTTAACATCAAGCTTCATTTGTGAATGATTAGAGAAGCTTATTCTTGGGATTATGTACACTTTTGGAGCTTGATTATGGGCTGGAAATTACTATTTTAAAACAAGGCTGAAGTAAAATTTATGCTTTGTCAATGCATTTCATGAGCTTTTGATCTATGTTTTGAATGTATTTGAGTCTACCATCAAAGTACTTGTATCTTGGAGTTGTTATCCATTCATGTTCATGAAATAGAAACCGTTTGAGCTTGCATTTGGAATATGCACTTGGATTAAATATGAGATTATCCCTAAATGTACTGGCTTATTATCCGTATATGCATTTGATGTGATCACGTCAAAGTCTTTCATTCCATTCATGTATGCTAAATAAAAGAAAAAGCTTGAGATCTTCTTCTTCATCTAAGTCATCTCAAAAACCCAAATCTTATCAAAACCAAATCTTTCCTCCTTCTCCTAACCTTGAATCCCACACTCCTCTTTTGCTCTAAACCCCGGTGGAAGACCTTCAACCCCCAACACGATGACAATGTCAAACCTTACGGGGATTAAATGGGGGGTCAAACGACCTCCGTTCGACAAATCGAGACTTGCATTGGATTCGTGACGTCAAAATGCATCTAGGAAAAATCCAACTCGGCTATCTGCCACCGTTTGATTTTTCATGAAAATTTGGTCTTTAGTGCTTCCCGGGCACTTCTTGCTCCAAAAATAGTCTTAAATGCTTCAAGCACGACTTACAATTGGCTCCTAAAATTCAGCTCTCATTGGTGACCACGGGATAGGGTGACTCATCTTGTCAAATCCCATGAACAGATATGCACATGCATAATCATAAAGAGTATCAAGCTGATACAAAACATATGATCAACAAAGCGCAAGAACAACTCTCACCCTAGCCCTTGACAAAATCAAGGCATGAAAATCCACAAGGGATAGGCCCAGCATAATCTGTTAGAAATCCAGAGCAAGTCTCTAACCAACTACTCTAGCACGGATTGGCTAAAAACCCTATCAAAAAGCTCATCCTAGTGGTGGTTTGACCTACCTACCTAACTTAGGACAACTAAACCAGGACTTCCTACTAGGTGAGGACTCCTATAGCCTGGTCATCATATTTTACTCATAACACATTTTCGGTTCAGGATTTCCATACTCGGGCATGTAAAAAGGAGGGACCTGAGCGTAGAGTGACCCAAGGAGAATAGGGCATTGGTCTTAGGTCTTGACTCGTTACCCAAGCACCTACCAAGCTCTCACAAGGCGACACTTAATCATTTTTTAATGCTCACTTTTATTTTCGTCAAACCTTGCTTTCTTTTCTTTTCAGCTAGCTGCTACCCCTAGGAAGACAAGTTATCGACTAACTCGTTCCTAGGAACCTACCAGGCCTCTACAAGGCGATAATCAACTGCTTTTAGAAATTTTTTTCATTTTTTCATATTTTTTTCTTATTGAGGGGTTAGAACCCCTTTTTACACATCTCTGTAATTCTTATTTTTAGATAGCTATAGAACTTTCTCTTCTTGTGGCTACTGAAAATATGTAAAATACTTCACCCCTTTTACCTTTAAAACTGGTGCTTTTACTAGCTCCTGTTTCACATAATCAAAAGCTACCTTATAGGGGTCACTCTATACAAATAAATAGCTAAACAACAGCTGATACTATGCACGGTGGCTGTTGAAAATATGTAAAATACTTCGCCCCTTTTAGGTGCCTTTAAAATTGGTGCTTTTACTAGCTCCTGTTTCACATCATCAAAAGCTACCTTGAAGGGGTCACTCTATACAAATAAATAGCTAAAGGATAATAGATTTGCTAGTGGCAACGTTCGTTTTGCCAGGGCATTTATGAACCTCTGGTAGTACCCCACAGATGACAGAAAGCTATGTACTTCTTTCAGAGTGTGCGACGGACTCATGGCGACTATGACCTTGATCTTTTTAGGGTCAGTTGCGATCCCTACTGAACTAACCACATGGCCTAGCAATAGCCCATAAGGCACCCCAAATACACATTTTTGTGTGTTAAAAGCTATACAAAATTATCTACAGCGCTCTAAGCACTTCCTTAAAATAATCAATTGTCTTTCTCTTATGGTGGCTTCCCTTAGGTCATCGATAAATACTTTCAACTCCTCTGGGGAGATGTCACCGAAGGTCTTGTCTATTGTTCTTTGCCATGAACTAGGTGCATTTCATAAACCAATGCCATCACATGGTATGCAAAGGTACCAAAGGTAGTAATGAAAGTTGTTTTCAACTTATCTTCTATGCAAAACAATCCATAAACGAATATATCTCCCTATATACTAATTGGTCCAAAATTTGGTCAATAAAGGGCAGCTGGTAGTAGTCCTTAACTGTTTGCTTATTCAGCTCTCTAAAGTCTACACAAAGCTAAATTTGATTATTTTTCTTCTTCCTGATAACAACACGTGAACACCATTCAATGTGTTGAACAGGGAAGATCAAACCATCTTGTCACAATTTCTGTAACTCCTTGAATAGCCCATCCCTCAATTTGAAAGGCATACACCTTACTTTCTGACACATAAGACAACTATCTTCCTTTCGAGGAATGGTATGAATAGGCAGGCTGGGAGGAATACCTTTCAGCTCATCATAACTCTAGGCAAAAATGTCGTGGAATTCTTGGATAAGGGACATATAGTCCTCCCTTTCTTCCAAACTGAGCATGGACCCTAATTTAATTGGTTGCGGATCATTTGGCGTACCAAGATCAAGCTCAATCACATCTGTGTCTCTTATTCGATATTGAGGCTCTATTGGCTCATTCAAAGTTATTTGATAGATGTCTAGTTAAAGAACATCATTAAATGTCCTTCATCCTAGATGCGACAATTGAACATCAACTTTTGAAACTCCCTAATGTGGAGCTCCGCATCTTCCTCCACTAACTCCCCTTAAAGATGGGTAGAGGGAAACCTAAAGTTGGCAAATCTACCATTCCAGTAGGTATAACAATAGGTTGTGCCACCATGGTAACAACAGGATTTGCTATACAGGGGTTCAAACAACTGAGACTATAGCTCCACTCGAAGTGAAGGGACTGATTGAAGGGGGGAAGAACTAGAGCTTCCTCCCACTAATGGACTGTGTGCCAAGCTAGGGTTATTAAAACCCCGCCCTTGCAAAGCTATTCGGCCACTCCTTTGCAGAGAGTATCTTCTGTCTATCTCGGCCCGTCGTCTAGCCCGTTCAGCCCTTTCTTGCTTTTGGAGCTCCACTTGACGGTCTTGTGAGTCTAGCTCACTAATTTCTAGCATACACTAGAAAATAAGTCCCAATCGAGCAAGGTACAAAAACTGCCACTTGTAGAAAGCTCCTGCAAATGCATCACTTGTCGGGACCTAGAACAGGCCTGACATTGGCTATAGGCACTAGCTAGACCTCTAACACTCTCAAGACAACCCCACACAGCCTCGCGGCCAAGAGCATCCGAGGGTACACTACCCTAATCGCTACTAGAGATATTGCATTTGTAATGGAATGTAGTCCAACGATTTCCCTTCCTTTCTCCTTAGAGGGAGATCCCATACATCTTGGTATAATATACCACGTAAAACAAACATAGAGGAGGCAACCTCTTGGTTGAATGCCGTGGTCCCACTACAGCTCTCCTACATCGAGAGGATTGGCCCCTTGATGCACCGCTAACACAAATAACACAGACGTAACAAGCTCCACTCTTGTTTTAAATGATCCATGAGATAGAAATTTCCTCACTTGACAATCTCCCAAGGAACCCAAGTGCCTAAACCTACAGCTTACATGCCTCACAACTTAATGCGGGCCATGTATATCAGAAACCAATTACAATGCATCCAAGAGTTACCATGTGATATGGGCAATGTAATTGTGAATGTGAATGCCATAGTTCTCAAACATTTTATAAATCAGCATTGTGTGTGTGCAACAAACATGCATTTCCATGATTTCAGTTTACATGTCATGCTTTGTTGCTAAAGGTTATCCCTGAGCCTTCTCGTGTGGCTTAATCCCCTTTTAACTTAATTTATAAACACCCTATATGGTATGCGCAAACAAATAGACTAGAATTTCATATATTTTCAGCCACTAATTAGCATCAAAACCCCTCTTTCTCCCTACCGTTTAGGTTTTGGATTGTTGATAAGTGTAAAGAGTGGTTTTTTGTGTGTTTTTCTTATAAAAAATAATAAAAACAGACTTTAACATGAAGAGACAACTGAACTGAGGCTTATCCCTCATGCTACAACCATGCCATACATTCATAGACATAAACCTTAAATTTTCCTAATTTTCTAGTGCAAAAAACTAAAATTTCCCATTTTTTCACTATTTATCTTCATTTTTTTCTTCATAAAAATGTGATATTTCAGAATTATGAGCTCTCACTGATCAAGGACACTCAACATTATTTTCATATCCATTTTTATCTCATATGACCCCAAAACACTCAACAAAATCCCAAATTCCATTATTTTTATCAAAACTGCAACTTACAAGTTTTGCATGTTTTGCAAAAAATTATTATATCATTGTATTTTATGGTGTTCTTTCATATTTCAGAGAGAATGCAACATGACAAATCAAGAGCAATCAAAATCAAGCACTTTCTCTAATCATTTTCCATAAAATACAAGAACCGCTCACTTACACATAGAAATCGCGATTCCGAGGCTCGTATCTCATAGACAGGAGGCCGTTGATGCTTCTTCTTTGCCATTGATGCACTCTCTTAGCCTGATCTACATCCTCCATTGCTCTAGCATCATCATTTGGTCCGGATTTGTCATCACAACCCTCCCCCTTCTCTCTTGAATTGTTTTTTGGCCGCCATTGCCACTTTGTTGTGGTGTTAACAAGGGTTTTCTTACTTGCATAGTCATCTAAATGTTGGGTCAATAAGGCTATGGCCTTGGCTAGTTTGCTAGGTGGAGAATTGCAATCATCCAAAAGTGGATTCAAGCTATATGTTCTTGGAGGCTATGTGGTGATGATCACATGGCTACTATTGGTGGGAGCTAACTAAAGGTGAATGTGTTCATCAATGTAGTTGACATTACATGGCTATTGGCCAACTCCTTCAATGTTTGAAAGAACATAGAAGATGAGTGGGATAGTTTCTATACAAATCCTAATTTGTGAGCTTACATCAACCCAACAAGGCATATGATTGTCCTCCATATTAGGGTTGAGCTTTACATTGGTGGGCTACAATAAGGGTTGCCCTAGGTTCTTCCAATAGCAATATGGAAGGGTATTATAATTGGGTCCCTCATTAATGAGAGTGTTGGCTACCACTAAATGGGTTACAGTGAGGTACATGCACATATATGTAGTCAGGATTAGAGATTCATCATTTGACTATCAAACTATTCATAAAACATTTGTTCTATACACAACATATGTCTTTTCACATTTACCATCAGTGGTTCATGTGAACCGTGTCTAGGTGGATAATATTTTAGAATTCTACTGCCATTAAAGTGGTTGACAAGCTGGCCTTCTAGAGTTTTGAACTCCACATTCGCTATGCTACTAATCACATAGATACAAAAAGGTCCGAGGCCTCATAATTTGAGTTTTTGTTTGTATCCTTTAATTGAATAAAGTAGGACAAGGTCCCCTTTGTCAAAGGATCATTGCTTCACATGCTCATCAAAGCAAGCCTTTCATATGACCTTCTTGACAAGTAGGGCATGAGTGGCTAGTACTCATTTTAGTATCATGGATCAGCCCTAGATCCCACCACCACTAGAATTGATAGAACCAGTTCCAAAAGAAACCCTAAAAAAATATCCACTACCCTTAGAAGAGGACATTCCTTTAAACATTTCCATGTTGGCTCCATTAGGATAAGTTCATATCAACCCCTTCCTCTAGCCTACATCAGTAAGTCACAACAATATTGATCCATATACAAAATGACCAAGGACTTATTGGTCCATATCCAAAAGCCCCTTGGTGAGTGCTTCATCCTTTTGGACACCACTTTTGGCACCTTCTCCAAACTATTTGCCATGATGGACTTAGGCATGGCTAACATTGACATGCTCTCGTTGGCATCTCAATGGTATCCTGCATGGGAGGAGGATGAACAACTCTTCCACAAAAGCATTACCATCTTGGATAAGTTAGCACAAGAGATCCCATAGGAACAATTAAAGAAATATTGAATATTTCCCTCTTACATAAGGAATGCACTCCTTGCAGACTATGGTATTATTTCCAAGCTACAACAATTATGCAGCTCTTCAAGTCGTTTCCTAAACAAATGGCTTACTCTTCACCATGAAGCCACCATGCTTGGAAGTGAAGTGGTCACATCTATGAAACATTGAAAGATCTTCAACTTCCTAAAGCATGATTCCACTTACTGCAAGGCCATGTCTCTTCGGGTGATCATCAAAGTTGGTGCATTGACTCTACCTAAAGGGTTTCTTCAACCACCCCCTTATCGATAAATTGTTGATGGAAGAAGAAATCCATGTCACTATAATAGCTTCAATGGACCATCACTCTTCGACAACTTGAACTCATATCTTTGTGAGCTTCTTATTTGGCTAGTTGATTTGGACTCTCTTTCAAAACTAGAGTACAATCTTGACTTTTATGACTAGTGGGTTCATGAACCCTCTCTTGTACGAAAATAAATCCAACCTTTGTAAATATACCAATAATACTATACCATACAAAAGTATCTTTAAAATGTATGGCCACACACACTTGGCCCCTCTCCCAAGCTAGAAATCTTGACTCAATTTTGTAGGAGGAGAGGATAGAAAAATGAGGAACATGCACATTAGACCAACCAATTTGTAGACCTATGAGTAGACCAGTGCCTATGATGATTGATGATTAAGTAACAAATAATCAATAGAAACTACTAGAGCCAAATAAGAAACATTCTCTTATTGTAAAAGTGATAATGATATGGGTGAATTTCAATTGTAAAATATGTGTAAGAATAGAGTCATTGGTAAACATTGTCTAAAGATAATAGCATGACAATTTTCTTTTTGCAAAAAAGAAATTTGTGGATCGTAGGACTTAGAGCAACACGTGATTGGAAACATGCCAATACTAGTAAAGGATCCTCTTAATGAGGACATAAATATTTTTCTCCTTTGCAAAGGACCAACTTCGGCATTCAGTTTAGCATTTGTGAATTTGGCCAAATCCACTTAAAGAGCACAAGTAGCTTGGACCACCTTATCAACCATCACCAAGCACTCAGAGAGGTGATATAGCTAATTGTGAATTAACTATCCTAATCAAAGCATCTGCCCACCCTATCAAGTTCACAGCTTATGAGACTATGATTTACGTATACCACATAGAAAGAAAGGGCTTCAAGATGATGCGGTATATAATGAAGAGTAGAGACTGCTTGGAACACTAAGAAAAGACAATTAAGCTCACACTAGAATTAGTAGAACTGACATTGGCATAAAAAGAAAATTTGGAAGATACAAGGAGACACAAAAATTGATAATGATATCCCAAAGTTGGAAGGATCCAAATGTGATAACATTGAAGTGTTGAGATATTTGTAATCACACATACTTCAGTCTTTTTACATGGAGCAATGAGGGCTCAGGACAAGAATCCCATAAGCACAGTAGGAGGATGTGCTACCTAGACTTTCCTATAAAGCAATGTACTTGCTTGTCATTTTTATATGAGATGAATGCAATGCCATTGTCATGTTGCTCCTCAGTATAGCATACTTGATGACTGTCATTTGCTCTTGAACCAAGGTTCCTGATCTCTATCATGTCAGTGTCTTCATGTGTCTAGTCAAGGTCTATGCCATGCTCTAGATCCCATGTTTCTACATGGTATCAAAGTGCAACTGAGCATGGATTAGCATGATTCAGGTCCTCTCTTTGCTCTCTTATCTCTCCTCCATCATTGCCCAACTCAAGGCTAACCAATGGCCTCAGTTCTCAACTCTACCAACACCAATCTGCCATGGCAGCCATAGCCACACAGTACCTGCCTTTGATAAAACTCTCAAATCTCTTCATATAGGCCATAAATCAACACACTTCCTTCTAGAGAGTTGTGCCTTTGCTCAGGGCAAAGCTTCCTATCACATAAGACCTTGACATTAAGCCTCCATTGGCTTAGCATATCGTTTGCAACACGTCACTGTCCTAGTTGCGCCTGCTTCAATTCGTACTGTCCTTGCTTCTCCTATGCACAATGATTTGGCCCAAATGCATAGGGCTTTTGAAGCCCATGTCACAAGCTTGCTTCCCAGAAACCCTAAACTGCAAACTCCATAGCCAAGAGTACTAAAGCTCATCCTTTACCTCATTTTCTCTCTCTTGACATTTAAATCATTCCATTTCCACTATGATATGATTGAATATTGAAGTTCTAGCACATACTCTCACATAAAATCATTGAGGAGGGGAGTTCTTGGCAGATTTGCAAGCATTCTAAGAAGAATCAAGCATGGTGTCTCTTGACACTTATCCAGTGACTCTTGTAATTCATGATAGCTTTGGCTTACATGAGATCTAAGATTTTTTGGGCTACTCCAGCATCAAATCAAGGAAGGGAATACAACTTGAAGACTCATTGAAGATTTGAAGATCTCTCGAGCATCTGGCTCCACAAGTATCTCTTGATACTAGTCACTTATTTCTTTCTGGGCACTTGTTCTTGTTAGCACATTCAAGATCATTTCTTTTGTTGAGAATTTTGGAGCTCATTTGCTGATGTCGCTGAAAATCCAACATGGGAAAAGACTCTCCAACAACTCGCTTGAAAGGAGTCATGTTTCACACCTGGCAAACCCACATCAAACTCATCCTAATGCAAAAAGGCCTATGGGCCATTACCAGTGGAAAAGAAAAGAAGCCTCGTGATGTGGACCTAATAGTCACTTGGCAAAAGAATGACGATAAGGCTCAAGCCATTATCAAACTGGAGCTAGATGATAGCTATATCCCCCATGTGGATAATTGTGATACTTTGCATGATACATGGAAGAGATTTGACACTTTGTTTGGGGCACAGTCTAAGTCATCAAAGTATGGTCTTTGATTGAATTTTTTAGGCTTGACATGAAATCCAACACATCACTTGCCACACATCTAAATTACACGGAATGACTTCTAACCCAGCTTGCATGAATCAACATTAAAGTGGAGGAAGATGTTTGCATTGGTGTTCTGCTTAAAAGTTTGACTCCTGAATATAATAATGTGTCAACAACTCTAATCAATATGCCAAACCGTGAGCTTGTTGATATCCAGGCATCACTGTTAGAGGAGGAAAAGAAGCTAAAAACTAAGGAAGAACCAAGCACCTTTAGAGATGATCAAGCATTATATGTTGGCAACAAGTACAAAGGCAAGAATGATCAACTTTTCTGTAATTTTTGCAAAAGGATCGGACACATTGAGAAGTTCTGCCACACCAAAAAAAGGTCCCAGAAGGCCTCTCTTGCTACAATTAAAGAAGAACAAGACCATGGAGCAAAGGAAGAAGAAGAAGAAGAAGACCACCAAGAGAAGGACAAGCCTCATCAGTCCTTCAATTCTAATAGACTCTTTGAGCCTTGTATTGCCTAGCCCTAATGCTTCTGACATAAGCTTGTAAAATCCTCATGTAGCCTTGTACTACAACCTCTGTACACTTTGTGAGGCCCTTGTTACAGCCTCTAGATGCCCATCATGTTTATGGTACCCACACTTAGCCTTTTCCGCGACAACCTCTGGTGTTTGCCATGTTTATGGTGTGCCCACACATTGTAGGTGTTGCTTTCACTAAATCCTCTGCACGCTTTGTACATCAGGTTGTGATTGAGGAGCTGCAATCACACCTACTTGAGTCTCTTTAGATGGAGCAATGAGGGCTTAGGACAAGAATCCCATTAGGGGAGTTTTGAGGTCTCAAAAATGCCTTTTAGGATGTGGAGAGAGAGTGCTCTAGACCAATAAGAGCAAAGCCTCCGTAACGGAACTTCTATTTAAAAAAAATTAAAAAATCATTTTACAAAAACATATAAATATAATAATATTATGAATTTTTATTTTTATTATCTATTTTTAGTCTCTTATATTCGTGATTATGAGATCTTTTGCATTAATGGCATAGGGTCTTGGCTACTTTTATTTAATGATGTTTCTAGATTAATGATAATGACTGATGTAATCGAAATTCAAATTAGTGAAAAGCATGGTGCTCATTTTTTTCCTTCCTTTTTTTTATTCCTCTATTGTTTTTCCCTCCGTTATGGTAGCCTAGTCCTCTCTCTCTCTCTCTTTCTCTCTATGCATCTCTCTCTCTCTCTCTCTCTCTCTCTCTCTCTCTGTGTGCATGTCTCTCTCTCTTCTACCATGGATACAGAAATTCGACCTTCAACAAGGCGTCCAAGCTCCCAAATCACATCCATATCAGTGTTTAACTCATTCCAAACTGATGGAAGATGGATTCCTACTATCATTAGCAAAGGTAGTTGGATCACCATGCAACAAGCAAAACGTGGAAAAAGGCAAATACATGGGAGCTTGTTTATCTCTGCGCTTGGAAGGGCAGAATTCGAGATTTTAAGCTTGGATCAAATAAGAATAGCATCAAAGAGGTACTAGCGCAACATGTGTTCATGCATAGAGAGCTGTGTTTGAAACCTAGATCTTCAAAGCTTCCAATGCATAGACCAAATTGTAAGAATTTGATTCTTAAAGATTTTACTTTCTTAAACATGGTTTAGGTTTTTCCATTATAATATTTGTTTGTCTTGTAGATGTCTATTCCTCTAATCTTGAGGAATGGCAACCAGTGGAGTCTATTATTGATGTTATTGATGTTATACATGGTTTAATTGGAGAAGAAATGTATAGAGGCAGAAAGAAGACAGAGCTTGCAGAGAATGGAATATTCTTTTATGACCATTCTTACGTTATTCCTATGCGGCGTTGCCAATGGGGATCAATAAACCTCCTTCCTTTGCCAGATTTTTCAAGCTTTGAGTGGCCTTTGCCAAGTCCAGCTACTAGTGAGGGCTATAGATGTAAGATATTTTCTGAGATCCAGAAAGCACTAAAATCTAATATCTCAAGTAGGCTAAGCAAAGTTACTTTGTTTATGCCTATTAATATATTTATTGATTTCTTCTCTAATATGGAGATAAGAATAACAAAAACCATGCTTTCAGTGAAGAGACTAACATATGATCATATCATACAATTTGTTGATGAAGGATGGGATACAAGGATAGAAGGAAAAATTATATGTAAGATAGATCAAGACTCTATAGCTTTGTAAATATATGATTGCTACTCAAAATTTGATCCTTAGCTTTTACTATAGTCGATGGCATTTTGTTGGTAGTAGTCTAGTTGCTTTAGACTAGAATCTTAATGATTTCAGCAAAGATCCTATAGTGGATCTTGATATTTGGTTCAACGAGGATATTATTGCAATCTTAAAGATCAGAAAATCATGTACGCTACATCAAGTGAGGATGGATTTACAAAATGAAGACATTGAACTACCATGCTCCTTTGTATTCCAACTTGACAAGAAATGAGTAAGTTTTTACATCATATTATATCTACTTAGATGTATATCAAGATCTCACTTCCTAACTAACAAACATTTGTAATTTATTTTTTGCAGATATTGAAAAGGAGAGAAAATAATATACACTACAAGGACATTCAAGAAAAGATATCTTTACTATCAATATAAAATATATGTACAAATTTTGTAGCAGATGTCTATTTGCCATTTCTATGAGATATACAAGGGCTGAAGGGAAAATTTCTATATATGAAGGCTTACAAGGCGATATGGCAAAGCTATTTCTTTTTTGGAGAACTATCCTTTCTAGGAGTCCTTTTGCCTTTCTTTGATGTCTTGGGTATAGAAGGTGTGGGTAAAGGTGTTGAAGTTGTGGCTTCACCTTCCGTGGTTATAGGCACCACATCTCCTTCATGGTGCAAATCCCCACCAATCTCTATTGTTGGTTGTATACAATTGACCATTATATACTTCAAGAGCTTTGCTCTGACATACCAAACATGCTCAGATGCATAGCAATCCTTTGAAAACTGTCACACATTTATAGAAAAAAGAGTTTTAGTTCATTATTGTTCTTACAATAGACTATATTTTTATCATTAATGGACTATTTGCAATGAATATCTATCTTAAAATTTAGCATATTTCATATTACCTTTACATGTTTATCATCATTAAGATAAACAAAGTTAACCATTCTTCTAGCATTTGCAATCACCCTCCAGCCACAAGAATGGCTATCGTCCTGATGAGGACACTGCAACCACCAACACAAAGTAAAACTATAAGGAGGACGGATGGTAGTTCATAGAATAAACTTATGTTTCAATTATTTTAATCAATAACTTACCGCAACTTGTCTATATTGCATTGTTGCAAGAAAATCAGACGGCATAGGGGGTCTTTTCTCTAGCTCTTCAATTAATCTTTTTGCACCTATATATATAAAATATATTGAAATTTAGAGTACTTACAAAAAAAGAAGAATTGAAATATTAAGGAGCCCTTGGATAATATAACTTACAATTTATCATTTTCATGACTTCCTTTCATAGAGTTGATTAAAAAACATTGCTTATCCACACAGTCTATTGCAATCAAGCTCCAATGAGAACTGAAAGCAATCATATCTCAACAAATTAGAAGGATAAAATCTCAAAAACTCTAATAGAATATTGAATCACTTACTTTTCATTATATGGAATTATAAGGAGCTCCAAAGTATCGAAGTCAATCAGATTGAACCATTGCTCAACAAAACTTGTATCAAGCTCGTTCCTCATAAAGAATGAGATAGATGGATCAAGAACCTTAAGTTTTTGTTGCATATCCAAAGGAAACTCATGCATTACACACCTAGAAAAGGCATACAAATAGCGAGTATAAACAAGAAAAATCTTATTGTTAAAAAAATATCAAAAAGTAGAAGTAATAATGGGTGGATATACCTTAGGCCAACAAGAATAATACTGTCATTTATTTCTCTTCTTTTATCCTTAAGAATCTGAACACATGCAGCATCAAAGGAGATAATCTCAGTTCTTTTGCCTAAGTCACCAGGTAAGAAACAAAACACATTGAATCCTTTTGGATTAGCTGCTTCAAGAAGGGTGGCCAACTCATTTTCAAAGGACTCTAGTTGCTCTGCTTCCGTTTCTTTAGCCCTTTGCCTCCTATATTCTCTCAATTTATCTGCCTGTTCCTCTTTAGCTTTCTCCTTTTTTTCATGTTGCCTTGTATCCCTCTCATGGGTGACATCCTCAACCTTGGGACCAGAATCATCTTTCTTTCTCCTAGCTGGGGGCACATTAAAGATATTAAATGTCTTCTCATCAGTGAGGGGAATTGGCTCAAGGACCTTTGAAAATCTATATCTTAGCCTCCTAAGAATTACCATGTCCTTGTCCATGAGTGTGAGCCTATGAGCATGAGCAGCACAAATATAGGCATCTTGAAAAAACTCAATTAAAAAATCCTATGTGGCTTCTTGTATACAATTAAGGGCTGTTCTTGTCCATCTAAAACTATCCAAACTATATTTGTCACAAATCTCCCTGACAAGCCTCTGAAAAGACAACTTTGGAATTGCATTGTCAAGAGCCTTTATTGCCTTCCTAATCTCCCTTAGGCACCTGACATTCTAAGAAAACTTTCTCCTTGGCTTTGACTTTCTAGAGGGCTTTGGAGGCTTTGAAGATTCATGAATCTTTGATGTTAAACCCCTAGGATCAATCTTCCCCTTCCTTGCTGTTGCTTTAGTCCTAGCCATCTGCCAAAAAAAAAGATGTTACTTCCTGTCCAGTGTGTCTAGTGAAACGCGAGTTTTAGACAAGAGGCCTTTGTGCAGCATGTTGTTTTTGTGTTTCAGCGGACTTCTTGTCCAGTGTGTTCAGTGAAACGCAAGTTTCAGACAAGGTGCCTCCTTGTAGCATGTTGTTTTCGCGTTTCACCAGACTTCTTGTCCAGTGTGTCCAGTGAAACGCGAGTTTTAGATAAGGCACCTCCTTGCAGCATGTTGTTTTTGCGTTTCACTGGATTCTTGTCCAGTGTGTCCAGTGAAACGCGAGTTTCAAACAAGAGGCCTCCTTGCATCATGTTGTTTTCGCGTTTCACCGGATTCTTGTCCAGTGTGTCCAGTGAAATGCGAGTTTCACACAAGAGGCCTCCTTGCAGCATTTTGTTTTTTGCGTTTCACCAGACAACTCATAAATAGCAAAGTAATCAACAAAACAAAGAAAAACAAAGCTTTGATCTAAGAAATGCTATTAAAATTACCTAAAATATCCACAGAATTAAGGAAAAAGTTTGAAGGATCGCCTTAAATTTCCACAACATTAAGGAATGCTCACACTATGGAAAGAATTCGTTTATAGTGCTCATAAGCTCATAATAATAGAAAAAATTAAGGAAAAGTATAAAAAAATGCAATGAATGGACGCCTGGGCATAGAGAAGGAGGATGCAGAAGAGAAGGAGGATGCAGAAAACCATACCTTCTTTCACGCTTTACTGGAAAAATCCGTTTAGAACGAATTTTGTCAATGGATCTGGTGAAACGCGAATACGTTCTTCACAACCACAGCATGACCATGAAAATGTGCTCGAAGGCCCTATTGCATGACCACGAAAATGTGCTCCATGACCATAAAAATATGAAACGAATTTAGTCATTGCTTCCCTTTATTGGGGGATTTCGATGGCACATGCATTACTTGGCGAAGTGTTAAGTAAAACATGTGCGACGTAATCTTGAAAAAAGGGAGTGCACATGTCTTCTGAGAAATTTGATATGGTGTGTTAAGTGAGACACGTGTGCATGTATTCTGAGGTATTTCGTGCGTGCAAAATATTGGAAATTTCGTCCAAATTTGTGGTCGCGTTTATTTTTCATCATTACACAAACTTTTTCGTTGGAACTATCAACACACGTTTGACGATCAATATAAAAGCTTTTCGAAGCCATTCTCTCCGATATTGTCTTCGTTTCTCCTGAAATTTTGTTTCGACTTCCCTTCAAGGTCTTTGCTTCCTGTTTGAAGAGCACTTCAACAATTTCTAATAGGTAACAAAATTTGTTATTACAAGTATTTGAACAAAATCAATTTGATTAATATAGAAAGAATTTTTGACAACACTTGAAAAATTATAGATGCTATGTGCTTTTTATCTTTTAAAAGGAGCACAACACTTCCAAAAAGGATCTTATCATAAATTTCTGTGTTTTAATAGAATTAATTCATAGTTCATGTTTCTCTTCTTGTTTTGCATCTTTTGACCGGTGAAACGCGAAATAATGTCTCTGGTTAGTGATATTTTGCTAACTATCGCGTTTCACCGGTGAGATATTCAAATAAATTTCGTCTTCAAGTAGTGTCCGGTGAAACACGATTTCTTCACTGGCATTTGCCTTGAACACCTTGTTTTCGCGTTTGTTGGTCAAGATGATAAAGAGAAAGCTATCTCTGGAAGGAATGGATGAGGAGGAGCTAATGGAGACTTTTGATGATAGGCTCTTTAATTTCTTACATACCACTGAAAATTCTTCCAAGTTTAGCTATATCAGGGAAATTTTCAATGTTCCTTTTGATTTGAAGGAGTTATTGGAGGATCTTGAAGATAAACTTAAGGAGTACAGATGTTTTTATAATAGACATGTTCAAGGTTTGGAAGTCAATGGATTTGTTCATTATAGTGATGTCATGGGAGGCACTAGTACATCTAGGTCAACCTTGCTAGGCATGTTCAACCTCATTGATGAGAAATTCAGAAAGAGAGAAACATGTTGCCCTTTCCACAGGTATCAACAGCAATGCCTTTTGATCCACAAGGACGTTGGATTTATTGTGTATCTTCAGTACATGGAAAATTCTTCTCCAGATATAGACCAACAGGGAAAGCTAGAGGATATTGCAAGTATGGATAAGGAGGTCGAAGAGAAGGAGGAGATGTTCCAAGAATATATTGAGAATCAACTTGTCCAAGGTTTTGATGTAGGTTTGTTCAAGAGTGACAATATCACAATGGTGGAAGAAAAGGAGATTGAGCCAAGTGCACAGGTTGATGAAGAAGGTCCTCTTGCATGTGTTCCAACATTTCCCACTTATCTTATCAACAAGAAGAGATATGTGTTGCTAAATGATATTCAACATCTTTTTGATCTTAGAGAAGATTATTACTTAGCAATCCTTGCAGGTTGGGGCAAAAATGACATGAATTTTATAGGTTATGAACAAGAACCACTAGAAGTCTTGATGTTGAGGGAGAGAATTTCCAAGACAGCTCTATAGCCTTACATACATGTATTAATCAGATCGTAGAATACGAAAAGGGGGGGCTACCTACAGAAGAAGAGTTCTTGCAGGTCTAGAAGAAACTTCATATTGATGATGTAGGGTATGAAGAGAGATTGAAGTCTCCATCAGATGAGAAACCCACGAGTTCAATAAATCTTTATGATGATAGTCTTCTTGAAGAAGACGAACATCCTAAGGTATGAAATATAATTTGAAGTTACCCATTGAGTTTATGCTAGACTTTATTATGCATTATAGATAAATATCTTATATCTTATACTGTTGTGGTTTGTTGTGTAGATTGAGATTGAAGATCTGGACAACTTTCTTGGAAGGGCCAAGGGCTCTAGGCCAATGAAGCTTGGAAAAAATCAAAGTCTTGGCCATTATATTGGAAACTTAAACAATCAAACAATTGTAATATATCATAGTAGATTGTCAAGCTCTCCAAGTCTACCAATGATGGCTTTGAGAGCTATCTCAAAGGTAATTGGATCTCAAGTTTTCAGTAGAGGTTTGGACAAGATCATTTTAGTGGGGAAGGAAGAAGCCATAAGAGTTTTTGGCTTCATGCCTGGATACAATGGATCTAGAGCTAGATATTTTGGAGTTCTTGGCTCCTATTTGCTCTCTTATGTAGGAGATAGTAAGAATTTAAAGCTTCTTCCAGGCTATCAAAAACAGGAGTTTTTGAAATATAGAGGTCTTATTGAGTGGGATGAAACAAAAGATTCCTCTAGAGGCCCTGTCGAGCTACCTGAAACCAAGGACTCCTCTGAAGGCCCTGTTGAGGTGCCTGAAACTAAGGACTCCTCTGGAGGCCCTGTCGAGGTGCCTGAAACTAAGGACTCTTCTGCAACACAATCAGACTAGAAGATGCCAAAGATTAAGGGTTTCTTGAAACCCATATTTTCCCAACTCTTTGTTTGGTTTGTAACCATTCTGTAAATCTTTGCTTTGCGCAAGAATTTAAATATCTATCTTTTCTTCTTTGGGTAACAATTTGTATAGTCCTTGCTAAAGATGATGTATTACTTGATGTGGTTGTATCTTTAAGCTTGAATTTATGCGAGATTTGTCGATAGAACCATTGAAAGACCTCTAATAAAATGTTGGCTTTGTGTCTTCCACCTCCATGTCTTGTGTGTCTGAAATATTTTGTTCTTGCTTGATAATGTGATATTTCCATACCTTGGGTTGACCAGATAGATAGAGATCCATATTGTTTAATAAAGTATGGAGCATGGTTGTATAGAATATGCTGCATAGTCAACAAATAAAGAAAGTTATTAAAAAAAATTATATGAGTTCGACAATGAAGAAACAAACACATACAAACTTCTTACCATATAGTGAGTAAAGTGTTGATCACCCCAAGCTTCTGTCATCGCCTTTTTGAAAAGGTTCAATTGGTTTTTAAAGTCTTTGAGATCATCATCATTCCATTTAGTCTTATCACAATAAAAAAACACTTTGTCTAGTGTTTTCCAAACTTTAGCTTTTCTATTCCGAGCTTGTCCATTATCAGTGTGATCCTTAACTGCATTATGTAGGGATTTCCACTGATTAAATTTAATATTTGAGCCACCATTTCTTGAGTTTATCTTGCCAAGTCTCCCATGAAAGCCTAGAAACCTTCTAGCCTTCACTCCACCAATAGATGGTTTTTTTGGGACACAATTACCATCCTTAGACTTCTGAAGATCTGGTTCAATAACAACATTGCCACCATGCAAACCAATTGCAGAGAGAACTTTTTCAACCTTTGTTATAGCATCTGTTCTAGTTGATAACGGCTTTAGCTTCCATGCAAATCCTATATAGAGATGAACAAGCTTTTTAATTATCCTGCAAAGTGCATGAAGTGTACAAATATGGGCATTTGCTAAAGGAATGTCCAAGACTAGTTTAAATTGTGGATCCTTATTGTGCCTAGAGGGAGCTCTATTCCAATTGCTTGAGTTTAACTCTATAGATGTGACATGCAGTATAAGCAAGGAGATCTCGAGTTGGCTCCCTTTGATACATTATACATACATTTGAGTGTCTTTAGGTCACCAGCTATGTGCCACTCAATCCTGTAGTTCCCAAATCCTTCAACAAATAGCTCTTCTCCTGCTTGTTGCCTTTGAATAACATTAGGTATTGATGTTTGATGAAAAACCCAATATAATATATCAAAATTCTCAGTATCTACCTCAAATGCTCCTAGCCACCAGATGTTATATTCAGATTAACCACTAAATGATGTTGAGTGATTGCAATGACCTGACGAAAGTGCTCTATTCATCAAGATGATAGAGATTCTCTCCAATTTTTTACATTTCAAAATCTCACTTTCATCAAGTTTATTCACAAATCTAGCCATTCTGTGTGCCTCTGCTACTACTGGCAAGTCATAAAATTTGATCATTAAGCATTGTAGGGTGGGCAAGTCAAGGAAAATATTGTTAAATTCATTAAATGTGACCTCCTTTTTCTTGCCCTTGAAGCTAGCCTTGATATGAAAAGGCTCACCTAGAATCCCCATCACTTTGTTATTAACTCTCTGTCTGATAGTCCTAACCACAAATGGCTTCGGAAGTATGCAATTGTGTACCTGTCCTTGCTTCATATTTGATTGTAAAAGCTGAAAAAGTTGCATATAAGCATCTCGATTGATACCAATACTATCCAGTGTCTTCTGTACTAACTCAGAATCCAAAGAATGATCCTTTACAAATGACTTCAAGCATTGTTTCTTTGCCTTTTTAAATTTCTTCTTCTCCAAAATATCCTTTGAAACTACTGAAGGAAGAATATGATAATAAAATTGAGCTACTTTTAAAGAATCTCTTTCACTTGTATTTGGTTGTAGAAGAGATCTAAGCAAAATTAACATCACAAATCAATGCAAGTAATTTAAATAAATCCATATTTAAGATTTTTCAAGTGAAAAAAAATATACCTTGCTGCTTGGATTCTTTTACCACAGCCTCCTCCTCGTTTGAGATTCTCAATATTTTTAAGAGCTCTTTGTCGATTTCGAAGGCCTAATAAAGTTTGCTTTCGTTGATAAGCTTTGATACACTTTTCCAATGAATGAATTTTTTGTTGACAATCCTCTAGCTTCTGCAACAACTCTATATTGTGTTTCATCAAAAGATGATTCTCTAGTCCAAGGATATCCTTTTCTGCAACAAGGTTAAGTGTATAACCTAAAAATCCATTGTAGCCATCACCAATAAACCTCATTAATGATGAGCTATTATAGAAAGGAGGAGTGCTATTTCTGCTAGGATATTTGGGATATAGCTTTCCATCTAACCAAAGATCAATATTCTTTTTTCCTTCAAACCTTAGTATATGTTTCATAGACTCTGTAACCGTGATAGATTTTGTTCTCTTTCTTATTGGTTCATACTCACTATCCAACTCAATATGAAGATGATAGAGAGGTCTTTTATGAGAGCTACATAGATCATTGGATGATTGATCCATAGCTGAGTTACAAAGATCATTGGGTGATTGATCCATAGCTAAGGATATGATTGGAAGCAAGAACGAAAACAAAGGAGAGACTACTAAGGAGGAGAAAAAAAGAAGAGAGAAACGATGGAGGGAAGAAATCGAGTATCCACCAAAATTCAAATTGAATATTACTTTTCACTTTAATGGGGAGAGGTAAGATCTTCATTATGACAACCTTGCCAACTTTATGGCGACCTAGATTTCTGGTTCGATGTGACCACGAGAATATCACGACAATGACTTATTAACGAATTTTGATATTTTAACTTACCAAAATATAAACATTTTAAAAATTCTATAAAATGATTTTATTTCTTAAATTATTTTCTCTCTCTAGGATCTCTTAGAGGGCATTTTTGAGACCTCAAAACTTCCCTAATGCATAAGCACAGTAGGAGGATGTGCTACCTAGACTTTCCTATAAAGCATTGTACTTGCTTGTCATTTTTATATGAGATGAATGCAATGTCATTGTCATGTTGCTCCTTAGTATAGCATACTTGATGATTGCCATTTGCTCTTGAGCCAAGGTTCCTGATCTCTATCATGTCAGTGTCTTCATGTGTCTAGTCAAGGTCTATGAGCCACCATAGTTGCCATGCTCTAGATCCAGTGTTTCTACGTGAAGAAGGTCCACTTCTTCACTTACAACAAGCCTATACCTCCAGCCAACTCAGAGTCCCAAAATGGTTCATGGAAGACATAATGACATGAGATATAGTAAATTAAGATCTAAATGTACTATGATTGGAGTGCATATTTGAATCCCTTCTACGAGCCCACAAGGTCTTTGAAAAAGACACGCCCTCCAAGCTGAGTCGGATAGAGATAAAAAATACAATAATCAACTATAGATTCATACTAACTCACTTGATAGCTTCCTACCTAGGTGTGCCTTGTGAATAGCTTATGCCTAGCTCTACACCCAACTTAGCATAAAAAGAAAAGGAAAAAAATAGCGTTGGAAAAGGTATAGGGAAGACACTACATGTGATGAAGAATAGAGCTTATTTGATGTGGTCACTGTAACATCCCCATTACTTAGTTTATTTTAATGTGCGTATACATTCCAAAGAAAATTGATTTATGTCGCACATTTTTAAAAACTAACTCTAATTATGAAATTGAATCTCATTATGAAGATAATTGTTATTATTAATGAGGTATTATATGCCAGTTCATGGAAGGAAGACTTGGGAGACCCTCCCAAGACTAGCTTATTAAGACTATGTTTGTAGTATAGAACAATAAAAAGAACTAGCCTATTGGATAGTCACTTGATAGTTAAGTGCACTTGGGTGATAACACTGCTGGGATGGGTGACCTCCCAGGAAGATTTTCCTACCAGTTAGTGGGAGCTTCTCATGTGCAGCCAACAATGCCAACAAAGTCTTCGTAGCCCATTGCTAAGTATGCCAAGGCCAAGATGCCGAGGTCTATGCCTTGGTTGTTTCCTTGGTCGTGAGCCCTAGAGTGATGCCACCCGATGATGAGATGTGTTGTGCTCGCCCATATATTTGTTAAATTTGTATCCTTGCGCTACAAAAATGGAGCCCCTCTTTGACATCATCAATGACATAATCAAAAATGCTAAAAGAAAGCATTCTCTCTTTATCATCAATGCTGTTATAAAAAATGTTAAAAAGCAAACGTCCTCCTTTTATCCCCCCCAGTTACTATATAAACATGGGTAGAGCATCACATCAGAAACACACACAAATACAACAATGACCTGTGCAGAAGTCTCTCTGTTGGTTGACGCGACGAAGCTCTGTTGCAACCTCTCTCTCTCTCTCTCTCTCTCTCTCTCTCTCTCTCCACACCTACATGGGAGCGTTGCTCGAACCCATTAGCTTATTCCATGGCTCCTAAGAGACATCGAGATGCTGAGCGAGATCACGCTCAAAGAGCTCCCCAATGCAAGGAAGTGGCCGCGCTACTGAGGATACTTAATATGATATTGAAGCGTAAGTGAAAGTTAACCCTGAATCCATTCAAGTTGAAGGATCGGTTATTCCACAACAAACTCTAGTTGCGGCCATAAACCAAAATCCTGATGGATGGTCAAATGGAGATAATCAAGTTAGTACATAAGAAAAGGATCACAATTAGCTAGAACTTAAACTTATAAAAGCATGTTAGTATTATTAATTTCTTTTTAGGAAGGAACACGAAAACTGAAAAAGAGGATAGATTCTATGTATTGCATACAAGTGTGTTGAAACTATTTTATGGTTATGATTGCTTTTGGATTTGTGAATGATGAATTATGGTTCTTATGATTTTGGGCTTGCACAGCCAGATGAGTTGTGGATTATGGTGGTTTGGGACATTGGGGTCCCCAACCCAATGCTCCCTAACAGTTTGCGGAGTGTGGAAAAACTCACATGCGAGTGGGGGTCCTATGCTCCTGAGGGAGGTAGGTGTTTTTGGTTTTTGATCACTTGAGCACCTGAGAGGGAAAATGGCTGAGTGGTAAGTGCCCCTATTATGTAAGATGGCTCCGAAGGCTCAAGGAAGCTTAGAGGGACTTTGACCCAGTAAATTCCCTATTGATTATGGACAGAGTGCGATTGTATACAATCCAATCTCAAGGGGTTGGAAGGTCCTATCGACGGTGTCTTTCTGCGAAAAGATAGTTTTGTATCACTCTATAGAGTGATGGTGAAATAAAGTATCTGATTTTTGAATGGTTTGTTATGTGCTAAAGATCGAGTTTAACGAACCCAGTTTAATAGTGTGGTAGTATGCTTTTACTAATTAGAAAACTAAGCAAACCCCATCAAGGAAGGTGGGAGGCTTCAATCCTGACGATTGGATGCTTGTGGCTGGGGTGGACCTAATAAGTCGGGTAACTTTAACGTCGTGACCCTCCCAATATGGATAGAATTAGTTATCAAGTTTAACACCGTCTTAGGGGCCCGGAGTTGAGATTTTACCTTATGGGTAGGGGGATCGAGTTATACTCTCCCCCATCTCTCACTCTCTTTAAACCAAGTGTGGTGTTAACCTCACTCCTGTCTTTGATTGATTACAAAGTGGTCTTTCTTAGGTGGGCATTAAATTGCTGTTAGGGGTGACTTGTCCAGGCTTTCCTTGTGAATTAAAACTGAGATTCCCATGTTCAACTAAGTCCAAGGTTTCCCATGGGGAGATGGGATGGTGAGGTGCATGGATATGAATTTCAATCGACTACTAAGAGGACTCCTCCGAGTTTGTTGGAGGAGGTACCTCACACGTGGTATCAGAGCCTAGGTTTCAAAAGAGCCAAGGTTTCAAAAGAGCTTTTAGTGTAAGGTTAAGTTGTCAACGTATAAAAGGAATTAATAAAATAACCACACTTGTTTGAAGAAAACTGTTGTTGATTATATTGCACTAACACTAGCATATACATTGTGGTCATTAGGAACTTAGCAAAGAGGAAGCTACAAATTTGCGGGATATTTTTCCCATCATGTATCAAATAGCCTTAGGGTCGAATAAATTCTCATACTGCGAGGCTATATTTGAAATAATGGAGATGATATTTATTCCTCCAATTGTATTGCAACCTTATCCTATCTCATGGCACATGAAAGATTTCTGGCCAAGGAGTAGGTCACATATGGAGATATATTGTGGGCATAACATCCTTCTTCATTACGAGCTATGGAGGATTCGATGGGCTGAACAACTAATGATAGTTAAGATATATCTTTTGTTCAGTGCCTTTGCTGAATGGTTACTAGACATTGGGGATGAGCCTCTATTTGAAACCCTGTGGGTATATCAAAAAGTGCTATAAATAGTACCACTCGAGAGAGTTTTTGTAGTACCAAGAAGGCCTTATTTTGGTACACAATGTTTTGGTGTTCCCCAAGAGCCACCACATTATGTTGTTTGCCATGTACATGAGAATCCCCCAAGATATGAGAATATAGACCCTGATACTTTTCACGAGGAAAGGATCCATGAGATGATGTAGATCATAGTATGATCAATACATATTTATAAATACTTTTCATAAATATAAAGTCTCGTTATTATTTTTTAAGAGTGTGAGTTATGAGCTTATGATGATAGTTGAACTGCTTTGACAAGTTAATGATGAAGTATGCTTTATGTGAGTGATTTTTGAGATCATGTACTCCACTGCTTGCCAATCAAACATGCTGGAATTAAGAGAAAGTGTAATGGCTATCTTGGAGAAGACTCACCTATGGAGTTGTACAAGCTTACGAAGGGGCTATAACTGGAACCCAAAATCTAGGGATGGGATGACCCTTATCTGTACTTTGTGCAAAGATGTGAAAGTCTATCTCAAGTTGTTGAAATGGCTTGAAGAACTAAAACTAGTTCAATGTTTCTTATTTGAAGGACATAGGGTTAATGATACTATGATAATTAATGGGGAGACAATGACCCTACATCGTTGGGATATGACCAATATACAAAGGTTATTTCTCTCGATAGGATCGCTCTTGCCGGGAGTGCAAAGTCAAAACATTATAAACTTCTAGAATATCCCAATCTCCCAAAATCTTATAATTTCCTAGAAATGAAGGCCAAACCATCTCGTTTTGTAATAAAGAAGTTAAGGAGATAATTAGAATCGCCAATTAGTGCGAATTGATGAAACATACAAGGAACTCCAAGAGAAGAAGTTTCTTTTCAAGTAGACACCAACCTAGGTTTAGCAATGAAAGATCCAAGGTGGAGCAAGATACAGAAGTGTGGATTGAGGCTTTGGACGACTATTTCCTAGCTGCTAAAACTACTACTGCAAATTAGTCCAAGACTGCTCATCTTCGTCTTACTGGCGAAGCTAAGCTTTGGTGGAAATAGTTTTGCCGAGATAAAGGGGTAATAGAAACTTCCCAAACTTAGGAGGAGATCAAGGAAGCTGTGAAAGGATGTTATCTTCCCCTATATTTTAAATCAATCAAGATGAATAAATTCTACAACTTACGACAATTAAGCCTAACCTTGGAAGGATACTATTCTAAGTTTGTGAGTTTGCGCAAATATGTACCCCCAATGACAATGTCTCAATAGATTGCAATGTTCTACCAAGGACTAAATCCACCTTTGAACACTCGCCTTGAATCAATGAGACCAATGAATCTCGAAGATGCTCTTATGCGAGCAAAACCTATGGCCAAGGAAATCGCTCGAAATGGCCAAAGGAACTGTCCAATAAACAACTATGGAAGGAGCTACCCAAACCGTGGTGTTGATATGGCCAATGCCAGAGGGAATGGTAGAGCTAATGCAATCACCCCAAGACCAATTGGGATAGGAATTAGACACTGCTACCAGCGCGGAATAATTGGACACCTAAGGAAAAATTGGCCTAACAGTCCTTAAAATCCTAGCCCAAACTAGGTTGGTGGAAGAGGTCGAGGGAACAGCAACAACAACCTAGGCTGTGGATGTGGAAGAACAACTGGTGTGCAGGTAAATACCATGATTGGACAACTCGAGGAATGCACATTAGGTGAAGAAATTGAAAGAGGATCCATTTATGCTGCCGTGGAAAGGAAAGGAGCGGACCACCAATCAGTAGTTCAATCTCCAGCTACTTTTAAGGGTACATCGTTTATAATCTTAATTGATTGCGGTAGCACACATTCCTTTCTTGTACTCAAGATAGTTAAAATATTGCATCTAGAATCCAGGGGGACAAGGAAAATGATAGTAGAATTGGCTAGTGGTAAGAAAATCACCTCAACCAAAACTGTAGGGAAACTTCAATTTGAGTTAGACAGCCATATAACTGAAGTAGAATTTTGAATCCTACCACTAGGATGCTACGATTGCATTCTAGGATTGGATTGGCTCAAGAAAAACAAAGCTAGATTCTATGTGCTGAAGAGGAAATAATCTTTCAAGTCTTGGAAAGAGAAACCGTAAAGGCATATGGTAAAGCTCGAAGAACTAGAGTCCACCAATGAGAGTCCAATTAGCCAAGGCAAGTTGACTCAGGAAGGGATTGAAGAAAGGCCAATCAATCTACGTGATCCGGTTGAATAAGGCCGAAAATATTAATGAAGACACTCTAACTTCCTGGATCAACGACTTCGAGGATGTCTTTCCAGAAGAACTAACTCAATTGCCTCCAAATCGTGAGGTTGATCATGAAATAAAATTGATTCTTGGAGCAAAACGACCGTACAAAATGTCTATTCCTGAAGCTATGGAGCTTAAGGAACAACTGAGGCAACTGCTAGAGCAAGGATTTATCTACCCAAGTAACTCACCTTGGGGAGTGCGTGCCCTCTTCTAGAAAAAGAAGGACGGAACACTTAGACTCTGCATTGTCTTCAGAGGACTAAATCAGGTTACGGTAAAAAATAAGTACCCCATACCCAGGATAGATGAACTTTTAGATCACCTATATGGAGCCAAGGTTTTTTCCAAGATTGATCTAAGGTCTAAATACTATCAAATTCTAATCAAGGAACAAGATATCCCAAAGACTGCCTTCAACACTAGGTATGGTCATTATGAATTCTTAGTCATGCCATTCGGATTGACTAATGCCCTAGCTATATTCAATTGTCTAATGTAAGACATCTTTCGACCATATCCAGATGATTTTGTGCTAGTATTCTTTGTTGATATACTAGTATACTCCAAATCAATAGAGGAACATGAAGGACAATTAAAGATCATCCTAGTAGCACTTAATAAAAATCAGCTCTATGCCAAGATGAGTAAATGTGTATTTCTCACTAATAGGATTGAATATCTTGGATACATTATTTCCACTAATGGAATCTCTATAGACCCTACCAAAGTGAAAGATATCCTAGAATGGCCAACACCTAAGACAATAAAAGAAATTCGAGGATTTTTGGGACTAACAGGATGGTACTGAATCTTCATCAAGGATTATTCCCTCATTGTTGCACCTTTGACAAATCTTTTGAAGAAAAATACAATAATCATTTGGACCAATGAGCATCAAGAAAGCTTTGATAAGCTTAAAGAAGCTGTAACCACTACACCTGTATTAAAACTCCTTGACTTCAGTCAACCATTTGAGGTGATCACTGATGCAAATGGACTTGCGATTGGTGAGGTGTCAATACAAGAAGGAAGACTAGTGGCCTATACTTCCAGAAAATTGAAACCCTATGAGTCCAACTATGCCACTCATGACCTTGAGTTACTCATAGTAATCCATGCCTTAAAACTATGGAGACACGATCTATTGGGAAGGGAATTCACTTTAGTGAGACAGATCATAAAAGTCTTAAGTGGATCTTCACCCAAGCTGACCTAAACATGAGGCAAATAAGGTGGATAGAGATAGTGCAAGAATTTTATTTTAAAATCAAATATCATCCAAGGAAGGATAATGTTGTTGCAGATGCTTGAAGCCAAAAAGCCTTTCTTAACAGCGTTGTAGAAGTTTGAAGCTTAAGAACCATATCCATACTTGATAATCCTGTACTTGAGCTTGTACGTCAAGCTATTTCTCAAGATAAGGAATATGAAGGACTCATGGCTAAGGTACTTCAAGGAGAAAGCTCTGACAAAGAAAGGTCTAAGATTAAGGATTATCGTGCTAGCAATGGTTGTCTATATTATCATGATGGCCTTTGTGTCCTAAAAGGACCAGAAGTGAAGACCAAGATCTTATGGGAAGCACATGACCGCCCCATTGCAGGACATCCAGGGTATACCAAGACACTCAACGCAGTTCGTAAGAGTTATCAGTGGGGCCAGGATTAAAAAGGGATGTATTAAATTACGTAACTTAGTGCTTGACTTGTCAAAGAGTCAAGGCGGAAAGGATCAAGATGCCTGGAGAGTTACAACCCTTGGACACTCCACAAATGAAATGGGAATCAATAAGTATGGACTTTGTTGTTGGATTACCTGCTATTGTTGGTGGATACGATTCCATCATGGTAGTGGTTGATAGATTGACAAAAGTTGTACACTTGATCCTAGTCAAAACAACCTATAAGTCATTTGACATTGCTTGAGTCTTCATCGAAGAAGCATTTAGGTTACATAGATTTCCAAAGAGCATAATTAGTGAATGAGACTCTAGGTTCACCTCTAAGTTTTGGACTTTCCTATTCCCAAGCAATTGGAATGCAACTATGCTTTAGTACTGCTTATCATCCTCAAACTGATGGCCAACAAACTGAGAGGGTGAACCAGACCATTGAAGATATTCTAAGGTCTTATTGTGGGAAAGAACCGAAACGGTGGATTGAACATTTACCTTTGGTGGAATTTGCTTATAACAGTGCCTTTCAACAAACAATCAAGATGTCGCCATTTCAAGCCTTGTATGGGCAAGAATGTCATATGCCTCTAAACTTATCAGATTCCACTCTCAAGGTAGAGGCTTCTAAGGCTATGCTTGAAGAGATAGACTAAAAAATCCAATTGATTTGACATGACATCCAAGCTGCTCAAGATCAGCAAACGTCCTACGTAGATCTTGAAAGATCCCTGAGAACATTCAAGAAAGGTGACATGGTGTTTCTAAGGGTAAGACCCGCTCATTGTCCTTGGGGAAGTACAAAAAGCTTAGTCCAAGGTACTGTGGACCATATGAAGTAATCAAAGTAATGGGAAGGCCAGCCTACAAGATTAAATTGCCACCCCATCTCAAGATTCACAATGTATTTCACGTAAGCCTATTGAAACCTTATGTATCAAGCCCCAATCATGTGCTTAATGATGAACAAATAGCTATTCCTGCCCAAGGAATTCTGGAAATGCAACTCGAGAAGATTCTAGATACAAGGAAGAAACCTCTAAGAAGCCAAATCCGAAGAGAACACCTAGTACAATGGAAGGATTATCTTGAAGACGATGCCACTTGGGTCAATGAGGTAACCCTTATAAAAGAATACCCCCAATTTCTCTTGAGATGAGGACATATCGATTTCTCCAAGGAGGGAAGAATGTAATGTCCCCATTACTTAGTTTAGTTTAATGTGTGTATACATTCCACAGAAAATTGATTTATATTACACATTTTTAAAAACTAACTCTAATTATGAAACTGACTCTCATTATGAAGATAATTGTTATTATTAATGAGGTATTATATGCTAGTTCATGGAAACAAGACTTGGGAAACCCTCCCAAGACTAGCTTATTAAGACTATCTTTGTAATATAGAACAACAAAAAAAACTAGCCTAGTGGATAGTCACTTGGTAGTTAAGTGCACTTGGGTGATGACACTGCTGGGATGGGTGATCACCTGGGAAGATTTTCCTACAAGCTAGTGGGAGCTTCTCATGCGCAACCAATGGTGCCAACGAAGCCTTCGTAGCCCATTGCCCAGTATGCTAAGGCCATGATGCCAAGGTCTATGCCTTGGTTGTGAGCCCTAGAGTGACACCACTAGACGACGAGACGTGCGGTGCTCGCACATATATTTGTTAAATTGGTATCCTCGCACTACAAAAATGGAGCCCCTCTCTGACATCATCAATGATATCACCAAAAATGCTAAAAGAAAGCGTTCTCTCTTTATCACCGATGATATCATTAAAAAATGCTAAAAAGCAAACGTCCTCCTTTTACCCCGCCCCCTCGGGTTATTATATAAACATGGGTAGAGCATCACGTCAAGAACACACACAGACACAACAATGACCCTTGCAGAAGTCTCTCTGCTAGTTGATGTGACAAAGCTTTGCTGCAACTAGCTGAGAACCTCTCTCTCTCTCCACACCTATGCGGAAGCGCTGCTTGAATCCATCAACTTCTTCCATGGCTCCCAAGGGATGTAAAGATGCTGAGCGAGATCACACTCAGAAAGCTCCCTAACACGAGGAAGTGGCCACTACTGAGGGTATCAATATGATACTGAAGTGCAAGCATAAGTTAACCCCGAACCCATTCAACCCGAAGGACCAATTATTCCACAACAAACTGCGGTTGCAGCCTTATACCATAATCATGATGGATGGTCGAACGGAGATAATCAGGTTAGTACATAAGAAAATGATCACAATTAGTTAGAACTTACTTAAACTTATAAAAGCATATTAGTATTATCAATTACTTTTTAGGAAGGAACACAGAAACTAACAAAGAGGATAGATTCTATGCATCGCATACAAGTGTGTTAAAATTGTTTTATGGTTATGAGTGCTTTTGGATTTGTGAATGATAAATTATGGTTCTTATGATTCCGGGCTTGCATAGTCGGTTATGGATTATGGTGGTTCGGGACATTGGGGTCCCCAACCCAATGCTCCCTAACACTCTACGGAGTGTGGAAAAACTCACTTGCGGGTGGGTCCTATGCTCCTGAGGGAGATAGGTGTTTTTGGTTTTTGATCACTCAAGCACTTGAGAGGGCAAAGGGCCGAGTGATAAGTGCCATTGTTATGTAGGATGGATTCGGAGGCTTAGGGAAGCTTAGAGGGAACTTGAGCCAGTAAATTTCCTATTGACCGTGGATGGAGTACCATCACATACAACCCAATCTCGAGAGGCATTGGAAGGTCCTATCCTAGGCTTGAAAATGTATTTCTATGGAAAGACAATTGTGTATCACTCTGCAGAGTGATGGTGAAATAAAGTATCTGGTTTTTGAATTGTTTGTTATGTGCTAAAGATCAAGTTTAACGAACCCAGTTTAATGGAGCAATAAAAGGAAGCCGATTTTATATGTCCAAACAGTGTGGTAGTATGATTTGCTAATTAGAAAACTAAGCAAACCCCATCAAGGAAAGTGGGAGGCTTCAATTCTGACGATTGGATGCTTGTGGGCTGGGGTGGACCCAATAAATGAGGTAACTTTCCAACACTAGATAGAGCTAATTAAATCATGATCCTCCCGATAAAGGTAGGATTAGTTACCAAGTTTAACACCAGTGTGGTGTTAACCTCACTCCTGCCTTTGATTGATTACAAATTGATCTTTCTTAGGTGGGCATTAAATTACTGTTAGGGGTGACTTGTCCATGATTCCCTTGTGAAGTAGAACTAAGATTCCCATTTTCAACTAAGTCCAAGGTTTCCCATGGGGAGTCGGGATGGTGATGTGCATGGATATGAATTTTAGTTGACTACTAAGAGGACTCCTATGGGTTTGTTGGAGGAGGTACCTCACAGCCACCAAAATCTCTAAGAAAGAGTTTGAAAAATCTTGGCACAACAAGAAAAATAGGATCTCACAAAAGCTATCCAAGAATCATTAGACACCTCAATTTGGGAGCAAGTTATGGCTATGATACACCTTGAAAAGGGAGAATCCTATTCTAAGAAGGGCAAGGTAAATGAAGAACCTATTCTTCAACCCTCTTGTTAGATATGTAGAAGAAGATGGATTAACTGGCTAGCTCAAGACCACATAGGAGACTACTATAGACACCTAACAAGAGAAAATGAAGCAACAATATGTGGAATCCACAAAAGGCACCCACTACCAATCTAGAAGGACATAGTAAAGAAGGAGGAATTGAAACCCTAGAGAGGATGTGCACTCAAAAGAGCTAAGGCTGATGGTCATAAAGAAATACAAGATGTGCATGTAAAACTGAATGACTTGTAGGAGGACTACAAAACCTTTAGTATAGAAAAGGAGAAACAAACAATAGAGCCGTAGCTTGAGGAAAAGGAAGAAAACCTTCAAGCAAAAAAGGAGGAACTTGTCAAATCCATGGCCATTGGAGAGAAAACATATAGAAATCATCAAAAGAGAAGAAGGAATGCTTACAAGCAGAATTCCAAAAAATCTAACAAGAAAGAGAAAACATCCTAAGGGAACACATTTGGAAGGACTTAGAAGCAAAGGAGAATGATCTAAAGACACAATTTCAAAAAGAGTTGGAGGAGAGATAAATGACACCAAGAACATGCTTGAGAAAGTGCAAACAAACTACAAGGAGTGTCAAACAAAGAATGAAAATCTCAAGGAAGAAAACCTCTAATTCGGCCATACACTTAGTGAAGGTAGTGCGGTAGTCATCTTGGCCAACTTGCAAACTTTGTGGAAAAGAAAACTTTGATATTGCAAGGAGAAATACTTTTCAAGTTGTTCAATGATTTAGTCATTGTCTTATATGAAGAAGCACAGTATAAATCTAGTCGACCTCATCATACAACATGAGATCTATAGGGAGGCAACCACTAAAGCATGTATACCTATGTTCGAAAAGCCCAATGAGCTTAAAGACCAGGGTTCTCAAAGTCTTTGCGAGGGAATGGGATAGATCAAGGGACTATGCTTGATGATGAGAGAAAAAGACAAGAGGTCATAAGGAATCTATTCCAAGGGAATGGGATAGATCAAGGGACCATGCTTGATGATGGCTGAGACAAAAAGACAAGAGGTCATAAGGAATCTATTGCAGAAGGAATACCGAGAGTGGGAGATAGAAATGATAGGATTGATAGATGAAGAGTCTTCTTCCCCTAAGTCCTATTAGAATTCAGAGAGAAAGAGATGGACAAAAACTCATGCATGAAGGGTAGCAGACATGCTCCCTGTTCGTACCATTTCTTCAACACACTCACCGAAGTCAACTATGTGTACAACAGACATACAAAGATCAACAGACCTAGATCTAATCATGGTTAAGTCAGTGTGACTTAACCTTATTCAACTAAGGTAAACAACTGACAGAGGACTAATGAGCTTGAATCTCAACACTCCCCCTCAAGCTCAAGTGGGATACTTCACTCCAAGTAGCTCTTTGAAATGCACAAACTTATCTTTACCCAATGACTTGGTAAAGATATATGCAAGTTGGTCTTCTGTCCTCACATGGACCAAATCAATGTCACATGTACAATCACTTTTTGTCTGATAAAGTGATAGTGTACCTCAATGCGCTTAGTCCTAGTATGATAGACAAGATTACTAGCTAGGAGCACACTACTCATGTTGTCACAATAGAGTGTGATATGCTTGACTTCCTGTATACCCAAATCATCAAGAAGCTTCATGAGCCATGCTGCCTCACATGCAGCTAATGTAGCACCTCTATACTCTCCCTTAGTACTAGAGAGTGCAACTGTAGGTTGCTTCTTACTGCTCCAATTGACCATACTACTACCAAGGGAAAATGCATACCCACTAGTAGATCTTCTGTCATAGGTACTTCCTGTCAACGAGTCAGCATCTTATCCTGTAAGCTCCAAAGGCTTACCATGCTCATAGAATAGACCATAATCTGATGTAGCATTCACATATCTCCAGATCCTCCTCACTACATCCAAGTGCGGCTTCATAGGCTTCTGCATGAATTGGCTAATCAGTCCAACTGAATAGCTAAGATCCGGTCTAGTAATGGTAAGGCAAATCATGCTACCCACCATTTGTCTATTCATAGTGACATTCTCAATCTCATGGCCAACATCTACAAGTAGTTAACATTTTGTTCCAATGGAGTACTCAAGGACTTGCAATCCAACATACCATACTTGGTTAACATGTCTTGTGCATATTGCTTCTGCAACAACCAAGTACCATGAGGTGTAGAGACAACCTCAATCCCAAGGAAATACTTCAATTCACCCAGATCTTTGACTTGAAATTCAGCATGCAACATCTTCTTGATCTCTCCAATTCTCGTGACATCATCACATGTAATGATCAAGCCATCCACATAGATGACTAATATCACATAATGAGCCCTTGTCTTCTTTGTGAATAGGTTATGATCAGTCTTGCCCATAGTGAAACCAAGTTTTTGTAAGCATGCACTTATCTTAGTATTCCAAGCTCTAGGTGCTTGGTTCAGCCCATATAATGCTTTCTTTAATCTACACACACGTGTAGCAAAATCTGGATGTACATAGCCCTCGGGCTGATCCATGTTTACTTCCTCAACCAAATCACTATTGAGAAAAGAATTCTTCACATCCATCTGATACATACTCCATCCTCTAGATGTTGCCAATGTAATCACTGTTCTCATGGTTGCCATTTTAGCAATAGGGCTGAATGTCTCCTCATAATCAAGACCATATTGTTGTGCATACAGTTTTGCCACAAGTCTTGCCTTGTATCTTTCCAATGTGCCATCTGATTTGCACTTCACTTTATATACCCATTTGCAACCAATAGCCATTTTTCCTTCAAGAAAATCAATCAAATCCCAAATGTCATTTTTAGCCAATGTTGAATATTCCTCATCCATTTCCTTACACCAATGATCATCCAAAATAGCTTGAGGACAAAGATGCTAAAGTCCTCAATCTACCTATCCAAGGACTAACAAATGTAGTATCATCTTTAGAAGGCCCAAAAATATCTGCACTCTCATGTGTACCTGCATGTACATAAGTCTCCTGACAAGTATCATCATCATTCATCAAGGTGATCTTCTTCTCATGCCATGATTTCAACTCATCAAATACCACATCTCTTGAGACCAATGTCTCATGAGTAGAAGGATTGTAGCATTTGTACGCTTTCCTATCTTGTGCATACCTAATAAAGATGGCCTTTTATGCCTTTGGATCAAGCTTTTCCTCTTTTCATCTGGAACATGTACATATGCCAAGCATCCAAAGACCTTAAGATGGCTAATGTCCGGCTTTATCCCATAAAGCCTCTCATGTATACCTGCTGTTGGTGTACGATTCATGACATACATTGCAGTCATTACAACCTTTGCCCAATATGCATTTGGTAGGCTTTTCTCATTCAACATGGCTCTAGCCGATTCCACGATCACCCTATTTTTCCTTTTTTCCGCCACACCATTTTGTTGTGGTGTGTATTTACTTGTCAATTGCCTTTTAATCCCATGGGCTACCAAGAAGTGTTCAAAGTCTTTAGAGATATATTCTCCACCACTATTAGAGATATATTCGCCATACCATTTTGTTGTGGTGTGTACTTGCATGTCAATTGCCTTTTAATCCCATGGGCAACCAAGAAGTGTTCAAAGTCTTTAGAGATATATTCTCCACCACTATTAGATCTCAAGCATAAGATGTAGCAAGACAATTCTTTCTCCACATGTCTCTTGAAGTCCTGAAAAGCATCCATGACAGCACTCTTGTTCTTTAGCACATACAACCACGTGTACCTACTATAGTCATCTATGAATTAAACATAGTAACGTGATCCTCCAAGAGATGCATTCTGTGAGGGTCCCCATACATCAGAATGTACAAGCTGTAATGGTCTAGTAGTAGTGCTTACATGCCTCATAAATGGAAGCCTTGATTGCTTCCCAAATTGACAAGATTGACATACATGTACCAATTCCATATGCTTGAACTTAGGGAGTCCAAGTACAACTTGCTTATGCTGCATATTCTTCAGCTTTTGAACATTTACATGACCAATCCTTTTATGCCATATCTCAATGTCCCTTATTACAGCATTGTCATGTGAATACATAGCAACATTCAATGCTAGAATTTTTGTATCCAATGTAAACATCCTGCCATTTCTTTTGCCTTTAGCAATGAGTTTTCATCCTTGACCATACTCTTTAATGTATCATCCATCTCTATTGAATCTAACTTGTAGATTCTGTTCAGCCATTTGTCCCATAGAAAGCAAGTTTCTGGTTATGGAGGGTACATGCAAAACATCATAGAGACTCTTTTTCCTATCACCATGCATAATCAAGGGAACATTACCTGTATGCATAATGTCATGCTATGTATCATCCCCTATGCAAACATATCTATGAGAAACTTCTACCAATGTGTCAAACCACTCTCCATGAGGAGTCATGTGGTTAGATGCCCATGAGTCTATATACCATACATCATCTGCTTTGCCTGGTGTAGACAACCCTTTCGTCACATGTTGCATAGCAAACAACCTGTCATCCTCCTACATACCACTAGAAGAAGTATAATTACCATGTTGCTTCCCTCTTGCTCTCTGATCATTTTGCTTCTTGTAGCAATTCTTAGCTACATGCCCATATTTGCCACAATAATGGCAATCCATATTTGCATTTGATTGCTGTCCATGACTCATTTGAGGTTTTTGCCAAGTGCCTCTTCCTCTAGCTGAACAACCCCCTCTTCCACGAGCATTTGAGGCACCTCTATTTGCTTGAGGCTGCCTATTTTTCCATCTAGTAGCTTGATGTCCACCACGGGCTGCATATGCATTTCCAGCACCTCTTCCTCTAAAGTTTGATCTTCCACCTCTACCCCTTTGGTTTGAGTAGAAGACACTGTCCCTGTTGTTTTTAGACCCACTGAGACTTGTATTGAGTCCAAGTTTCACTTCTTTATGCAATAGAAGTGCCACAAGTTCATCAAAGTCAGGCTGCTCTTGACGCACTGAAATGGAAGTGTCAAATTACTTATATTCCTGTCCAAGTCTATGGAGGGTAGTAGCCACCAAATCATCATCCTCAACTTCAGCTCCAATTGAGCCTAGTTGTTTTGCAATGGTTCTTATCTCAGTGACATAGTCTTCAATAGACCTTCCATTCCTAGATATGTGGCTGAATTTTTTCTTTAGTTGTGTCTTTCTCACATGAGTGACATGCCCATAATTCTTCATCAAGCAGCTTTTGGGGAAGTGCAGTTTGGAATTTGCATAGCTTTTTTGTCTGACACACATAACAATAGCCAATGCAAGACTTTGCTGGCTTTTTCCAACAAAGTCCTATGCGCCTTTAATTGATCATGTGTTGGAGGTCTATCCTCTGGTAGCTTGGGCTCATCTTCAAGACCTGTGACTAAGTGTCCCAATAGCCTCTTCCAATTAAGAAATTAGACATCTTGAATTTCCATAGAACAAAATTGTTGTAGTCCAGCTTCTCACAAACTATTTGAGTGATAGTATCCTTCTCTCCTATGTTTGCCATGTCTGCAAACTGAAATAACTCAATTCAGTCTTCTAGGTGTGAATGCCCGACTCCTTGCACCAACCAATAGTCTTTTTAATAAGTCACAACTTACATACATTCAAGCAATACTCATACATTCTGAACTTATTCTAGTTTAGTTCATTTCAGACATGTAGCAATTGTTAGTACATGAAGGACATTTCAGAATCCCAATTGCATAACATAAGCATCACTGCTCATACATTTCCCAACCTCCACTCCAGTAAGACTATAAATAGTCAACAGTTTGTCAAATCAGCCTCATAGAAGTCAAGATTGAGCATAAAATGCTCTTGAATATGAACATGTATATCACTGACCATTTAGTGCCATACTACCGACATCTATAATCAACACCCCTGAACTCCAGAAAGACATTCAATTCCAAAATTGCACAGATTTCAACTTATATGACTGGATAAGATCCAATACATGCAGGAAATAGATACTCAATATTCCTTCAACTAACTGCTCAGATACATTCATATTTGTCATAGCATTTATGACCTCTCCATGAGAGCTTTACTCAGTCATCATACTCTCCACAAGTATGCCATTCATCAGCAATGGGCTGCCATTGATAATTGCCAATGCATAAGGAAGAATCAAGTACAGATCTTCAAGCCTACTTGATACATTCACTATTGCTACAAACATGAGACAAATACAAGCTTCAAACAATGTTCATTGATACCAATTGTACCCTTGAATTTAATGCTCAGGACTTGTTGTACAAGGTAAACATGACTTGCTGAATTGTTTTCATAGTCCACAGAAAAAATGATGCATTTCTTTCTTGCTGTCCATATTGAATACTGATGGTGGTTATTCTCCAAAGTACACAATCATACATGCTCAGATAGCTATAAAGCATGCAGCTCTTGCTGATCAACAGACTACTGTGCACTAGACAAGCTTGAACCTTGAAATGCAACTTGTAATTCAGATGCTCATGTAGCCCTCTAGTTTGTCTAAGCAATACTTATGTTAGAACTACTGCTCATAGTCGAAGGCTCAGGTGCCTGAATCCTTGCTATTGGCCACAAAAACACCAGAGGATGCTAAAACATCATTAGCTCCAATCATGTGTGCTAAAGCAAGATTAGGTGTTGCTGACCGAGAACTTAAACTAGGATTTGGCTCCTTAGTGCTCATAGCTCCAATCTTACAAGAGATCAACTACAAGTGCCACATAGGAATGGAGGGGCACAATGGTGCATAACTGTAACTTTGCCATGGATGTTGTTAGCTTGTTGTTAGCACTTGGCCATTGCTTGCATATACGGTGGTTGCGAGGCATGGCTTTCCAAGTGGTCAACCGTGTACTTTTTCTAAGTTTACGGGC
The DNA here is from genome assembly GCF_053477565.2 of Lygodium microphyllum. Taxonomy (NCBI): domain Eukaryota; kingdom Viridiplantae; phylum Streptophyta; class Polypodiopsida; order Schizaeales; family Lygodiaceae; genus Lygodium; species Lygodium microphyllum. The sequence goes on along the minus strand of NC_141153.1, from coordinate 124,824,787 downwards.
TCTGTTAAGTGCAATTTTGAAAAGAATAAAAGGGTTCATGAAGGTCAGAACAACAATGAATACTCTTCAAGGGGCACTCCCTGATGCTATGGAAGACGAATTATTGGCCTATGAAGATGATTGTGCAATTTGCAAGGAACCAATGGAAAGGGCAAAACGACTTCCTTGCACGCACTTGTTCCATTTGCCATGCTTGTGATCATGGCTTGATCACGGGATTGGCTGACACTTACTCATGCCCAACTTGCTGGTGGCCCTTATTCATGTGAAGTGCAACGATTGCGTCATCCAGCTTACACGTCAGTCGTCAATTTGGTGATGCCAATCAAGTAAGAAGAACAACTCACTGATTGGGACGTATAGGGCAAGGTGATTCTCAAATGCTGGGTAATGTTTCTGAGCGATCCAAAGCCAGCCCAGTCAAGAGTCCATTTTCAAGTCAGTCATGGAATGCAACTTTGATACCATATTAGGATTTAGAGAGAAAGAGATGGACAAAAGCTCAGGCACGAAGGGTAGCAGACATGCTCCCTGTTCATCCCATTTCTTCAACACACTCACCGAAGTCAACTGTGTGTACAACACACATACAAAGATTAGCAAACCTAGATCTAATCATGGTTAAGTTAGTGTGACTTAACCTTATTCAACTAAGGTAAACAACTGATAGAAGACTAATGAGCTTGCATCTCAACAAGTCCCCACTAATATTGGAAGCCATGAAACCACCCATAGACTTCCTTGACCTACCACTGTTCGATGATTTCTTCACAGGACCCACTCCAAAGGAAGTAACAAAATAGAGGGAAGCTTATAATGCCATGGTATAAAAGCTTAAGATGTAGTCATAGAGGTGATCAAACATCCTCTTTCTCTTGAGCTCATGGTCAAAGAAGAAGAAGGCATTTTAGAAGAACAACTTGAAGAGAAGTTCCAAAGATATGGATCTCAAGGAGAGTCTTGAAAAGTAGTAGTCTTTGATTTTAAGATAGATGAGATTGCTAACTACAAGGTGCCTCTATCTCCACAAGCTGCTCATGTGCTGATCAGAGCAACCAACAATATAGATAAAAAATGGACTCAACAAATTGACATAAATGCTTTCAGGACATCATCTCACATTCAAGGAGACATAAGTAGATACATCCTTCTAAAACTGAGAGAAGCTTGGATAGGGCAACTAGAGTGGAAGTATCCAATCTTGGAGCACAATAAAGGAGCTTTGGAACATGTTTAACTACTCTAGTTAGCTTGATCAAGTAAGCCCACTCCTTTCTTCCTATTCGTGTCGGCACATCACTAGTTTTGACTAGAAGATGCATATGAGAGGTATAACTTCCTGAAGGTGCTTAATGTGAAGGTTGTGGAAAAAGCCAAGATTTATATATTCCAACCTTTTGATCTCATCCCATCCTTCATGGACTTCTTAAAAAAATTAACTAATTGTCTAGATCTCACCTTTGTTATGACTTGTAATTACCTCTGATTACTTGTCACCATACTTCCACAACCAATCACACTATACAAGGAGTGGCTCTTGCCACTCTTCTTCGATGTGAATATAGGTATTGATCGGGTAGCCATGATCTACCTTCATCTCAAGTACTATTACTACCAACCTATTACACTTAGCTACTAAGAGATATGGTAGAAAGTAGATTCACGATTTGCACACATCCCTTCTACTCTGAGTCAAGCCTTGAGTTGTGTAATTTATTGAAAGGATAATGTTTAGCTCATAATGTCTACAACAAGCAGTCAAGCCAATAACTGAGTAATGTACTACATGTCTACTTCATTTTTATACTTATTCTTTAAAAATAAAAGAATAGAGAACACAATATTAGTGAGTTTGGAAATCTCCACATTTTTTGAATACTAAAAAGGTGGCACTCGGATAACATGCCATAAGTTTCGCAAAACCATATGATGTGACCTATCATTGGAAATCACTTGAAAAATGGAATCTATTGAGCTATAGAGCACTTGATTTGGAGTTATAGTGTTCAAGTTATTACAAATCCAAAGATTTGACCATGTGTCCCAAACTTATGGGAAATTTCCATATTCTTCAATATGGTGTTAGAGACACATGCACCACATCTAGCATTACCCTAGCCCATCCCCCTCACATCAGCACTTCAGTGCACCTCAAGGGTGGGACATCCAAAGCTTGCTTGGTGGACCTATCTCCTTGAAGTTAGTGTAGCACCATATCCTTCCATGAACTAGGTCTTCAAGTGTGGGACAAAGTTCCAAGTTTACCCAACTCCCAATTCCACTATTGCATGAGTAATTCACATCACAAGATAGGTAGTCACACCTTTAGAGAGAGCACTAAGACAAGAACATGCAATGCATGAAGCACCAATGACATCGGTGGCCCTCATCCAATTGCACTATCCTTTGTCATTGGCATCAATATCCTTCTCACCACATTATTGTAGCAGCATAAGCCCCCAAAGATCTCTCCATTGATGAGTCTACACTTCTTGGTGGCAACATACCCTACATTTTGGGAGCAAGTGCCATGGGACTGGCACTCCATTAGGAGAGAGGCAAATGTTAATAGGTTTTTAGAAACACAAAGACATTGGACATTGTAGCCACAAATTTTAGGAAAATTGTATCAATTAGTTAAAGTCTTGTATTGATTTGATTGAGAGGCGAGCTCTTCTCCGGTGCAAATTATCAACAATAGCATAGTAAAAGGGATTAAGAGTGTGGAAAAGGGAGAATACTAGTCAAATGGCCAAAGTTTGCATAGGAGGCCCAACAGAAAGGGGAAATTTTAACCCTAGAATTCATGTATAAAAGTGATGAATTTGAATAGAAATGGTTATTCTTGTGTGTGCAAACTTTGCTCCTCTAATTTTTTTCTCTAAGTCTTGTGTGTAAGAGAGTGTGTGAGAGTGTGCAATTAAGGGAGAGAGTGAGTGAGAGGTGAGGGACAAGAAGAGTGAAACCTCTAGCCTCCTCTCTAGCACTCTCTCAAGCCTACCATGCCTTCTCTTACTACATGATGAGGGCCGTAGAGTGTTGAGGGACAATAGAGTGCTCATTTGGATTGTAGAGCTAGAGCTTTTGACTTTCTTTGTAGGAGGCACTTAACTCTATGCTCGATACAATGATTTGTTCTCAATCCACATGTGAGTGACCAAGTGAGAGCTAGTCCTTGATATACATCTTCAATCTCTTTGTTGAGAGTGGAAAAAGACTGAATTTTTGACTGATTTTTGTTGTTTTTGAGGTCTAAATGATTGATTTTTGATGGATTTAGAGTGGTGCATGGTTGTTAAAGGAAGTATTTGAGAGTGTTTTGGATGATATTGACTATGTTTTGGAAGTTCGTGATGATTCTCAGTGGAGATATGAAGCTCTATGATGTTCTGTTGAGGTTATGTATACCTTCTGTATAGCTTCTGTTTGGTTCTGATTTTCTTCTGTATGAAGCATGGATTGATGATTGATGAAGATTGAGGTTCTGATTGGTTATGTATACCTTCTGTATAGCTTTTGTTTTGTTCTGATTTTCTTCTGTATGAAGCATGGATTGATGATTGATGATTGATGAAGATTGAGATCTTTTGGAAGCTTATTGAATAGTTTTTGATAGTATGGAATAGTTTGAGTATGAGTAATGAGGTTCTGATGACCTTCTGTAACCCTCTAGACCTTCTGTAGAGCCTCTGTCTCTGCTTTGTCTCTGTGTACTGTAACTGTACTGTAGCTGCTCTAGTGCTGTACTGTAACTGTTTTGTAGACCTTCTATAAGTGTTCTGTAGAATGTATGTGTGACTTTGGGAAAGTTTTCTAACCTTTGGAAATGATGAATCTAAGTTGAAAAGAGCTAAAACAAGTGGAAGAAGTAGATGCTGAAGACTGAAGAGAAGACTAAGTGACAGTGACAGTAGTGAGCTCTGAAAAGACACTTTAGTGGCTCTGGTGACTCTTCATATCAGATATACCTCTTGGGAGGTGCATCCACGACCTAAGAGGGATTATTGAGATTTATTATGAGAGTATTTTAGTGAGGATATGATGTATTATTGATGGAGAGAGAGAGAGAGAGAGAGAGAGAGAGAGAGAGAGAGAGAGAGAGAGAGAGAGAGAGAGAGAGAGAGAGAGAGAGAGAGAGAGAGAGAGAGAGAGAGAGAGAGAGAGAGAGAGAGAGAGAGAGAGAGAGAGAGCCAGAGATAGCCAATTCTATCAAAACAGTGTAACTGTATATGAGAGATTGAGAGAGAGAACTATGAAGACAATGAAGATGAATAATATGTGATTGATTTCCATTCAAAGATGATGTATTATTTTGTGTTCTTTGTTCTATTGATGGATTCTATGAAGATGTTGAAGATTATGGTTGATTCTATCAAATCTGTGGGAGAAATCTACTTTGATGCTACATGAAGAATTGTTGTTTTCTTTGTTTTGATGATCAAAAGAATGAAATAAAAGCTTGTTGATGTTACAAGATAGATTTTCTTGCAAGAGAATTCCCTTTTCCTTGGTGTTCCTCTTGGGGCTCCATGTTTTTGGTGCACAACCGGGGAAACTTGCCATCAACAAGCATCAAAAGAGGCTGAAAATGAAGGAAATGGCATTGCCAAGAAGAGAAGAATTCAATGGATGTTTGCAAAGTTCCTTCTTCCACTGAAGAGTTGGAGATTCTTATCATCAAAGCCACTTTTCACAAGAAGTTCATCCCACAATGGCGGAAACATATTACCATCATGATGCATGCTCTATGTGGTGGACAGTTTCCTCTTCCTTTTGAAGCAGCAGAAACTTGCATCTTGGTGGCAAACTGTTTGGGAACAAACTGAAGAGCAGAAACAGAGAGAATGACCATCCATGGAAGATTTGGCATTCATTGAGAAGTTTCCAGGCATCATCAAGTGGGAGATTGTGAAGAAGCTTCACGAGTCGTGGTCTGTGGAGGTTCACGAAGACAAGAAGGACTGAAAATATTGATGACAGGCCAGCAAATGTAGTCCCATTGCCACTTTTTAAGGGAGAGTACAATGAAGACCCTGATCTTCATGTAGCAGAGTTCATGGTAGCATGTGTGGCTAACAATGCCAGAATCCCTGAGCATTGGTTAGCAATATTCCCCGCACTTTCAAGGGCACGGAATTTTAGTGGTATGAGAGACAAGCAGCAGGAACTTGTGGCACATGGGACGACTTGAAGTTGGCCTTCCTCACTAAATTCAGGCGTGAAGGTTTTGAAGAGCGGATGCGAGAGGAGTTCATGAACTTAAGTTAATCCTCTGGAGAAAGAGTAGAAGCTTATGTCTCGCGAACGGAATCCATCCTGAAGAGATGGACTAACCATCATTTGGACAAAGGAATCCAAAAAGGAGTGTTTCTTAGAGGCCTACAACCAGAAGTTCACAAGTTCGTAGAATTGAGAAGACCAGTCAATTTGCAAGCTGCAGTGGAAGGTGCAAGATTGTATGACGAAGTTGAAGCAAGGCTATCAATGACTCCAGGAAGAGGAGTCTTACCTCCTCCCATGCTAGGAATGGTATATCCACCAAATACAGTCCCAGGGACAGTTTCCTACCCCTATCCCCAAATGCAAACAATGCTGTAGTATAATGCACCTAACCCACTGTGGTCACCGCAGACGGCAATGCCTCAAATGATGGTACAATCACAACAACAGTGGCCTCAAACAGTTCCTCCAATGGCGACTCAACAACAGTGGAACCCTACCAACTGGAATCAACAACCCCAAGTCTCAACAGGAGCTCTGAATCAAAGCCAGAACAAAGGACCCTCTAGATCGACCCAACTAGTTTATGCAGTAATCATAGACGCTTCCCAAAATCCTACAACAAGCACTTCAGGAGGCCAAAATATGAAGGACTACTTATCCAACTCAGTTGCAAGTATCAAAAAAGAGCTTCTAGATGTGATCACATAGCAGCTACAGACGCTGAAGGGGAATACTGCCAATATATCCACTCTTGCGAGAGCTGGAAGAGATGTGATGTGCTCTAATACATGGTGCGGAAAGTGTCATCAGGCAGGACATTTAGCCACTGAATGTACCCGAAAACCAACCATTCCTATAGCCTTCTGTTCCTACTGTCTGCGGAAGAACCATACAAAGGATATTTGCTCTTTGAAAGAGATGCATGAACGAAGATAGAAGGATGAAAATGCAAGATTCAATTTGCTGGAATCCAAAATGACAACACAGGATATTGGACGAAAGCCTAGGGAGTTTGGTCCTAATTTTGATCCAAGGAGGTTTCCCTCTCAAAGTTACAGAGGACGACAGTCTGGCGGTGGTTAGAGATCAGAGATGGAATGTTACAAGTGTAAAGAAAAGGGTCATATCTCCCCAAATTGTCCAAACCCTAGACGATCTGTGGATTACAAGCCCTTATGCAGCCGATGCAAAGGTGAAGGATACACTGCAAAGGACTGTCCAAGTCCAGCCCCTGTAAAGGCCAATGCCACTGATAGCCAACAGAAGGTACAAGAGCTTGCCTCCAATTTGGTAGAGTTGGAAGTTGCCACTGTTACATGCACCAAGAAGAGGGAACCAGTTGTTCAGAATGAAAATAACTCTCTTGCCAAGATTGTGAAGTTCAACTTGCCAACAGAGGGACAGAGTAGTACAGGACAGAACAGTGCAGTCCAGAGCACTGTAGTGCCACAAAGAGTTACAAAGACAGTCCCAGATACAGGACCAGAGGTTTAGGAGATAGATGATATAGAAGCACTTCCAGAAACAAGGAAGTGCCGATGCTGCAATTATTAGAAGAAAAAGGAAAGATGAAAATGGGTGTAGCCCTATTTCCCAGCCGACTGGAGAAACCTGTGGATCCTATCAAAGATTATGACTTGGTCAAAGACCTAGACACTTTTAAACCAAACCTAACATTTCGCTGAAAGAAATTCAAAAGCATCTTGACAAGAAGACGTGGATTAAGGATAACTCCTTCAACAACGACTAAGACCAATAAGGCCCCGAAGCCTGTAAAGAAAGTAGATGTGGCTAATGCCTTCATAGATCCTGGAATCCCAGAGATTAGTGTATGGATAGAAGGATGCTTTATTTCAGATGCATTGATTGATAGAGGCTCATCAGTAAACATAATGACGGATGTGACAATGAAGGACTTAGGGTTGCAAGGGATTCAACCTACATAGTGGCTTATCAGATTGGCAGACCAAAGCAGAGTCAAACCGTTGGGCATCCTCCCATACATAAAAACAACCCTTACAGGAAGAGATTATTGGCTGACATATTTGGTGGTCAAACCAAATTCTTATGGGACCTCATATCCTCTGCTTCTGCTAGGAAGACCTTGGCTTTTTGAAGCAAGATCCAGGACGGATTGGTTCAAAGGAACCCTAACCCTAGGCAGAGGACCCAATAAAGCGGTGTTAAAGCTGTATGAATCGCAAAAGGGCAATGGATCCACATCCATCAAAGTCATAACTGACTCCTCCAACGAGGTCACAGATGGTACATCAGGAGACAAAGAGGCTGTTAAGCATATCTTTCCTAAGAAAATAGAGCCATAGTCCCTAACAGTGGGCACTGTAAGCCAACTACCAAGGGAAGTAAAATCCTTGTCCATGGGTGAATACCTCAACTAGAATTAACTTCTGAAATCACATCTGACAGTGAAATAGAAGCATGGATGTATTGTTCTCCCTGTTACATGACAGTCGCAGTTACAGAGCAGAGACAATACAGAGATAGTACAGTTACAATACAGAGACAATACAGTTACAGTACAGAGACAATACATAGACAGAGCAGATACAGAGCAGAGGCAGAACAGAGATAGAGCGGATACAGAGACAGTAACAGATATAGATATAGAGCCAGAGCCAGAGGCAGAAGCAGAGTCAGAAGCTTGATAGAAGTAGAAGCAGATGTAGAGACAGAAGATCTGTTCTTCTCTTACAGAGCCTCTACAAAAGCAAAGATAGAGCCTCTAGAGGAAGAGGATGAAAATGACAAGGAAGAAAATGAAGCAGGTTATGAAAGTGCAGATGAAGAATTCCCTCTGATAGAGGATAATCTTGTTGATGTCCCTACAGAGACCTTAGAGGCCGAAGATCTCAGGGTGCTGGATGGAATGACCATGGTTCCATTTAGGTTGATCAATGGACCACAAAGTATGCAAAATCTATATAAGCAATGGATTAGAAGCATAAAAATTAAGTTCACTAGTGGCTCCTGTCACCCTGACTGTTCAATCCAGAGAAAAGATGATGATGATGCCCCCTGCCAACAGAAGCCCAAGCCCTCAAAGCCACGGCCTCTAGTAGGTCCATGCTATGTGACATTCATGGATGCATCCTCTAAATATGAAGCCTTGAGTCCTGAAGAGATTGCCACTCACACAGAAGTAAACAAAGCTTTGATATCCTTTCAGCAACCTCAGCAGACGAATGAGTCATCTGTTCAGAAGGAGGACACTGGTTCTTGTGGAACATTAGACGAGGATACTACTCTCTTGAAAGAGTCAGACATCTATCCAGAAGTAATTGGTGGGACATTTATCCGTGAAGTGGAAGGTGAAAGACAAGTAACATTCTTGGATACTGACGGTACTGAACGTCACCTGAAAGTGGGTCTCAATCTTCCAGAAGAAGAACTAGTGGTCCTGCGACATCTACTAAAGGAGAATTTAGATGTGTTTGCTTGGTCATATAAAGAACTAAATGGGATTGATCCCACAGTATGCCAACATCACATTGACCTAGAGCCTGCTGCCAAACCTGTAAGGCAAAGACAAAGGCGTATGAATCCTAATTACTCCGCTCTGGTGAAGGCCGAATTATTGAGACTTCTTGAAGCAAAGTTCATTCATCCCATGGCTAATAGTGAATGGGTTTCGCCCATTGTGGTAGTACCCAAGAAGAACGGGAAACTTTGAATATGTGTGGACTTCCGAAATCTCAATTCGAAGACGAAGAAGGATCATTTTCCTATCCCTTTTATAGACCAACTGTTGGACACCGTGGCAGGCCATGAGCTTTATTCCCTCTTGGATGGATTTAGCGGATATTACCAAGCCCAAATCGCAGAAGAGGACCAATCCAAAATAACCTTTACCACAGAATGGGGGACTTATGCCTATAGAGTGATGCCATTTGGGCTCTGTAATGCTCTTGCCACCTTCCAACGAGTAATGATGGCTGCCTTCCAGAATCATCTGCATGATTTCATTGAGGTGTATCTTAATGACTTCTGTGTCTGTAGCTTAATCCGCGAGCACTGGGGACACCTAGAGCAATGTTTTGACAGATGTCACGAGTATGGGATTTCTCTCAACCCCGACAAATGTGTCTTTGGCGTCTCCTCAGGAGTTCTTTTGGGCCATATTGTCTCTGAACAAGGGATTGCAACAGAATCGGCGAAGATTGAAAAGGTTACTGCTTTAACAGCACCAACAAACCTCAAGCAATTGAGAGGATTTCTTGGCCATGTGGGCTACTGCACAAGATTTATTGCACATTTTTCCACCAAGGCAGCCCCTCTGCACAAGCTCCTAAGAAAAGAAGCTGACTTCCTTTGGACTGATGACTGTGAAGAAGCCTTTAATACCCTAAAACAGTGCCTGATCCAAGCACCTATTTTACAGCCTCCTGATTGGAGGAAGGAGTTCCATGTGCACAAGATGCTTTAGTTGAAGGGCTAGGTGTTGTCCTATGTCAAAAGGGCCCCTCTAAATTAGATTAACCGATATATTATGCAAGTCGAAAGGTCACTGATAAGGAACGGAACTACACAGTGACAGAGCTTGAGTGCTTGGTAATGGTGTTTGTACTAGAGAAGTTTCGACACTATTTATTGTCAACGAATTTCAAGTTCTATGTGGATCATGAAGCCCTGTCCTTCCTGATGAACAAAGCAGATGTTAAAGGACGACTGATGAGATGGTTGCTACTATTCCAAGAGTTTGACTTTGAAGTAGTCACTAAGCCTGGCCATTCCCATGTCCTAGCCGATCATCTATCACGGATCCCTCAAACAGAAGAATAGGAATAGGATGATCCAGACCTTCTTGATGCTTCCTTGTTTCTAGTTGAAACAGTTACTCCCTAGTATGCAGACATAGCCAATCTCCTAGCAACTCAACAGTATCCTCTCGGCATCTCAAGCCGTGAGAAGAAGAAGCTTTTGCTAGAATCAGCCCCCTACACCTTGCTAGGGGGTGGACTGTACAAGAGAGGCAAAGATGAAGTGTTGCGAAGATGTGTTGCAGGGGATGAAATCGGCATAGTATTGAAAGCATGCCATGACAAACCATGTGGTGGACACTTTGCAGGTGAAGCGACAGCCAGGAAGGCTCTGTAGTAGGATATTGGTGGCCGACCCTCCATAAGGATGCATACGACTACTGCAAAAGATGTGATGCTTGTCAGCGAATGGGGAAACCTACCAAAACAAGTGCCATGCCATTGCAACCCATTCTTCCCCTAAAGCCGTTCGAGAAGTGGGGGATTGATTTCATGGGTCCCATTGATCCACCTACCAGATGGAAGCAGAACATATACATCTTAGTATGTATGGATTACTTCACAAAGTGGTGTGAAGCTAAAGCCTTGAAGCAGGATGATGGTAACAACGTAGCCCTGTTCATGTACGAGAATATTATCACCCATTTTGGCAGTCCCCTTGAGCTGATAAGTGACAGAGGTACTCATTTCCTTAACAAAATCATGGAGGAGCTGACTGAGTTGTATAAGATCCGCCATCGCAAGTCCACTCCCTATTATCCCAAAGCCAATGGCCAAGTTGAAGTCACCAATTGCATCCTTTGCTCGATTCTAACAAGAACGATTGCTGCACATCGTCACGACTGGGATGATCGACTTACAGAGGCCCTCTAGGCATACAGAACCTCTCATAAGGCAGCTACAGGACGGACTCCTTTCCAACTAGTGTATGGTACAGAAGCCATCTTCCTTGTTGAACTGGAATTGCCCTCTTTGCGAATGGCAGTTAAAGAACGCTTGGGAGATAGTGAGTCACTGCAACGCCGCCTCCTGCACTTGGAATGCTTGGATGAGATACGTTGGATAGCCCTACAGTGCATGGAAACCACTCAAGCACGACGCAAGGCCTATCATGACAGTTTCATCAAGCACAAGGAGTTCAAAGAAGGTGATCTTGTCCTGGCCTATGATTCGAGATTTGGCAAGTTTATTGGCAAGCTTCAACAATGGTGGATGGGCCTGTACAAGGTACTTGCTATCAATCCTAACGGCTCTATTCAGGTGCAGACCGTTGATGCCTCTGAGGATCCCTTTCTGATCAATGGCTATCACCTGAAGATGTACTTCCCTCCCTGAGGATCTTGACAATCACAGTCAACCTACCCTTTCCCTTCTAGGCTTCGCACTGTCCTTCTCGTCGTGCTTCTGATAGTCCTTATGATTTTCCTCAGAGGTGGTCTCGTTTTGCTGCCCCCTCCGCAGAAACATCTCAACCCGACATTATTCTCTTCTCATTTGATCCAACAACGGTGGCAAGGTTGTTCCTGACATATGGTATTTCTACCATCCTCTTTCTTAATTTTTAAAAAAAGGAAAAAAAAAGAAAAAGAAAAGAAAAACAAAACAAAACAAAACAAACAAACTGTTATGGGAGAAAAGGAAGAAATTTCTTGTCATAACAGGCCTCGTTCCAAGAAAAGGTGCAAACACCCTTGGGCGGGAAGCTGACTGTGGAAAAGGTGGTAACACCCCGCAGTTCAAGATAGCTGACTCATCACCAGCAGAACCTCTTTAGCCAGTAATTTGAAGCCACCTCCCTTGGTGCGCTATCTCTGCAATATCAGCCCGTCTGCCCTTCTTAACAAACGACTTTTCTTACAAATCATTGAAGTACCATATTTGCAGGCTACCTCCCTGGGTACGCCTCGTCTTCAAGATCTTGACAACAACCACAGCCATCATGATCTTCATCACCAACCCCTTGAGTAATGCGAGCTTTCATCCTAACAGGATGGGGACGTGAGTATGGGCTGCCCTCTGTATCTATCAGAGAGTGAGACAGAGGGTGGGGTGAGTGACCAATTTTTCCCTTCAAATCAACTGAGAGGTGAAGATGTGTCAACAGAGTGTTGCATGCACGGGATGGGCCTCTCAATGCACAAAGCACGATCTGTTTCTGTGCACTGCACCATAAGGCTCCCTGGCCTTCCTTCTTGCACTGTATGCCTGCACAGGAGGGTGGGATGCACAGTTGCACCATTAATTGCGCACAAGGCATACAACCTCTGCACAAGTGACCGTGAGGATTACATCAATGGGTTTTAGGAACGGGTTTCCCTCTATATCTTTCAACAGAGCGCGAGACAGAGGGTGGGCTGAGTGTGACTGGTGTTTCTTCAATCAATTATTGAGAGGTGAGGATTAAGGATGTTGCAACCCTTGGAGCCAGATACGTTCCCGTTTCCCTATGCACCCACGGGATGGGTCTCTGTCATCAGCATAGGACACATCACTCTGTTCTGTACACTGCACTACAAGGCTCCTTGGCCTTTCTCCTTGCACTTATGCTAGACGGGGTTGGACGCACTGATGCACCATTAATTGTGCACTCTGGCATACTCCCTCTACACCATCCCCTTGTCGATTCCTAAACCGGGGGTGAGCTCTGGGTTTTCATCATTATTTCCTCGAGTGATATTAGTAATGGGGCGAGTGAATGCTCTTTCATTTCATTTGAGTGATCGTGAGTTGAGTGCAATATCCCTCGTTATCGACGAATTTCTTGCAATTTCTTCAACCAGCCACCTCCCTGGGTGCTGCCGCATGGTCCCTGCCACAAAGGATGTTGTATGAGTGTTGTGAAGAACCTTGTTACCTCCTGGGGCGGCCGACGACGACGCCAGATGCAACCTCGATAGTCGACATTCCTCCTCGGCAATATGGGCCAAGTTTTTCTAACCCTACACCTTCTGTTTCACAGTACCGGTCATGTCTTAAGTGTGGACATTGTGGTTGGTCTGATGTGAGATACCAAGACGTTGATGTTCGGTTTACCCTTCCTGCCTAAGGTTTTAAGTGTGGGGACGCGTCCCTACGCGTCTATGTTGCATATCCCCATGCATATACCCTGTTCTGATCATGCATCTCTGCCATGATTTCATTTCATCCTGATGGGGTCCCTTCCCCACCCTGCCGTTCTATTTTACCCTATCCCCAGGGTTGTTTCTTGACCGTTTTCCTTTATCTTTTGTTTTGTGCTTTTTCATACAAACGCACCCTACGTTCACTGGGACTCACATCCAACCTTACAGCTGTGTTTGTCCCTTTGAACTTCCCATTTTTCATTTTTACCAACCCCTGTTCCGACAAACGGTTCTAAAGTTATTAATTTTTGAAATAATTCCCGTAAAATGGACGGTTTTTCATGTGAACGCATCTTTATTGCTTTGGAACCCTAATCTGATGTGTCAGGCCTGTCCTACCCCTTCCCCCTAACATTTTTCCTTTTTAATCCGTGTCATTCCAATGCACGGTTCATCCGTTGTTAATTTTTGCAAGTTTTCGGGTCTTTTTCGTGTCCATTTTCACATTTTTCCATGTGAACCTGTCCTTTTTTAACCGGAATTCTAGTTTGATTTGACAGCCGTGTCCTGTCAACCTTTCCCCCACTTTTTCCTTTTTTCTCTCCCCTCTTTCAACTGCCAGATTTTTCGTTATTAATTTTTTCGAGTGTTTTTGAATGTATTTTTCGTGTTTTTTCCACGTGAACCCCTACTAATTCCTTTCAAACTGAGTTTCAATGCACTAGCCCTGTGAATCCCTTTCTTTGGACATTTTTCCTTTTTACTGTCCTCTAGTTTGGTGCACCGTTCTTCTCATATTAATTTCTGAGTCCATTTTTAGGCTCATTTTTTGGGCTTTTCCCATGTGAACGCGTCCTATCTCAATTGGAACGGTGTTTTGTCATGATAGGGTTGTTGGAAACATTATTCTACACAAGTTTTCTTCTTTTTGCACTTCGTTCTGATGCGCGGATCTTCCGATATTAATACTCGTATGTGTTTTCAGGTTTGTTTTTGCGTTTTTCCCATGTGAACACCCTGATTTTTCCCCGAAACCCATGTTGCATGTTTCCAACATTTTCCCTTCATCTTCCGGCACATTTTTCCTTTTTACGGATTTTTGATCTGATGAATGGTTTGGATTTTATTAATTTTTCTTCATTTTTCCTGTGTGACCGTGTTTCTCGCATCGCATGTAAAAGCGCTTGTTTTTGGTTTTACGCGCCTCGGAACGCCCCTTGGCGTCCGTGGCTTGCGCGTCACCATCCCTGCTTGTTTGACCCCATCACTGCAAATTTTTTTACCCTTGCCCGCGCATGCGCACGAGCCGGGGTGTGTTTCTTGCCCCTCCATTTTCCATTTTTTATTTTATTTTTCTATTTTCCCTTAAAAGAACAAAAAACAAAAACACCCACAACCAATACTATATATATATATATATATATATATATATATATATATATATATATATATATATATATATATATATATATATATATATAATATTAATAATGCTAAAAAGAATTTAAAAAAAAGAAGAAAGATAAAAATAAAATAAAAAATCAACTCAGAAAAAAAAACCAAGCAAGAAAAAACAAAGAACAATAAAAAACAAAAAAGAAAAAAAAAACCCCAAAAAAAGGAACCCAAGAAGAGAAAACCAAAACCAACAAACTCAAAAAAAAAGAAAAAGAAAAAGAAAAAAAAAACAAGAAAGAAAAAAAACAAAAGACAAAAAAAAGAAAAACAAAAACGAAAGGAAAAAAAAAACCTACCTATTGCCGTTTGTGCGCGCCTCCTCATCCTCCCCTTCTTCTCCCCTCCTGCTTCTTCTTCTCCTCCTCCCTTTCTTCTTTCCCTTCCCCTTCTCTTCTTCTTCCCCCCTTCTTCCTTCTCCTCCTCCTCCTCCTCTCTCTCCCTCGGCCCACGTTCGCGCCTGTGACACCGCCCTCTGCGCCTGCGCCGAGTTGCCGTCCGCCGTCCGCCGCCCACCGCCCTTTGCACCTCTGCTGAGCCGCCGTCCGCCTCTGTCGCGACGCCATTCCCCTCGGCCGCCCTCAGTTCCTCCTCCTCCTCCTCCTCCTCCTCCTCCTCCTCGCCCTCCTCCACTCCTACCCTCTTCTTCCTCCTCCTCCTCCCAAACAGGTTAATCATTAATCTGTCATTAATCTAACCTTAATCTCA